>NC_086454.1:272517642-272832225 GCF_028390025.1 Pseudophryne corroboree
GTTGTGAGCAGTATATAGTAGTACAGTACAGCATTTTGGTGACCACCAGTATAAATAGTAGTACAGTACAGTAGGCCATTGCTGTATCTTACAGCTCTGTGTCACTTCAAGTATCCATATCTGTGCTGCATTGTTGTGAGCAGTATATAGTAGTACAGTGCAGCATTTTGGTGACCACCAGTATAAATAGTAGTACAGTACAGTAGGCCATTGCTGTATCTTGCAGCTCTGTGTCACTTCAAGTATCCATATCTGTGCTGCATTGTTGTGAGCAGTATATATATAGTAGTACAGTGCAGAATTTTGGTAACCACCAGTATATATAGTAGTACAGTACAGTAGGCCATTGCTGTATCTTGCAGCTCTGTGTCACTTCAAGTATCCATATCTGTGCTGCATTGTTGTGAGCGGTATACAGTAGTACAGTGCAGCATTTTGGTGACCACCAGTATATATAGTAGTACAGTACAGTAGGCCATTGCTGTATCTTGCAGCTCTGTGTCACTTCAAGTATCCATATCTGTGCTGCATTGTTGTGAGCAGTATATATATAGTAGTACAGTGCAGCATTTTGGTGACCACCAGTATATATAGTAGTACAGTACAGTAGGCAATTGCTGTATCTTGCAGCTCTGTGTCACTTCAAGTATCCATATCTGTGCTGCATTGTTGTGAGCAGTATATAGTAGTACAGTGCAGAAATTTGGTGACCACCAGTATATTATAGTAGTACAGTAGACCATTGCTGTATCTCACAGCTCTGTGTCACTTCAAGTATCCATATCTTTACTGCATTGTTGTGAGCGGTATACAGTAGTACAGTGCAGCATTTTTGTGACCACCAGTATATATAGTAGTACAGTACAGCAGGCCATTGCTGTATCTTGCAGCTCTGTGTCACTTCAAGTATCCATATCTGTGCTGCATTGTTGTGAGCAGTATATATATATATACAGATGTGTCCACTATTACCTTTCTGAAAAGAGTGCCATGGCAGTAAATTTGGCATGACATGAATTCCTTTTGTTGTTGGGCCATCATGTTGTGCTGTGACAATTCATGACAATTCATAGTTTCACCACTGGGTGTCCAGTGCATCACGTAACGTAGCTTTCCACCAACATTGCTGTTAAATAGACACTGTAATCAGGTCGTTGTGATGTATGGCCAGCTTTAGAGTGTAATTGCTAATTGTGTAGGTGTGAAAATCACAGTGTGAGAGGCCTTTGAAGTAGACTCCTTGGGGGGTACAGATTTTATCCTGGCTGGGGGATGTTACTATATGTTGCTCATAGCACAGAGGTGAATGAAGTCTAAAGTGAAATTAAATAATAAGTTAAGAAAAACCTTAGTGCTAGAGAGTAAAAGAACATATAAGATTTTGCAATGATAAAATATTTCCAAATAAAGGGCCTCATTACGAGTTGATCGCACGAAGCTGCTTTTTGCAGCCCGTGCAATCATCTAATCTCCCCCTATGAGGGTTGTTTTTTTCCCATAGCAAAGCTGCAATCGCTTGTGCAGGCCTGCTATGGTAAAAAATGTTGTGCAGTTTCTAAGTAGGTCTGGACTTAGGGGGTCATTACGACTCGATCGCAGCATGTCGTCGTTCGCACAGCTGCAATCGGGTCCGTGCTGCGCATGTGCGGCGGCTGCTATGTGCACGCATGGCCATCGCCGGGCAACGACGCTGGGACCGAAAAAAGCGATCGCAGCACCAATCGCACAAAGATTGACAGGGCAACTGGGCAACTCACCGTTTGCAGCCGTTTTCGGGGAGTGGTAAGAAAAACGCAGGCATGGTGAGAGAAACGCAAGTGTGTCCAGGGCGAGTGTTTGACGTCAGAGCTAGGACCGAACAGGTTGAAAACATTGCAGCAGGTAAGTAAGTCACCGGCACCCCTGCACTGAGCATACTGCCGGCACTGCCGACACCCCTGCACCGATGACACTTCTGGCACTCCCACACTGCCGACACTCCTGCACTGAGGACACTGCCGGCACAACTGCACTGGGGATACTGCCAGCACTCCTGCACTGAGGACACCTCCTACACTGCCGACACTGCCAGCACTTCTGCACCGAGGACACTTCCGGCACTCCCACACTGCCGGCACCCCTGACTGCTGACACTGCTGGCACCCCTGCGCTGGGGATACTGCCAGCACTCCTGCACTGATTACACCACCTGCACCTCTGCACCGAAGACACTACTTAATACTTCACAATTAGCTGCCGCTGCTGATACTCCCGTGTGCCTGATGGATAAATTGCCCTGCATATATGGATGTCCATGTTGCTGCCCACGGTGCTGTTGGTGGCTAGAGGTGGGAGGAGAAGCCACCGGCACCTGTGATTCTGCTGACCGGAAGTCGGACCCGGTCACTTGCTCGTTGCCAGGGGTTACATGCTCGTTGCCAGGGGTTACATATGCTTGTTGCCATAGGGGTTACATGCTTAGTACCAGGAGGTTACATGCTCATTCTGGGTAGCGCTGGGTAATGGTCTAGTACACAGGTTCTCAAACTCGGTCCTCAGTACCCCACACGGTGCATGTTTTGCAGGTCTCCTCACAGAATCACAAGTGAAATAATTAGATCCACCTGTGGACTTTGTAAAATGTGTCGGTGAGTAATTAATACACCTGTGCACCTGCTGGGTTACCTGCAAAACATGCACTGTGTGGGGTCCTGAGGACCGAGTTTGAGAACCTCTGGTCTAGTAATACCCCTGGCATCTGTCTCCTAGAAGGGCCGTCTTCCATGCTGTCTGCAGCTTCCAGTAGTAGGTAGATCCTAAGCATCTATTGTGCCGCTGCTGCGGGGCCCCCCCCATCCCCCACCCAGCCCCAGGACTCAGCCATCCAGGTTGCAGCCTTATGGCTGATCAGGCCCTGGGTCTCATGTTTCTTCACCTACTTGTATGGCAGGCAGAGCACCCAGTGACTTATTATGGAGCACAGCCCAAGCACTGGACTGATTTGTGGCAGACAGGCACAGCACCCAATTGTATGGCAGACAGAGCACCCGGTTACTTATTATGGCAACACAGCCTCAGCACTGGACCGATTTGTGGCAGACAGATGCAGCACCCACTTGTATGGCAGACACTGTCGATCTTCAGACCGGATCCCAGTGAAATATATGCGGTATTGAAATACCAAAAATTCTCTCTACTCACACCTTAACCACCAAACAATTGCAAAAAATGACAAGTATCAATAGTGCCTTTTAGTTAGTATCATAATTTCCATATCGAATCTCTGTGTGGAGTTTGTATGAACTCTTCATCAGCACATTATCAATCATAAGGGAAAAGATTTTTTCAAACATATAGGCAACATTGAGCCAGGTACATGTTGGAAGTTAGTATGAGAGATGTATTGGAAAAATATTAATACTTCACAATTAGCTGCTAAATTGGCCTGCACATATGGTTCATGGGGGTCATTCTGACCCGATCGCTGCTCCTGACCAGCCGCTGCGGAGCGTGTAGCGATGATTAGCTCCCGGCCAGCACGCTAAAGCTGCGCTGGCCGGGAGCTACTCCTGAAGTACAAAAGCATTGCCGCTGTGCAATGCTTTTGTACTTCTGCGGGGGAAAGGGGGGCGGAACTGACCTGCGGGGCGGACTAGCCCTGTGCTTGGCATCCCCATGCATGTCTCTGTTCCTGATCGTAGCCCTGCAAAATTTTGCAGGGCTACGATCAACTTAGAATGACCCCCACCATAGCCGCAATTTTGTTAGCAGATGGGCAAAACCATGGGGGTCATGCAGACCTGATCGCACGCTAGGTTTTTTCGCTGCGCTGCGATCAGGTCATAACTGCGCGTGCGTGTGCACCGCAATACGCAGGCGCGTCGCACGGGTACAAAGTGGATCGTTGCTGAGCAATGGATTTAATGAAGAATCCATTCGCACAGACAATTGCAAGGAGATTGACTGGAAGAAAACATTTGTGGATGTCAACTGAACGTTTTCTGGGAGTGTTTGGTAAAACGCAGGTGTGTCCATGCATTTGCAGGGTGGGTGTCTGACGTAAATTCGGGGCAATCACTTTAGGCTGTTCGTGTCCGGAATTGACGTCAGACACCTGCCCTGCAAACGCTTGGACATGCCTGCGTTTTTCCAAACACTCCCAGAAAATGTTCAGTTGCCAAACACAAATGCCCTCTTCCTGTCAATCTCCTTACGATCTGCTGTCTCAGTGTCTCCCATCCTCTGATTTTCTTTCTCCTAGACTTTATCTCCTTCCCCATGACTCTCTCTCACATGACTGTCTCAGTGTCTCTCGCCATCTGACTGTCTCTCTCCCTCTAACTCTATCGCTCTCTCTCCTTTAATCTATCTCTCCCCTTCACTATCTCTGTGTCTCTGTCCCCTGAATTTGTTGCTATCTCCTTCTGACTCTATCGCTCTCCCCCTGACTCTGTCTCTCAGTGTCTCCCACCCTCTCATTTTCTTTCTCCTAGACTTTATCTCTCTCCCCGACTATCTCCATCAAAGTTTGTCTCTCTCCCTATAACTCTATCACTATCTCTCCTTGACTCTCTCTCTCCCCCCTTAACTATCTCTCTATGTCTCTGTCCCCTGAATTTGACACTCTCTTCTCCTAACTTTATCGCTCTCCCCCTGACTCTGTCTCTCACCCTTTGATTTTCTTTCTCCTAGACTTTATCTCTCTCCCTCTGACTATCTCTCTCACATGACTATCTCACTTTGTCTCTCCATCAAACTTTGTCTCTCTCCCTCTAACTCTGTCGCTCTCTCTCCTTGACTCTATCTCTCTCCCTTTAACTATCTCTGTCCCCTGAATTTTTTGATCTCTCCTCCTGACTCTATCGCTCTGACCCTGACTCTGTCTCTCAGTGTCTACCACCCTCTAATTTTCTTTTTCCTAGACTTTATCTCTCTCCCTCTGACTTTATCTCTCTCACATGACTCTGTCTCACTTTGTCTCTCTCCATCTAACTCTCTCTCTCCTTGACTCTCTCTCTCTCCTCTTTACTGTCTCTCTGTCCCATGACTTTGTCGCTCTCTCCTCCTGACTCTATCGCTCTCCCCCTGACTCTGTCTCTGTACCTCCCAACCTCTGATTTTGTCTTTCAAGTATACTTTATCTCTCTCCCCTGACTCTATCTCTCTCACATGACTCTGTCTCACTTTCTCTCTCCATCTGACTTTCTCTCTCCCTCTAACTCTATCTCTCCCCTTAATTATCTCTCTGTGTCTGTCCCCTGACTTTGTCACTCTCTACTCCTGACTCTATCGCTCTCCCCCTAACTCTGTCTCTGTGTCTCCCACCCTCTGATTTTCTTTCTCCTAGACTTTATCGCCTTCCCTCTGACTCTGTCTCTCTCACATGACTCTGTCTCAGTGTCTCTCTCCATCTGACTATATCTCTCCCTCTAACTCTATCACTCTCTCTCCTTTACTCTATCTCTCTCCCCTTAACTATCTGTGTCTCTGTCCCCTGAATTTGTCACTATCTCCTCCTGACTCTATTGCTCTCCCCCAGACTCTGTCTCTCAGTGTCTCCCACCCTCTGATTTACTTTCTTCTAGACTTTATCTCTCTCCCTGACTATTTCTCATATGACTCTTTATCTCCATCAAACTTTGTCTCTCTCCCTATTACTCTATCACTCTCTCTCCTTGACTCTATCTCTCTCCCCTTAACGATCTCTCTATGTCTCTGTCCCCTGAATTTGTCACTCCCTCCTCCTAACTCTTTCGCTCTTCCCCTAACTCTGTCTCTCAGTGTCTCCCACCCTTTGATTTTCTTTCTCCTAGACTTTATCTCTCTCCCTCTGACAATCTCTCTCACATGACTCTGTCTCACTTTGTCTCTCCATCAAACTTTGTCTCTCTCCCTCTAACTCTATCACTATCTCTCTCCTTGACTCTATCTCTCTCCCTTTAACTATCTCTCTGTGTCTCTGACCCCTGAATTTGTCGCTCACTCCTCCCG
Organism: Pseudophryne corroboree; assembly: GCF_028390025.1. NCBI lineage: Eukaryota > Metazoa > Chordata > Amphibia > Anura > Myobatrachidae > Pseudophryne > Pseudophryne corroboree. The sequence goes on from NC_086454.1 coordinate 272,523,613, forward strand.
ACTCTATCACTCTCCCCCTGACTGTCTCTCAGTGTCTACCACCCTCTAATTGTCTTTATCCTAGACTTTATCTCTCTCCCTCTGACTATCTATCTCACATGACTCTCTCACTTTGTCTCTCTATCAAACTTTGTCTTTCTCCCTCTAACTCTATTGCTCTCTTCTTGACTCTATCTCTTTCCCCTAAACTATCTCTCTGTGTCTCTGTCCCATGACTTTGTCGCTCTCTCCTCCTGACTCTATTGCACTCCCCTAACTCTGTCTCTCATTGTCTACCACCCTCTAATTTTCTTTCTCCTAGACTTTATCTCTCTCACATGACTGTCTCACTTTCTTTCTCCATCTGACTATAGTTTATTGTAATGTTAGCAGCCACACAGCAAAACACAAGCTAAAAAACATTCTCCATAAAGGAGCTGTACAATAAAGAGCATATTACCCCATATTAATAAAGATCTGTTTACAGACTACAGTGAGTGGCCAATTGAACACAGGAAAGTAGCAATCATGCCATAGCATTAGAGTCCAATTCCTAATTGTGTACAGTAGGTGTGAAAATCTCAGTGTGTGAGGCCTTTGTAGTAGATTCCTTGGAGAGTATAGATAGCATATATCCTGTCTGGGGGATGGCCCTGGATTTGAAATGAATAATTAAATTCCAATTTAAGTGTTTTCTGCTTCTAACTTTAGTCTATGCAGCTACAATATCAAAAGTTTTTTTTATACATTTCTTGTTCCTTGCAATAAACAAATATGGTATGTATTTAAAAATATAATTGTTTCAGCTTCCTTCATAACTGGTCAAATAATGTAAAATGCTCAGGAAATGCACTCTTGTCTGTGAGGGGAGCCTGTGCTATTCCTTAGAGGAGAGTAGGGAGTGGGCATCACAGCATCTACTGTATAAAAGGGCCTACACAGTACACATGGGGTGACTGTGCTGAGCGATCTGAGCGATGCTAGATCACTCAGCAAGATTGCTCAGCACACAGCGCTGCACAACAATGTGTCAACGATGTGTGCTGAGCGATCTGTCAGGGCCAGTGAATACTGGCCCTGAGAGGCGATCTGACTAGATTTATCCTGCATGCAGGATCTTAATCGCTGCACCATTGTGACAACTGAACATCTATATACTTGGGATATACAGTACCTATCAGCCACATAATCACTGTTGAAGTCTGGTTCCAGTTTAAGAAACATAGCATCATAACTATCTATTTACAGTTTCTTACATAGCGCAGCATAATTCTTTCCCATTCGTCCATTTAAAAAATATTAGTTATTTTGTGTGCACTGTGACTGTGTAAAGTAATTGCTATCACACAGAGCTGCCACTGCTGTGATCGGGGAGGGTGGGGGATGGGAATTGCTTGAGCTGTGTGCACTGTGCCTGATTGTTGTCATTCTGTTGGGGGTAGGGGTGAACACACAGAGCTGCATAAAGGGGGTCATTCCAAGTTGATCGCTAGCTGCCGTTGTTCGCAGCACAGCGATCAGGCTTAAAATCTGCATTTCTGTGCATGCATATGTCCCGCAATGCGCATGCGCGACGTACGGGTACATAGCCCTTTGTGGTTTTGCACAGATTCTAGCAAAGTTTTCCTTCACACTGGCGCCCGCTAGAAGATTGACAGGAAGGGGGCGTTTCTGAGTGTCAACTGACCGTTTTCAGGGAATGTTTGGAAAAACGCAGGCGTGTCTGAAAAAATGCAGGCGTGGCCGGGCATTCGCTGGGTGGATGTGTGATGTCAAATCTGGACACGAATAGGCAGAAGTGATCGCAAGCACTGAGTAGGTTTAGAGCTACTCAGAAACTGCACAAACTGTTTTTGCAGAGCTCTGCTGCACATGCGTTCGCACTTCTGCTAAGCTAAAATACACTCCCCAGTGGGCGGCGGCATAGCATTTGCACGGCTGCTAAAATAAGCCAGCGAGCGATCAACTCAGAATGACCCCCAATGCTTGGTGCTCAGACGTGCATTAAATGCTTTGCTCACTACAAGGATACTAAAGGTGATGATTTGTGACATGGAGAGAAAAGGATGGAAAAAGTAAAAAAAATATGAAAACATTCCCAAAACCTTGTGTTGACCATATGTGTGTTTTAACCATTTCCATGTCGACCATTTGCTGCTGTGAGTAGTTGTTTCCTGATTTGAGTACAGCCGGTATATAATGAGCTGTCCAGGCACATGGTAGTATTATGTAGTTTCAGGGGTGGTGATAACTGCGCTCACCTGATGTCTAGGTGTCTGTGTCTTACATTATTACCAGTAATTTATATAGCGCACACATATTCCGCAGCGCTTTACAGAGAATATTCAGCCATTCACATCAGTCCCTGCCCCAGTGGAGCTTACACTATATATTCCCTACCACACGTACACACACACATTTGCACAAGGGTTAATTTTGTTAGGAACCAATTAACCTATCACTATATTTTGGGATTGTGGGAGGAAACCGGAGTACCCGGAGGAAGCCCACTCAAGTACGGGGAGAATATACAAACTCCACACATTATAATGAGTGTACAATGGTGTATTTGTAGTGTTCTTTATTGAGACACAATGCTCAGGTCACATGCACATTAATTAGACAGGGAAAAAGAGAGGTTTTTAAAACCGCACAGGACCTGTGTTTGGTTCACACTATGATTAGTTAGAAATTCAAAAAACCAACAGAAAGGCAATAAAGGGTCAAATACTCCTGGCACTTGGTTGGTGGTGCACCCAGAAAAAATAGTTCAATAAACTTTAAGCTTAGTACATCAGGCCCAGTGCACCGTCCCAAGACAGACAACTAACTAGGTTTCCATTTGCCCTCCCCCTACCTTATGTTAATGCTAATTGATGTTGTATTGAGACTTTTGTTCAGTCTCTTACTCACAAAGTAGCACATGCTCTGTAAAGGGTCAAATACTCCTGGCACCTGGTTGGTGGTGCTCCCAGAAAAAATAGTACAATAAACTGTATAAATGGAAAATCTTTACATAGGAGGTAAAGACAAAAGGAGACTATAAGTCTGTCCTGGGGCACACTTGTCAAAAATTATTAATAAAATATAACTTTTAATATTCACAATTAAAAAAGATCATCTCACATGGCGACATGTAAAAATTGTAATCATAAACTTTTTGATACAGTAATCCAATGTATTATTATAGTGAAATATACAGTATGCGGTATTGAAATACCCAAAAATCTCTCAGAGGTGTATTACCTCGTTACAATACTTTGAGAGAATTGGCTTCTCTATACTCACACCTTAACCACCAAACAATTGCAAAAAATGACAAGTATCAATAGTGCCTTTTAATTAGTATCATAATTTCCATATCAAATCTCTGTGTGAAGTTGGCCCGGCTGCTGGGATGAGAGAGCCAGGTACCTATATGGAAGTTACTGTAATATGAGAGATGTATTGGAGATATATTAATACTACACAATTAGCTGCCGCTGCTAATATTCCTGTGTGCCTGATGGATAAATTGCCCTGCACATACAGATGTCCATGTTGCTGCCCACGGTGCTGTTGGTGGCTAGAGGTGGGAGGAGAAGCCACCAGCATCCATGATTCTACTGACCGGAAGTTGGACCCGGTCACATGCTCGTTGCCAGGGGTTATATGCTCGTTGCCAGGGGTTACATGTTTAGTGCCAGGGGGTTACATGCTCAGTGCCAGGGGGTTACATGCTCATTCTGGGTAGCGCTGGGTAATGGTCTAGTAATACCTCTAGCATCTGTCTCCTAGAAGGCAGCTGCCATTTTTAAAGGGCCGTCTTCCATGCTGTCTGCATTGAATCTGCAGCTTCCAGTAGTAGGTAGAGCATAAGCGTCTATTGGACCGGTGCTGCCCCCCCCCCCAGGACTCAGCCATCCAGGCTGCAGCCTTATGGCTGCTCAGGCCCCGGGTCTCATGTTTCTTCACCCGCTTGTATGGCAGACAGAGCACTGAATGACTTATTATGGAGCACAGCCAGCCCCAGCACTGGACAGATTTGTGGCAGACAGATGCAGCACCCACTTGTATGGCAGACACTGTCGATCTTCAGACCGGATCCCAGTGAAATATATGTGGTATTGAAATACCAAAAATTATTTCTACTCACACCTTAACCACCAAACAATTGCAAAAAATGACAAGTATCAATAGTGCCTTTTAGTTAGTATCATAATTTCTATATTGAATCTCTGTGTGGAGTTTGTATGAACTCTTCATCAGCACATTATCAATCACAAGGAAAAAGATTTTTTTAAACATATAGGCAACATTGAGCCAGGTACATGTTGGAAGTTAGTATGAGAGATGTATTGGAAAAATATTAATACTTCACAATTAGCTGCTGCAGCTGATATTCCCGTGTGCATGATGGATAAATTGCTCTGCACACACGGCTCATGGGGGTCATTCTGACCCGATCGCTGCTGCTGACCAGCCGCTGCGGGCCGTGAAGTAATGAGTAGCTCCCGGCCAGCACGCTAAAGCTGCGCTGGCCGGGAGCTACTCCTGAAGTACAAAAGCATCGCCGCTGTGCAATACTTTTGCACTTCTGCAGGGGGGGGGGGGGGCGTAACTGACCTGCGGGGCGGACTGGCCCTGTGCTGGGCATCCCCCGCATGTCTCTGTTCCTGATCGTAGCCCTGCAAAATTTTGCAGGGCTACGATCAACTCGGAATGACACCCCATAGCTGCAATTTTGTTAGCAGATGGGCAAAACCATGGGGGTCATGCAGGCCTGATTGCACGCTAGGTTGTTTTGCTGAGCTGCGATCAGGACATAACTGCGCATGTGTGTGCACCGCAATACGCAGGCGCGTCGCACAGGTACAAAGTGGATCGTTGCTGAGCAATGGATTTAATGAAGAATCCATTCACACAGACAATCGCAAGGAGATTGACTGGAAGAAAACATTTGTGGATGTCAACTGACCATTTTCTGGGAGTGTTTGGAAAAACGCAGGTGTGTCAATGCGTTTGCAGGGTGGGTGTCTGATGTAAATTCGGGGCAAACACTTTAGCCTGTTCGTGTCCGGAATTGACGTCAGACACCTGCCCTGCAAACGCTTGGACACGCCTGCGTTTTTCCAAACACTCCCAGAAAGCGTTCAGTTGCCACCCACAAATGCCCTCTTCCTGTCAATCTCCTTGCGATCTGCTGTGCGAATCGATTCTTCGTTAAATCCATTGCTCAGCAATGATCCGCTTTGTACCCGTACGACGCACATGCGCATTGAGGTGCATACGCATGTGCAGTTTCGACCCGATCGCACCGCTGCAAAACATCCTTGCGTGTGATCATTTCAGAATGACCCCCATGGTTTTGCCCATTTGCAAATAAAATGCTGCTAGAATCAGGTCTGAACTACTCCCTCTAGAATCTCTTTATCAGACTTTCTGCTTGCTCAGTTTCTGAAAATGCCACCTGCTGTCTGAAAAGTGGTACTGCACTATATTTCAGAGGAGATACACATGGCTTGCCGTGTAAATCTTAAGAGGAAAGCTTATCTCGTGCCATGAACGGCAGGCCATGATACTTTTTTCAGAAAGGTAATAGTGGACACATCTGTACAGTAGTACAGTGCAGCATTTTGGTGACCACCAGTATATATAGTAGTACAGTACAGTAGGCCATTGCTGTATCTTGCAGCTCTGTGTCACTTCAAGTATCCATTTCTGTGCTGCATTTTTGTGAGCAGTATATAGCAGTACAGTGCAGCATTTTGGTGATCACCAGTATATATAGTAGTACAGTACAGTAGGCCATTGCTGTATCTTGCAGCTCTGTGTCACTTCAAGTATCCATATCTGTACTGCATTGTTGTGAGCAGTATATAGTAGTATAGTGCAGCATTTTGGTGACCACCAGTATATATAGTAGTACAGTACAGTAGGCCATTGCTTTTGATATAATAATATTACTGGCATATAATTCCACACATTAAAAAATGGAGAACAAAAATGTGGAGGGCAAAATAGGGAAAGATCAAGATCCACTTCCACCTAGTGCTGAAGATGCTGCCACTAGTCATGGCAGAGACGATGAAATGCCATCAACGTCGTCTGCCAAGGCCGATGCCCAATGTCATAGTAGAGAGCATGTCAAATCCAAAAAGCAAAAGTTTAGTAAAATGATGACCCAAAAATCTAAATTAAAATCGTCTGAGGAGAAGCATAAAATTGCGGGCCACTTTCGGCATTCAGCCACCGCATGCCGAAGACTGGAGCACCAGCAAACACTCCTGAACCTGCCAAGCCATCATCTGAAGCAAGAGGTTGTAACGAGGTAGAATTCAACCCTCTATATGCTTCAGAGGATGGAGGAGCAGCAAAAGGCCATTCAAGCCTATACAGCTACCTACGATATAGGCAAAGCAGGGGGAATGCACCTGACTCAAGCGCAGTGGAGAATGATTTTAACGTTGTGCAAGGTTCTGCAACCCTTTGAACTTGCCACACGTGAAGTCAGTTCAGACACTGCCAGCATGAGTCATGTCATTCCCCTCATCAGGCTTTTGCAGAAGCAGCTGGAGAGATTGAAGGAGGAGCTTAAATGGAGCGATTCCGCTAGGCATTTGGGACTTGTGGATGGAGCCCTTAATTCGCTTAACCAGGATTCACGGGTGGTCAATCTGTTGAAATCTGAGCACTACATTTTGGCCACCGTGCTCGATCCTAGGTTTAAAGCCTAGGATCTCTCTTTCCGGCAGACACAAGTCTGCAGATGTTCAAAGACCTGCTGGTGACACACTTTTCAAGTCAAGCGGAACGTGACCTGCCAACAGCTCCTCCTTCATTTTCTCCCACCACTGGAGCTGCCATGAAAAGGATCAGATTTCCAAAACCACCCGCTGGCGGTGATGCAGGGCAGTCAGGAGCGAAAACTGACATCTGGTCCGGACTGAAGGACCTACCAACGATTACTGACATGTCGTCTACTGTCACTACATATGATTCTGTCACCATTGAAAGAATGGTGGAGGATTATATGAGTGAAAGCATCCAAGTAGGCATATCAGACAGTCCGTACGTATACTGGCAGGAAAAAGAGGCAATTTGGAGGCCCTTGCACAAACTGGCTTTATTTTACCTGAGTTGCCCCCCCCCCCCTCCAGTATGTACTCCAAAAGAGTGTTTAGTGCAGCCAGTCACCTTGTCAGCGATCGGCGTACGAGGTTACTTCCACAAAATGTGGAGAAGATAATGTTCATCAAAATGAATTATAATCAATTCCTCCGTGGAGACATTTACCAGCAATTGCCTCCAGAATTTACACAGGGACATGTGATGGTGGATTCCAGTGGGGACGAATTAATAATCTGTGAGGAGGGGGATGTACACAGTGAAAGGGGTGAGGAATTGCAGTATGATGATGAGGTCGACATCTTGCCTCTGTAGAGCCAGTTTGAGCAAGGAAAGATTGATTGCTTCTTTTTTTGGTGGGGGCCCAAACCAACAAGTCATTTCAGCCACAGTCGTGTGGCAGACCCTGTCGCTGAAATTATGGGTTTGTTAAAGTGTGCATTTCCTGTTTATACAACATAAGGGTGGGTAGGAGGGCCCAAGAACAATTCCATCTTGCACCTCTTTTTTTTATCTTTGCATCATGTGCAGTTTGGGGCCAATTTTTTAAAGTTCCATCCTGTCTGACACTGCAGTGCCATTCCTAGATGGGCCAGGTGTTTGTGCTGGCCACTTGGGTCGCTTAGCTTAGTCACCCAGCGACCTCGGTGCAAATTTTAGGACTAAAAATAATATTGTGAGGTGTTGAGAATAGACTGGAAATGAGTGGAAATTATGGTTATTGAGGTTAATAATACTATAGGATCAAAATGACCCCCAAATTCTATGATTTTAGCTTTTTTTGAGGAGTTTTTGAAAAAAAAACACCCGAATCCAAAACACACCCCAATCCAACAAAAACATTTTTAAGGGAGGTTTTGCTAAAACCAAAACACGGCCGCAGAACCGAATCCATAACCAAAACACAAAACCCGAAAAATTTCCGGTGCACATCTCTAGTAAAAATAATGTAGCCAGTATTACCCTGCACAGAAACAAAATTACCCGCCCAAATCTACCTCTCTCTGCACATGTTATATCTGCCCCCCCCCCCTGCAGTGCACATGGTTTTGCCCAATAGAGGAAGATTTTACTTTTGAAATCAACCTTTAATTAGACCCAATGGCATATACACTTTCTGGCAAGTTGTGGTCATTTAATCATTCTACAAGTTTGTAGCTGTTGCGGTCAGAATGTTCTACTGTTCTGCACATATCAGAACTATATAAAGGCTTTTTGTACAAGATACGGAGCAGTTGTGATAAGATACATCAACTCTGTCACCAACTTGGCACGAATTTGAGGAAATTCGGCCCATAGTAACATCTCTACGCAGAGCTTTAAATAATCATTTGTAAATGTGGTTCATAAATCAGAAGTGTGCAGTTATTTTAGCTGTGTTAATTTGCTTATACAAACGAGGATGGATGGAGCTTGAGAGGTGCTGCAAAGAGGAATGGGTGAAACTGCCCAAAGATAGGTGTGCCAAGCTTGTGGCATCATAATCAAAAATACTTGAGGCTGTAATTGCTGCCAAAGGTGCCTCAACAAAGTATTGTGCAAAGGCTGTGCATACTTATGTACATGTGATTTTTTATTTTTTTATTTTTAAGAAATTTGCATAAATCTCAAAAAAAAATCACATTGTTATTATGGGGTATTGTGTGTAGAATTTTGAGGGGGAAAGAAAATAATTTATTCCATTTTGAAATAAGGTTGTAACATAACAAAATGTGGAAAAAGTGGAGCGCTGTGAATACATTCCGGATGCACTATATATTTATAGAAATCTGTAATACCTGCACTCAAGCGCTCTGCTGCCCTCCAATCATGCTACCTTCAGGCAGTCCAACTCAATAGTCATTCCAAAGGCAGCACTACATACTAAATCAGTCAAACACAATGCTGGTTTGCAACATTTTGTTTATATAATGTCTGTACCATTTCTTCACGTGGATATAAAAGACCTTTGAATCCCTGCTTTGTGAGCTGAGCTAGCATCTTGGAACAGTACAGCTATTAGCTGCCTTAAGCCCATTGGTAGCTTGTTTTGTGGGGGTCCATACAAACTAAGAACTTCAGCAAAAAAGTGGCAGTCCCTGTAGCTGAGGTTCTTGGTTTGTTAAACTCTGCATGTGCCGTTTAAAATTTAACATAAAGGTAGGTGGGAGGGCCTAAGGACAATTCCATCTTGCAATACTTTTCATTTTTGCTACTGCTGTGTAGCAATGTTTCATAGATGTGCTATAAACTGGCGTGTGTTTGTGCTGCTGCTCTATTGCTTAGTAACAAGCCGGCTCACTGTAGCCTTTGGCCTAAATTGGTTTAAAACAATGGGGGTCATTCCGAGTTGATCGTAGCTGTGCTAAATTTAGCACAGCTACGATCATGAACTCAGACATGTGGGGTGACGCCCAGCACAGGGCTAGTCCGCCCCACAAGTCAGTGCCGCCCCCCGCAGAAGTGCAAAGGCATCTCACAGCAGCGATGCCTTTGCACTTCAAGAGTAGCTCCCGACCAGCGCACCTTTAGCGTGCTGGCCCGGAGCTATTCATCGCTACCCGGCCCGCAGTGGCAACATGTGATGTCATGCAGCCGCTGCGGGCCACTCCCCGCACGGTCAGGCCATGCCCGCATTGGCCGGATCGCGCCCACGAAACGGCGGCCAAACGCCACCGTTTTGCCCCCTCCCGCCCAACGACTGCCTGTCAATCAGGCAGAGGCGATCGTAGCACAGTGACGGGTGGCCATGTGCCGGCTCACTGTGGCGCATGTGCAGTTCTGACTCGATCGCTATGCTGCGCAAAACTGCAGCGTGCGATCGGGTCAGAATGACCCCCAATATTGTGAGCTGTGAGGTGGTCAAAATTGTCTGGAAATGCCTGGAAACTAATGTTATTGGAACAAAAAAAGGCCAAAATTCTGCAATTTTAGCTTTTTTATTTAAATTAGATTTTGAAATGGAAAAAAAATATACCAATCCAAACCCAAGCCAGTGAGGTGGTTCTGGCAAAACCAAAACTACATAATGAATTACAACCAAAGTCAAAACCAAAACCAGCAAAAATAGTCTGGTGCACATTTCTACCTAATAGGTCCTAAGTAGTCCAATGGGAATATTAAAAAATAATCACATTGACAGCATTTACCTTCGAAAGGCCCCCAGATGATAGGTTGACAGTAATAAGGTCAACAGACTATAGGTTGAACCCATATGGTTGACATGCATTAGGTCAATAGACAGGGGCGGCTCCAGGCCTACTAGCACCCTGAGCGAGAAATCCATGAGCTGATTGGCTGAGGAATCGGCGCCATTTTTTACTTATGTGATGGGCCTGCTGATGGCCACCCTTAGGAGTCAGGCACTCCGTGCGGCCACTCCTAAGGAATGTGCTTCAAGCTGGTCCTTTTGATAGGTATGAATGGTTGACATGGCAGTGGTCGACATTAGAGATGAGCGGGTTCGGTTTCTTTGAATCCGAACCCGCACGAACTTCACTTTTTTTTTCACGGGTCCGAGCGACTCGGATCTTCCCGCCTTGCTCGGTTAACCCGAGCGCGCCCGAACGTCATCATGACGCTGTCGGATTCTCGCGAGACTCGGATTCTATATAAGGAGCCGCGCGTCGCCGCCATTTTCACACGTGCATTGAGATTGATAGGGAGAGGACGTGGCTGGCGTCCTCTCCATTAGAATAGATTAGAAGAGAGAGAGAGAGAGAGAGATTGTGCAGACAGAGTTTACCACAGTGACCAGTGCAGTTGTTGTTAAGTTAACTTTTATTTAATATATCCGTTCTCTGCTATATCCGTTCTCTGCCTGAAAAAAACGATACACAGCAGTCACACAGTGTGACTCAGTCTGTGTGCACTCAGCTCAGCCCAGTGTGCTGCACATCAATGTATAAAAGCTTATAATAATTGTGGGGGAGACTGGGGAGCACTGCAGGTTGTTATAGCAGGAGCCAGGAGTACATAATATTATATTAATTTAAAATTAAACAGTGCACACTTTTGCTGCAGGAGTGCCACTGCCAGTGTGACTAGTGGTGACCAGTGCCTGACCACCAGTATAGTAGTATATTGTTGTATACTATCTCTTTATCAACCAGTCTATATTAGCAGCAGACACAGTACAGTGCGGTAGTTCACGGCTGTGGCTACCTCTGTGTCGGCAGTCGGCAGGCAGTCCGTCCATCCATAATTGTATTATAATATATACCACCTAACCGTGGTTTTTTTTTCATTCTTTATACCGTCATAGTGTCATACTAGTTGTTACGAGTATACTACTATCTCTTTATCAACCAGTGTACAGTGCGGTAGTTCACGGCTGTGGCTACCTCTGTGTCGGCAGTCGGCAGGCAGTCCGTCCATCCATAATTGTATTATAATATATACCACCTAACCGTGGTTTTTTTTTCATTCTTTATACCGTCATAGTGTCATACTAGTTGTTACGAGTATACTACTATCTCTTTATCAACCAGTGTACAGTGCGGTAGTTCACGGCTGTGGCTACCTCTGTGTCGGCAGTCGGCAGGCAGTCCGTCCATCCATAATTGTATTATAATATATACCACCTAACCGTGGTTTTTTTTTCATTCTTTATACCGTCATAGTCAGTCATACTAGTTGTTACGAGTATACTACTATCTCTTTATCAACCAGTGTACAGTGCGGTAGTTCACGGCTGTGGCTACCTCTGTGTCGGCACTCGGCAGGCAGTCCGTCCATCCATAATTGTATTATAATATATACCACCTAACCGTGGTTTTTTTTTCATTCTTTATACCGTCATAGTGTCATACTAGTTGTTACGAGTATACTACTATCTCTTTATCAACCAGTGTACAGTGCGGTAGTTCACGGCTGTGGCTACCTCTGTGTCGGCAGTCGGCAGGCAGTCCGTCCATCCATAATTGTATTATAATATATACCACCTAACCGTGGTTTTTTTTTCATTCTTTATACCGTCATAGTCAGTCATACTAGTTGTTACGAGTATACTACTATCTCTTTATCAACCAGTGTACAGTGCGGTAGTTCACGGCTGTGGCTACCTCTGTGTCGGAACTCGGCAGGCAGTCCGTCCATCCATAATTGTATTACAATATATACCACCTAACCGTGGTTTTTTTTTCATTCTTTATACCGTCATAGTCAGTCATACTAGTTGTTACGAGTATACTACTATCTCTTTATCAACCAGTGTACAGTGCGGTAGTTCACGGCTGTGGCTACCTCTGTGTCGGAACTCGGCAGGCAGTCCGTCCATCCATAATTGTATTATTATAATATATACCACCTAACCGTGGTTTTTTTTTCATTCTTTATACCGTCATAGTGTCATACTAGTTGTTACGAGTATACTACTATCTCTTTATCAACCAGTGTACAGTGCGGTAGTTCACGGCTGTGGCTACCTCTGTGTCGGCAGTCGGCAGGCAGTCCGTCCATCCATAATTGTATTATAAAATATACCACCTAACCGTGGTTTTTTTTTCATTCTTTATACCGTCATAGTCAGTCATACTAGTTGTTACGAGTATACTACTATCTCTTTATCAACCAGTGTACAGTGCGGTAGTTCACGGCTGTGGCTACCTCTGTGTCGGAACTCGGCAGGCAGTCCGTCCATCCATAATTGTATTACAATATATACCACCTAACCGTGGTTTTTTTTTCATTCTTTATACCGTCATAGTCAGTCATACTAGTTGTTACGAGTATACTACTATCTCTTTATCAACCAGTGTACAGTGCGGTAGTTCACGGCTGTGGCTACCTCTGTGTCGGCACTCGGCAGGCAGTCCGTCCATCCATAATTGTATTACAATATATACCACCTAACCGTGGTTTTTTTATACCACCTAACCGTGGCAGTCCGTCCATAATTGTATACTAGTATCCAATCCATCCATCTCCATTGTTTACCTGAGGTGCCTTTTAGTTCTGCCTATAAAATATGGAGAACAAAAAAGTTGAGGTTCCAAAATTAGGGAAAGATCAAGATCCACTTCCACCTCGTGCTGAAGCTGCTGCCACTAGTCATGGCCGAGACGATGAAATGCCAGCAACGTCGTCTGCCAAGGCCGATGCCCAATGTCATAGTACAGAGCATGTCAAATCCAAAACACCAAATATCAGAAAAAAAAGGACTCCAAAACCTAAAATAAAATTGTCGGAGGAGAAGCGTAAACTTGCCAATATGCCATTTACCACACGGAGTGGCAAGGAACGGCTGAGGCCCTGGCCTATGTTCATGGCTAGTGGTTCAGCTTCACATGAGGATGGAAGCACTCAGCCTCTCGCTAGAAAACTGAAAAGACTCAAGCTGGCAAAAGCACCGCAAAGAACTGTGCGTTCTTTGAAATCCCAAATCCACAAGGAGAGTCCAATTGTGTCGGTTGCGATGCCTGACCTTCCCAACACTGGACGTGAAGAGCATGCGCCTTCCACTATTTGCATGCCCCCTGCAAGTGCTGGAAGGAGCACCCGCAGTCCAGTTCCTGATAGTCAGATTGAAGATGTCAGTGTTGAAGTACACCAGGATGAGGAGGATATGGGTGTTGCTGGCGCTGGGGAGGAAATTGACCAGAAGGATTCTGATGGTGAGGTGGTTTGTTTAAGTCAGGCACCCGGGGAGACACCTGTTGTCCATGGGAGGAATATGGCCGTTGACATGCCAGGTGAAAATACCAAAAAAATCAGCTCTTCGGTGTGGAGGTATTTCACCAGAAATGCGGACAACAGGTGTCAAGCCGTGTGTTCCCTTTGTCAAGCTGTAATAAGTAGGGGTAAGGACGTTAACCACCTCGGAACATCCTCCCTTATACGTCACCTGCAGCGCATTCATAATAAGTCAGTGACAAGTTCAAAAACTTTGGGTGACAGCGGAAGCAGTCCACTGACCAGTAAATCCCTTCCTCTTGTAACCAAGCTCACGCAAACCACCCCACCAACTCCCTCAGTGTCAATTTCCTCCTTCCCCAGGAATGCCAATAGTCCTGCAGGCCATGTCACTGGCAAGTCTGACGAGTCCTCTCCTGCCTGGGATTCCTCCGATGCATCCTTGCGTGTAACGCCTACTGCTGCTGGCGCTGCTGTTGTTGCCGCTGGGAGTCGATGGTCATCCCAGAGGGGAAGTCGTAAGCCCACTTGTACTACTTCCAGTAAGCAATTGACTGTTCAACAGTCCTTTGCGAGGAAGATGAAATATCACAGCAGTCATCCTACTGCAAAGCGGATAACTGAGTCCTTGACAACTATGTTGGTGTTAGACGTGCGTCCGGTATCCGCCGTTAGTTCACAGGGAACTAGACAATTTATTGAGGCAGTGTGCCCCCGTTACCAAATACCATCTAGGTTCCACTTCTCTAGGCAGGCGATACCGAGAATGTACACGGACGTCAGAAAAAGACTCACCAGTGTCCTAAAAAATGCAGTTGTACCCAATGTCCACTTAACCACGGACATGTGGACAAGTGGAGCAGGGCAGGGTCAGGACTATATGACTGTGACAGCCCACTGGGTAGATGTATGGACTCCCGCCGCAAGAACAGCAGCGGTGGCACCAGTAGCAGCATCTCGCAAACGCCAACTCTTTCCTAGGCAGGCTACGCTTTGTATCACCGCTTTCCAGAATACGCACACAGCTGAAAACCTCTTACGGCAACTGAGGAAGATCATCGCGGAATGGCTTACCCCAATTGGACTCTCCTGTGGATTTGTGGCATCGGACAACGCCAGCAATATTGTGTGTGCATTAAATATGGGCAAATTCCAGCACGTCCCATGTTTTGCACATACCTTGAATTTGGTGGTGCAGAATTTTTTAAAAAACGACAGGGGCGTGCAAGAGATGCTGTCGGTGGCCAGAAAAATTGCGGGACACTTTCGGCGTACAGGCACCACGTACAGAAGACTGGAGCACCACCAAAAACTACTGAACCTGCCCTGCCATCATCTGAAGCAAGAAGTGGTAACGAGGTGGAATTCAACCCTCTATATGCTTCAGAGGTTGGAGGAGCAGCAAAAGGCCATTCAAGCCTATACAATTGAGCACGATATAGGAGATGGAATGCACCTGTCTCAAGTGCAGTGGAGAATGATTTCAACGTTGTGCAAGGTTCTGATGCCCTTTGAACTTGCCACACGTGAAGTCAGTTCAGACACTGCCAGCCTGAGTCAGGTCATTCCCCTCATCAGGCTTTTGCAGAAGAAGCTGGAGGCATTGAAGAAGGAGCTAACACGGAGCGATTCCGCTAGGCATGTGGGACTTGTGGATGCAGCCCTTAATTCGCTTAACAAGGATTCACGGGTGGTCAATCTGTTGAAATCAGAGCACTACATTTTGGCCACCGTGCTCGATCCTAGATTTAAAGCCTACCTTGGATCTCTCTTTCCGGCAGACACAGGTCTGCTGGGGTTGAAAGACCTGCTGGTGACAAAATTGTCAAGTCAAGCGGAACGCGACCTGTCAACATCTCCTCCTTCACATTCTCCCGCAACTGGGGGTGCGAGGAAAAGGCTCAGAATTCCGAGCCCACCCGCTGGCGGTGATGCAGGGCAGTCTGGAGCGACTGCTGATGCTGACATCTGGTCCGGACTGAAGGACCTGACAACGATTACGGACATGTCGTCTACTGTCACTGCATATGATTCTCTCAACATTGATAGAATGGTGGAGGATTATATGAGTGACCGCATCCAAGTAGGCACGTCACACAGTCCGTACTTATACTGGCAGGAAAAAGAGGCAATTTGGAGGCCCTTGCACAAACTGGCTTTATTCTACCTAAGTTGCCCTCCCACAAGTGTGTACTCCGAAAGAGTGTTTAGTGCCGCCGCTCACCTTGTCAGCAATCGGCGTACGAGGTTACATCCAGAAAATGTGGAGAAGATGATGTTCATTAAAATGAATTATAATCAATTCCTCCGCGGAGACATTGACCAGCAGCAATTGCCTCCACAAAGTACACAGGGAGCTGAGATGGTGGATTCCAGTGGGGACGAATTGATAATCTGTGAGGAGGGGGATGTACACGGTGATATATCGGAGGGTGAAGATGAGGTGGACATCTTGCCTCTGTAGAGCCAGTTTGTGCAAGGAGAGATTAATTGCTTCTTTTTTGGGGGGGGTCCAAACCAACCCGTCATATCAGTCACAGTCGTGTGGCAGACCCTGTCACTGAAATGATGGGTTGGTTAAAGTGTGCATGTCCTGTTTTGTTTATACAACATAAGGGTGGGTGGGAGGGCCCAAGGATAATTCCATCTTGCACCTCTTTTTTCTTTTCTTTTTCTTTGCATCATGTGCTGATTGGGGAGGGTTTTTTGGAAGGGACATCCTGCGTGACACTGCAGTGCCACTCCTAGATGGGCCCGGTGTTTGTGTCGGCCACTAGGGTCGCTAATCTTACTCACACAGCTACCTCATTGCGCCTCTTTTTTTCTTTGCGTCATGTGCTGTTTGGGGAGGGTTTTTTGGAAGGGACATCCTGCGTGACACTGCAGTGCCACTCCTAGATGGGCCCGGTGTTTGTGTCGGCCACTAGGGTCGCTAATCTTACTCACACAGTCAGCTACCTCATTGCGCCTCTTTTTTTCTTTGCGTCATGTGCTGTTTGGGGAGGGTTTTTTGGAAGGGCCATCCTGCGTGACACTGCAGTGCCACTCCTAGATGGGCCCGGTGTTTGTGTCGGCCACTAGGGTCGCTAATCTTACTCACACAGCTACCTCATTGCGCCTCTTTTTTTCTTTGCGTCATGTGCTGTTTGGGGAGGGTTTTTTGGAAGGGCCATCCTGCGTGACACTGCAGTGCCACTCCTAGATGGGCCCGGTGTTTGTGTCGGCCACTAGGGTCGCTTATCTTACTCACACAGCTACCTCATTGCGCCTCTTTTTTTCTTTGCGTCATGTGCTGTTTGGGGAGGGTTTTTTGGAAGGGACATCCTGCGTGACACTGCAGTGCCACTCCTAGATGGGCCCGGTGTTTGTGTCGGCCACTAGGGTCGCTTATCTTACTCACACAGCGACCTCGGTGCAAATTTTAGGACTAAAAATAATATTGTGAGGTGTGAGGTATTCAGAATAGACTGAAAATGAGTGTAAATTATGGTTTTTGAGGTTAATAATACTTTGGGATCAAAATGACCCCCAAATTCTATGATTTAAGCTGTTTTTTAGTGTTTTTGGAAAAAAACACCCGAATCCAAAACACACCCGAATCCGACAAAAATAATTCGGTGAGGTTTTGCCAAAACGCGTTTGAACCCAAAACACGGCCGCGGAACCGAACCCAAAACCAAAACACAAAACCCGAAAAATTTCAGGCGCTCATCTCTAGTCGACATACATATGGTCAACATGCTTTTTTGGATTTTTTTCAATTTTATAAAACTTTTTCATACTTTACCATCCATGTGGACTATGATTTGGAATAATAACCTGCACAGAGCGCATAGGTTATAGAACAAGGCACCTTGCCCGAAGCATGACAAGTGAAGCAAGCCATGCAGGGAAACTTGGCACACTAATTAGGGTCACATGTGGTTAAACATACAAAAGTGACACCCAAAATTAAAAAAAAAACTGTGTTGACATTGACATGACAGAGTACCTGCACCTACCATAGGACTGGTGCAAGTTCCAATGGTGCGACCACTTGTGCCTCTAAAAAGGCACCAATCAGTATTATAGTACATACAGATGCTGACAGTGGGCTTCGCAGTACTTGCACATTCAGATGCACGCATATATACCAGTGAAGAGCTTTGTGGAAACATTTGCATAAAGTCACAGACATGCAGAAGGCAAAAGACGCAGACACGGACACAGCTGTGCACAATTCTGAATCAGCCTGAATGAGTAAAAAAAATGGCTTTGTGGCAGTGGCAGCTCCAGAGGTGGGACTGCAGTGCAGTCAAACAGGGAAGTCAAACTAACTGCGACCAATTGTCATTCCAAACTGACTCACTGGTAGTTGGTGTGGCTCCCCTATTTGAAGTTTGGACTGTGCTGCAGCATCACCTCTGGAGCCGTCACTTCTTCCTGGTTTGTTAATAGCTGGGCAGCCAATCAGAAGCTTAGGGGGACATGCAGTGATAAAAATGTAGAAGTGAGCCAGTGGAGAAGTTGCCCATGGCAACCAATCAGCATTGACGTAACATTCAAAATTTGCATACTATAAAATTATACAGAGCACCTCATTGGTTGACATGGGCAACTTCTCCACTGGCTCACTTCTCCACTTTTATCACTGCTTAGTACATGTCCCCCTTAGTCTTATCTTCAATTTAAAAAACTATTGGTGTAGGGTGAAGAACGCCCTGTCTCCCGGCACAAATTGACAAAATAATTAACAAGGTCAGACACCCATCAGCTGCACACACTAATGAGCTTTTTGCGAAGCCCCAAAAACAAACAATTAAAAACCAACAAAATGTGTGCGCTCGATGTGCTAACAATTGACTATCTATATGTCAACTAAAATAGGTAAATGTGGTTGGATTCATTGAATAATTGAGAAACTTGCTTTTAATAAAAAACCTTTAATAGGTTCATATATAATTGAATAACAATTTAATAATACAAATGATGGAATAACAGTATTTATATACTAAAATAAATTATAAAAAAGGACACAAAACTGAATATTTAAAAGTCCATTCTGGACCAGAGCCAGGATTTAAATGTACTCAATAGCTTTGGTATATAAAGCAACAATGTTATTCTTTATAATAACAGTAGCCACGTATTTATGTTGAATAGCAGGAGTTACTGCAATTTTAGTGAGCATGCGCTGTATAATAACAAAGTTCTGCTATGAGATGGATTTGTAGCAGTGATTCACCTGTTACCGGCGTCCCGGTACAGGAGATAGTTCAATTGGTAATTACCCGATCCAGCGAGAGTGTATATAGTACCCAAACAATATGATAGTGTCCGGTGTATGCTCACCCAGCCTGTGGCTGCACGTTATCTCTGGTAACAATGGTGTCAGTGTCCAATTCTAATGTGCGGGATGGATAGCACACCTTCTCTCCAGTTGGAGACACCCGCACCAATGGATCTGCTGTATACAGCCGCCGCTTCCAGCTTACTGACACTGCACGTATATAATGATAAGGTGCCGAACTGGCACTCTGCCGCTGCTCACTTAGCCCGTCTCAGCGTCCGAGTGGTGGGCGTGATTGTATTCAAATACCAGCCGCAAGTTACTCGTGAATGGAGCGTTGTAACAGTACGTGGCTCTGTGGATGTCCGTTTGACCGACAGGGATGACGTCAACGCGTTTCGTCCCATACAAACTCGGGACTTCCTCAAGACTATAGGGCTTGTAATTTTTAGCCCATTTATATCCCTTGACGGGTGTGCCTCTGATTGTAATTATAAACACCTGTTAATTCTAAATTACCATGTATGCCTCGTCTAAGATATTCCCATATTTAAAAGCAAGTTTCTCTTCACACTAATATAATTACCAACACATATAATGAGGACATGCAAATAGATGGATAAATGAATATTTATTAATACATAATAGTCATCATAAATATCCATTCTTATATCTTCCATTAAATTCATATCTATCTTAATAAATATAACAACTTTATGATCTCCTGTACTTTAACAAAATGTGTTCAGTGTTATAGAAACCATTTACTCCACAATAACATTATATTATATATTCTGCATTTTATATTGATATCCAGAAACAAAACTATACCCCACCTATACTAATATGTTAAGATATATAATCAGCTGGAATTCTTACCAAGAGATTTTTTTTTATAAATATTTTGAATAAACTAAAAACATAAAAACATATCTAATAATGTGTCATAATTAACCAGACAATACTAAATGAAATATTGATAAAGTTTCTAACCATATAAATGACATATATATATATATATATATATATATGTCTCAATAATACACCTATGATTTTTCTTTGGTCCTTAGGCAAAATTATATCTCAACGCAAAAGGAATAAAGATTGCCTATCTAGCTCAGAAACCTATAGAACCAATTGGACCTATATTAGTCTGAAATAGACTGACTCCCATTAAAGTGGGGGTCAGTCTATGCATGTATAGTCCAACGCTTCATTTAAAACCCTAGGATTCAAAGTATCTAATTTAAATATCCATGAAGATTCACCTAAGCACAACTGCCTGAATCTATTTCCTCCCCTTTTTGTGCTCTGAATTTGTTCGACAATCGTAATGAACAACCCCTTAGGGTCCCCATTATGCATTCTGACAAAGTGTCACGATACACTATGTTTTAATGATTTATTTAAAATGTTACTCCTATGTTCTCTGAATCAACTTTTTATCGATCTAGTAGTTCTACCGACATACTGTAATAGACAGGGACATTGCAATACATATATTGAATATATTGAGTCACAATTCAAAAATTGGTTAATCGCTTAGCCAATCCCAGTGCTGGATGAAACAATGACCAATGTCCTGTTGGTTATATAGGTACATGTCAAACAAACCGTTTTATTGCACCTATAACAACCTGCTAGTTTAGTTGGAAGCCATATTTTTTGTCTTGGATCATTAGATTGAGTGCCTACTGTCATTCTTAGGTCACTTGGTGCCAAAATATTGCGAAGATTAGTGTTCTTCTTATATATAACTTTTAGTTTCTCACCTATTATATCCCCAATGATCTGATCCTGCTTAAGTATCCCAAAATTCAAGTCTAGAGTCTTTTTAATTTCTTTTGATTTGGAATTGTATTTTGACAAAAACATAACTGATTCAGATGGTACAAATTTGGTTACGCTCTGTTTAGTACCTTGCTCTTGACCTGTATTTACTTCAATTGCCATGTTGGTATTTTTAACTTTATCTTTAAAAAGATCTGATCTATCTATAGATGTAACATACAGAACGGCCTCATCAAGTAGCTTTTGCGGATACCCTCTCCTTAAAAAATGATTAACCATAGTTTTCATCTGATTTCTAAAATCACCATCATTAGTACAGTTGCGCTTTAATCGCATGATCTGATTTTTTGGTATATTTTTAATCCAAGGTTTGTGATGAGCACTGTTATAATGTAAATAGTTACTGACGCCTACTGGTTTCATATAATTTGATGACACAACTACGTCATCTTCAATGGTGAATGTCACATCCAGAAAATTAATAACGTTAAAATCAAAAGTGTGTGTGAAAGTAAGATTATACGTGTTGTTATTAAGAAAATGAACAAACTCAAGTGCAAGTGAGGGGCCCCCATCCCAAATAATAAATAAATCATCTATGAAACGGCCATAAAGTACCAGATTATCTCTATATGGGCCGCTCCACACATACTCCTCTTATCTTCAAGGTACTATAAAACACACCGAACCTGGGCTTTCCAAACTCCTGTTTGTCTGTGTTTTACCATAGAGATAAGACCTGATTGGCTGCTAGCTATTAACTACAGTATGTGCCTATGTTTCTGGAAGACTGTGGTTCCAACATAAATTTACAGAAGATTTAGTTAATGTCTCATACCCAAATTTACGATACATACTGCATTAGCTTTGCACTACTGTATGTTTCAGTTTTCCAAATGCTTCTTTCTTCATCCAATATATTTAATGTAAGTTAATCACATTGTGATCAATGCAGAGACCTCCATTGACCAAAACAAATGTAGGTAAAAATGTTAATTACAATAACAACTACCTGTCAAATGCTTTCGGGTTTTACATGCAGTTTCACTTGCATTTGAATTTGTATTTTTAATTACAAATCAAACACCTGGGTGTATCCGCTGAGGCTTGTTAGGACAGCAATAGCAGGTATAATTAACACAGTACAGTAAGCTTATATTTTTTTCCGGCTTTCATACTTAACTATTGTTAAGTTTATGTTTACAGACACTTTTTATTAATTTTAAACATGTTTATTTAATCTGATGTATAATAACAGCAATGCTCAAGATAGCATTGTACACATATGCATTTTTGTAAATTTAAATTATGGTTTGAAAATTATTTGATGGAAAACTGCAAATATTAATGATCCCCCGAATGTATGTAGGGGGCCCTGCAGTAGATTCTGAAGATATTATTTTCAATTGTGAAAGTGGTCCCTATAAGCTGATAATTTGTGAAATTTACCAAACTCCAGATTGCAAAGTTTCTCTATAGCCCACATAGGCTAATGTATCACAATTTTTCCTGCCAGCCCCTCCTGGCTCCTGAGGATGGGCACTGGGTCCGTACACCGAAGTAAAGTGATAGTCATTCATTTGTTAATGCTGCAATATGCAGCAATTGCATGATATTTAATGGGTCAATATTGCAAATATTGGTAAATATGCCCCATAGTCTATATTGTAATTTCCATTCTAAATATTAAACATTTTTCCTGTTGCCATACAGTTTTAAGGATACATGGGCATATCCATTAACAGGTAGTTTATATAATTAATCTTCCCACCATAATCAGTAGAAATGTAATTATTATACTTCTTCATATTCCTTATTTATAAAGTTGGGACTTGTACATAACATGTTTAAAAACAGGGAAATCATATTTTTTTCTAACCTTCAAACTTTTTTTTTTTTTAGAAGCTGTTCAAAAAGTTTCTTGCAGTTGAAATAAATTGTCTGTGTTTCACATTTGGACCCATCTAGAGATAATTTTCTCAGGCTGCCCTGGAAATGCGAACAGCCCATTTGTGTTCTCTTTAGTGGCATATATTGAAGATGTATTTCTGTCTGTTCCTTATTATATTCTGGTTGATTAAAAGTGACTTGCTGCAAGTAAGAATAAAAAAGGGATGATTGCCTGCATGCTTTCACATATCTTCAAATGACATAATACTGCACAAATTCTTATGGGATTAGACACAGGCCACCTACTGCTCTACTTGAATTGGTTAAGGATGAACCCATTTTCCTGCTGACATGACTTGTAACTGTGGATGAATGATCATTTCAACCTGGATTTTATTCCAAAAAAGTGAAAAGAAATATTCATCCCCAGATTTGGTCAACATAAAAATGAAATAGATGAAATACACAATACAGTAGTAATTCTAACAGTAAAATATTCTCCTCTCTCTCTCTCTATATATATATATATATATATATACATTAGTGATGAGCGGGTTCGGTTTCTCCGAAACCGAACCCCCCCGAACTTCACCTTTTTCACACGGGTCCGAGGCAGGTTAGAACCTTCCCGCCTTGCTCGGCTAACCCGAGCGCGCCCGAACGTCATCATCCCGCTGTCGGATTATCGCGAGATTCGGATTCTATATAAGCAACCGCGCGTCGCCGCCATTTTCACTCGTGCATTGGAGATGATAGGGAGAGGACGTGGCTGGCGTCCTCTCCTTTTAGTGTAGAAGTTGATTGGTTTACTTTATTTCTTATTTGTGGGGAGGATTGGGGAGCAGCTGTTAGGAGGAGTACAGTGCAGAGTTTTGCTGATAAGTGACCACCAGTTTTTTTATCCGTTCTCTGCCTGAAAAAAACGCTCCGTAACATATCTGTGCTCAGTGTGCTGCATGATATATCTGTGCTGAGTGCTCACACTGCTTAATTGTGGGGACTGGGGAGCAGCTATAGCAGGAGTACAGTGCAGAGTTTTGCTGACAGTGACCACCAGTATACGTTGTCTGCCTGAAAAAACACTCCATATCTGTGCTCACAGTGTGCTGCTTTATTGTGGGGACTGGGGACCACCAGTATAATTAATATTATATAGGAGTAGTACAGTGCAGAGTCGTCACTCGTCATCCATTAAGTATACTATCCATCTGCATTGTATACCTGTGGTGCATTTTAGACAGTTTTGCAGTTTGCTGACAGTGTCCACCAGTATACTATATATAGCAGTATGGTAGGCCACTGCTGTGTACCTACCTCTGTGTCGTCACTCGTCATCCATTAAGTATACTATTCATCTACATTCTATACCTGTGGTGCATTTTAGACAGTTTTGCAGTTTGCTGACAGTGTCCACCAGTATACTATATATAGCAGTACGGTAGGCCACTGCTGTGTACCTACCTCTGTGTCGTCACTCCTCATCCATTAAGTATACTATCCATCTACATTCTATACCTGTGGTGCATTTTAGACAGTTTTGCAGTTTACTGACAGTGTCCACCAGTATACTATATATAGCAGTACGGTAGGCCACTGCTGTGTACCTACCTCTGTGTCGTCACTCGTCATCCATTAAGTATACTATCCATCTACATTGTATACCTGTGGTGCATTTTAGACTAGTTTAGCAGTTTGCTGACAGTGTCCACCAGTATACTATATATAGCAGTACGGTAGGCCACTGCTGTACCTACCTCTGTGTCGTCACTCGTCATCCATTAAGTATACTATCCATCTACATTCTATGCCTGTGGTGCATTTTAGACAGTTTTGCAGTTTGCTGATAGTGTCCACCAGTATACTATATATAGCAGTACGGTAGGCCACTGCTGTGTACCTACCTCTGTGTCGTCACTCGTCATCCATTAAGTATACTATCCATCTACATTCTATACCTGTGGTGCATTTTAGACAGTTTTGCAGTTTGCTGACAGTGTCCACCAGTATACTATATATAGCAGTACGGTAGGCCACTGCTGTGTACCTACCTCTGTGTCATCGCTCGTCATCCATTAAGTATACTATCCATCTGCATTCTATACCTGTGGTGCATTTTAGACAGTTTTGCAGTTTGCTGACAGTGTCCACCAGTATACTATATATAGCAGTATGGTAGGCCACTGCTGTGTACCTACCTCTGTGTCGTCACTCGTCATCCATTAAGTATACTATCCATCTACATTCTATACCTGTGGTGCATTTTAGACAGTTTTGCAGTTTGCTGACAGTGTCCACCAGTATACTATATATAGCAGTACGGTAGGCCACTGCGGTGTACCTACCTCTGTGTCGTCACTCGTCATCCATTAAGTATACTATCCATCTACATTGTATACCTGTGGTGCATTTTAGACTAGTTTAGCAGTTTGCTGACAGTGTCCACCAGTATACTATATATAGCAGTGCGGTAGGCCACTGCTGTACCTACCTCTGTGTCGTCACTCGTCATCCATTAAATATACTATCCATCTGCATTCTATACCTGTGGTGCATTTTAGACAGTTTTGCAGTTTGCTGACAGTGTCCACCAGTATACTATATATAGCAGTACGGTAGGCCACTGCTGTGTACTTACCTCTGTGTCGTCACTCGTCATCCATTAAGTATACTATCCATCTACATTCTATACCTGTGGTGCATTTTAGACAGTTTTGCAGTTTGCTGACAGTGTCCACCAGTATACTATATATAGCAGTACGGTAGGCCACTGCTGTGTACCTACCTCTGTGTCGTCACTCGTCATCAATTAAGTATACTATCCATCTGCATTCTATACCTGTGGTGCATTTTAGACAGTTTTGCAGTTTGCTGACAGTGTCCACCAGTATACAATATATAGCAGTACGGTAGGCCACTGCTGTGTACCTACCTCTGTGTCGTCACTCGTCATCCATTAAGTATACTATCCATCTGCATTCTATACCTGTGGTGCATTTTAGACAGTTTTGCAGTTTGCTGACAGTGTACACCAGTATACTATATATAGCAGTACGGTAGGCCACTGCTGTGAACCTACCTCTGTGTCGTCACACCTCATCCATTAAGTATACTATCCATCTGCATTCTATACCTGTGGTGCATTTTAGACAGTTTTGCAGTTTGCTGACAGTGTCCACCAGTATACTATATATAGCAGTACGGTAGGCCACTGCTGTGTACCTACCTCTGTGTCGTCACTCGTCATCCATTAAGTATACTATCCATCTACATTGTATACCTGTGGTGCATTTTAGACTAGTTTAGCAGTTTGCTGACAGTGTCCACCAGTATACTATATATAGCAGTACGGTAGGCCACTGCTGTACCTACCTCTGTGTCGTCACTTGTCATCCATTAAGTATACTATCCATCTACATTCTATACCTGTGGTGCATTTTAGTTTTGCGCAGTAAATATAGTAGTAGGCCATTGCTATTGATACTGGCATATAATTCCACACATTAAAAAATGGAGAACAAAAATGTGGAGGTTAAAGGGAAAGATCAAGATCCACTTCCACCTCGTGCTGAAGCTGCTGCCACTAGTCATGGCCGAGACGATGAAATGCCATCAACGTCGTCTGCCAAGGCCGATGCCCAATGTCATAGTAGAGAGCATGTAAAATCTAAAACACAAAAGTTCAGTAAAATGACCCAAAAATCAAAATTAAAATCGTCTGAGGTGAAGCGTAAACTTGCCAATATGCCATTTACGACATGGAGTGGCAAGGAACGGCTGAGGCCCTGGCCTATGTTCATGGCTAGTGGTTCAGCTTCAAATGAGGATGGAAGCACTCATCCTCTCGCTAGAAAAAAGAAAAGACTTAAGCTGGCAAAAGCACAGCAAAGAACTGTGTGTTCTTCAAAATCACAAATCCCCAAGGAGAGTCCAATTGTGTCGGTTGCGATGCCTGACCTTCCCAACACTGGACGGGAAGAGCTTGCGCCTTCCACCATTTGCACGCCCCCTGCAAGTGCTGGAAGGAGCACCCGCAGTCCAGTTCCTGATAGTCAAATTGAAGATGTCACTGTTGAAGTACACTAGGATGAGGATATGGGTGTTGCTGGCGCTGGGGAGGAAATTGACAAGGAGGATTCTGATGGTGAGGTGGTTTGTTTAAGTCAGGCACCCGGGAAGACACCTGTTGTCCGTGGGAGGAATATGGCCCTTGACATGCCTGGTCAAAATACAAAAAAAAATCAGCTCTTCGGTGTGGAATTATTTCAACACAAATGCGGACAACAGGTGTCAAGCCGTGTGTTGCCTTTGTCAAGCTGTAATAAGTAGGGGTAAGGACGTTAACCACCTCGGAATATCCACCCTTATACGTCACCTGCAGCGCATTCATCATAAGTCAGTGACAAGTTCAAAAACTTTGGGTGACAGCGGAAGCAGTCCACTGACCACTAAATCCCTTCCTCTTGTAACCAAGCTCCTGCAAACCACACCACCAACTCCCTCAGTGTTAATTTCCTCCTTACCCAGGAAAGCCAATAGTCCTGCAGGCCATGTCACTGTCAAGTCTGACGAGTCCTCTCCTGCCTGGGATTCCTCCGATGCATCCTTGAGTGTAACGCCTACTGCTGCTGGCGCTGCTGTTGTTGCTGCTGGGAGTCGATCGTCATCCCAGAGGGGAAGTCGGAAGACCACTTGTACTACTTCCAGTAAGCAATTGACTGTCCAACAGTCCTTTGCGAGGAAGATGAAATATCACAGCAGTCATCCTGCTGCAAAGCGGATAACTGAGGCCTTGGCAGCCTGGGCGGTGAGAAACGTGGTTCCGGTATCCATCGTTAATTCAGAGCCAACTAGAGACTTGATTGAGGTACTGTGTCCCCGGTACCAAATACCATCTAGGTTCCATTTCTCTAGGCAGGCGATACCGAAAATGTACACAGACCTCAGAAAAAGACTCACCAGTGTCCTAAAAAATGCAGTTGTACCCAATGTCCACTTAACCACGGACATGTGGACAAGTGGAGCAGGGCAGACTCAGGACTATATGACTGTGACAGCCCACTGGGTAGATGTATTGCCTCCCGCAGCAAGAACAGCAGCGGCGGCACCAGTAGCAGCATCTCGCAAACGCCAACTCGTTCCTAGGCAGGCTACGCTTTGTATCACCGCTTTCCAGAATAGGCACACAGCTGAAAACCTCTTACGGCAACTGAGGAAGATCATCGCAGAATGGCTTACCCCAATTGGACTCTCCTGGGGATTTGTGACATCGGACAACGCCAGCAATATTGTGCGTGCATTACATCTGGGCAAATTCCATCACGTCCCATGTTTTGCACATACCTTGAATTTGGTGGTGCAGAATTATTTAAAAAATGACAGGGGCGTGCAAGAGATGCTGTCGGTGGCCCGAAGAATTGCGGGCCACTTTCGTCATTCAGGCACCGCGTACAGAAGACTGGAGCACCACCAAACATTCCTGAACCTGCCCTGCCATCATCTGAAGCAAGAGGTGGTGCTGTTTGGGGAGTATTTTTTTGAAGGGCCATCCTGCGTGACACTGCAGTGCCACTCCTAGATGGGCCAGGTGTTTGTGTCGGCCACTAGGGTCGCTTAGCTTAGTCACACAGCTACCTCATTGCGCCTCTTTTTTTCTTTGCGTCATGTGCTGTTTGGGGAGTATTTTTTTGAAGGGCCATCCTGCGTGACACTGCAGTGCCACTCCTAGATGGGCCAGGTGTTTGTGTCGGCCACTTGTGTCGCTTAGCTTAGCCATCCAGCGACCTCGGTGCAAATTTTAGGACTAAAAATAATATTGTGAGGTGTGAGGTGTTCAGAATAGACTGGAAATGAGTGGAAATTATGGTTATTGAGGTTAATAATACTATGGGATCAAAATGACCCCCAAATTCTATGATTTAAGCTGTTTTTTAGGGTTTTTTGTAAAAAGCACCCGAATCCAAAACACACCCGAATCCGACAAAAAATTTTCGGTGAGATTTTGCCAAAACGCGTCCGAATCCAAAACACGGCCGCAGAACCGATTCCAAAACCAAAACACAAAACCCGAAAAATGTCCGGTGCACATCACTAATAAATTTATTGTACAGAAAGCCAGTTTCCAAAGAAACACTGTTCAGTACTGTAAACGCTGCTCAATACTATACATCAGGGATGGGAAACCCTCAATCCTCCAGCTGTTGTTGAACTAAACATCCCAGCATGCCCTGCAACAGTTTTAGCATGGCCAAATAGCAAAACTAGCAAGGCCTGCTGGTACTGTATGTGTAGTTCGTTCAACAACAGCTGGAGGACTGAAGGTTCAGTGTACAGTGTGAAGTGAAAAATAAATGGATCAGTAAAGAAAATGCTCCATGTGTAGTACTGTACAGAATTGTACAGTCTATTCCACAGGAAATGTGTATTAGAGGTATTGTAAACTGTATACACTAAGGCCCTCATTCCGAGTTGTTCGCTCGCAAGGCGATTTTAGCAGAGTTACACACGCTAAGCCTCCGCCTACTGGGAGTGAATCTTAGCTTCTTAAAATTGCGAACGATGTATTCGCAATATTGCGATTACAAACTACTTAGCAGTTTCAGAGTAGCTTCAGACTTACTCGGCATCTGCGATCAGTTCAGTGCTTGTCGTTCCTGGTTTGACGTCACAAACACACCCAGCGTTCGCCCAGACACTCCCCCGTTTCTCCAGCCACTCCCGCGTTTTTTCCGGAAACGGTAGCGTTTTTATCCACACGCCCATAAAACGCCGTGTTTCCGCCCAGTAACACCCATTTCCAGTCAATCACATTACGATCGCCGGAGCGAAGAAAAAGCCGTGAGTAAAAAAACTATCTTCATAGCAAAAATACTTGGCGCAGTCGCAGTGCGAACATTGCGCATGCGTACTAAGCAGAAAAACGCTGCGATGCGAAGAAAATTACAGAGCGAACGACTCGGAATGACCCCCTAAATGTACAGTAATTTTTTTTCTTATTACAAATACACAAATGCATCCCAGACGCAAATCTGCTGTACTGTACAGTACAGCAGACAGTTTATGGTGACAGGACTCAGTTACTATATCCCCCACCCATAGCCATGGTGTATTTTAGACAGCGTAATAAGATGCACCTGCAGCATTGCCCTGATTCATGTAAAACCTGTGTGCATACAGTATTTCTATTGAATGTAAAGTAACAGTACAGTAGTAGTAGTTACAATAGAAAAAAAAATAAAGTGTCAGGGAAAAAAGGCATGCACACGCCTCATGACAGATACACAAGCTCATGTCTAAATGTACAGTAAGCAGTGATCCACCCAAATCTAACTCTCTCTGCACATGTTATACTGTATCTGCCCCACCTGCTGTGCACATGGTTTTGTCTAATTGATAACTTTTTTGGTTTGCTAACAACTCCCCCACTGTGTGTATGTATAACAGCATACATTTTTTAGCACTGGCTTACTGATACATTGTTTGTTACTATAGCAGCCTACCCTGTATGGCACTGGCTTACTGACATATTGTGAGTAACTGTAGCAGCCTACCCTTCATAACACTGACTTACTAACACACTGCGGGTACCTTTAGCAGCCTACTGTACCCTGCATAACACTGGCTTACTGACACATTGTGTGTAACTGTAACATCTCCCCTCTTATGCGGGTATACTCGGGTATGGAGTACCCTTAAGAATTTGGCAGCGGGGATGCAGTACCACCTGCCACACACTTAGCCATTACCACAATTATAATGTGCCACAAAGCAACAAGACAATGGTGCTTGGCAGCATGATGGCTCCTCCCACTTTGTCAGGGTTACAGGGAGTGTGACAGTGGCTGTATTTTCTTCTTATAATGGAGGCATTACTATATATTGTTATTAAATTGGGGGCATTACAATATATTTCTATTATACTGGAGGTATCACTATATATTTCTACTATACTGGAGGCATTACTAAACATTTTTAGTCTTGCCTCCAGATTCCACCCCCCCCCCAAAAAAAAAGGGGCTGTGTCATTTGGCCATGCCGCTAGTGTCATGTAGCCACTCCCACTCGCAGCATGTGGCCACACCCCTCACAACACATCATCATGCCCATTTTTTGGCACTCAGTACCACTAAGAAAATATTTCTACTTGCACCACTGCCTCTCTATGGCACTGGCTTACTGACACATTGGGATAGATGTGCTGGGACTTGGGGGTGATGAAGTGGGGAGAGATTGGGTGCTAGCCACTTAGTTCATAACGGTCATGTTACAGGCTGCATTTGAGAAATGATGGTTGGGAGCTGATTGGTTAGTAATTTGTCTCTTTGTCCAATGCTTAGTACATCTGCCCCATTGTGTGTATCTGTAGATTACTACCCTGTATAGCACTGGCTTACTGACACATTGTGTGTAACTTTAGCAGCCTACCCTGTATATCACTGGCTTACTGACACATTGTGCATAACTATAGCAGCCTACCCTGTATATCAGCGGCTTACTGATACATTTAGAAAAATTTCGTAGGCTCCCGAATCTATTGGAGATTGCGTTGTCAGCTGAAAAATGCATTTTGGTAATCTACTAAACATCAAACATGGGAGAGTTTGATCAATTCGTATTGAGATACACGGCCACAAACACATGTATGAATAAATAGACCATCGGCAAAACACGGTTGGATTTTAACATACACTTCATAGAACACGGTAATTTACCAAAGATTTGTATTCTCAATCACTGCCAAAATTACAAAAATACTAATGCAAAAGAATGGAATTCATACAGAAATGTAACTTTCAAATAGACCTGCTTTTGGCTGGCATAGTTGGAGAATTATGCATGGATCTCACTGTGTGAATGTGTGTGAAATAGTTAAAAATCAGAAAGAAAATGCACAAGGTCACCCCTCCTAAACATAACCATCCCCGGGCTCTTTGAGCTGGTCCTGGTTCTTATAATACCAGGAAAATATTGAATAGTGGTCCCCCAGTATTTTAAGTACCAACACTGGGGTCTTGGACAGGTCCTGGTTACAAAAATAAGGGAGGAGAAGGTTGTAGGGGTCCCCCATATTTTTTAAATCAGCACCAGGCTCCACTAGTGAACAATAAAGTGTCATAGCTGGGGGTCACATTTCTACATGTTCCTGTGGCCATGGCATTACCCCCCAACTAGTCAGCCCTGTTCAGGTTTCCCTGGAGGAATAGGGACCCCCCAATAAAGGAGTAACACCCTACAGGCACCCAAGGGCCAGGGCTGAAGTCCAAGGCTGTCCCCAGCAGCTGTGGATGGTGGGTGCCGGGCTTATAGTCATTGTATAAAAAACAGAAAAAATATTGTATTTTACAGTGGAACTATAGGTTCTAGCAACGCCTCCCCACATGCTGGTACTTGGAGAACCACAAGAGGGGTAATCACAAGGTGGATGATTCTCAAGAAAGTGAACATAAAGTCCTTTGCATCACATGCATTTTTTTTTCTTTTAAACTGGTCTGTTAATTAATTGTTTTTCATATGAAAACGTAATTGCTTAGTAGCAATGCATCACCCTAACTAACAACTTGAGACCCACTAAAATCTTGGTATTTTGGAGAAGTATGTAGTTTGAATTTGTGTAACTATTCTGTGCATCACAGGTAAGTAAAGGTAAGTATATGTAAGTGTGTGTGTGTGTGTGTGTGTGTGTGTGTGTGTGTACATATGCTTTAATAAAGTTATACTTTCACTTTGTGTGTGTCCTGTGTTTATTTCAATATTTTTTTGAAGTCCACAGGATGAAACGCGTTGGGCAAAATCGGATTATACCTCACTTTGAAAGATAAGCATCTACTACTCGATTTTTTATGTCTGTTTTATGTGGGGGGGGGGGGGGGTTATGTTTAATTTTTTATTGAATTTATGTGATTTTATTGCATTTTATACAAAAACCTTTGTGACTTCACCTTGAGAAATGATTTTAGCGGTCTGCCTTTTTAATACATTGAATATATATGTTATTAAAGCATAGAGGGTGATTCAGACCTGATCGCCAGGCTGCGTTTTCTCACAGCCTGCGATCAGGTCCGAACTGTGCATGTGTATGCACCGCAATGCGCCGCTCAGCAATGGGTTTGTCCAATGGATCCGTTTGCACGGGAGAAGGGGTTTCTGGGTGGCAACTGACCGTTTTCAGGGAGGGGTTGGCAAAACGCAGGCATGTCCATGCGTTTGTAGGGAGGGATCCTGACGTCAATTACGGTCCTGGACAGACTGAAGTGATCGCAGCGGCTAAGTCCTGGGCTGTGCAGAGACTGCACAAAATCAGTTTGTGCAATTCTGCTACACATGCGTTCGCACACTTGCACAGCTAAAATACACTCCCCCTGTAGGTGGCGACTATCTGATCCAGCAGTGCAAAAATCGTTTGCTAGCTATCAGGTCTGAATTAGCCCCATAGTCTTTGTGTATATATGTGACACAAGTGGTCACTCATAATATCCTATCTTTACTATGATATATAGATAGATAATATACGTGGATTTCGGGTGCGTAATGCGCCCACCATTGGACGATATAACCCTGACTTTTGCCAAAAATGGATTGGCATAGTCAATAAATGCAGCCTGGATCTCATGCTCTTGGTAATACAAGAATCAGAACGAGAACTTAAGTTGGCACGTGATAAAATTATAAAGCTGGAAGAATGCCACCATGAGGTCCTGACCAGCAATGTGAATAGCGACCTCTACTCGTCAATTAAAACTAAAATTGAGACCTATCAAAACGAGTTAGTGAAGTTCAAAACCAAGAAGTTTGAGACTGTCCAGACAGATTATGAGTCCAATCGTGTATATCACTGGCTTATGGGAGGCGAGAACCGCATGGCAAAACCTACAGGACCTTATTCAAGGCAAAGCTGGAGGAGGCGGCGCGAATTGAGAGGGAGAGATGCCCCTACTTCAAACAGCGATAGCGAATTTGTGACCCGCGAATCCGATGACCCTTTAGAAGGACCTTCAATCCCTTTAGTCAGCAAAACACCGGCCCCGAAAGAGTCCAATTTAAGCACCAAGCCACCCGCCGCGGGGGTCAAAACGAGAGGCAAAAGAGAAGGCAACTCTCTAAAGAACAAAAGAAAATAATATACAACTTATCTTCCAGACAACTTACGGAAGATGAAGAAAAGGTTTTAAGTAAGGGATTATCATTTGTCTCCACCAATCCTCACAACGATCTGAATTGGAACATTTAACTACATCAATTTTCCAGGACCCTACGCTTACAAGAATTTTTCCAACATTCAGATCCCCTTAGACAGGACACACCTAAACAGGCGTTCCTCTCTAGGAGAAGCATGTCTACGTTTGACCCAACATCAAGCAATAATTCCATTAAGACCTTTACTCGACTAATGGACAATTCAGTGCAGAAATTTGCTCAAGCGCAACCAAGAATTCACCACAACCTGAGTCGTCAAGAATTCCAGGCTTTACGTGATCTATCTGGATACCGCGACATCACAGTGCGCCCTGCCGACAAGGGGGGCGCAATTGTGATTCAGAACTTATCCGACTACATGGCAGAGATTGACAGGCAACTCGCTGATGGACAGGTATACCAACTATTACCCAGAGATCCAACTATCCAGTATCAAAAGGAACTCCAAGACATACTGCAACTGGCACACCAACGGGGTGAAGTCGACTCCAAACTTTTGAAAGCACTTCAACAGCCATTCCCTGTCTGTCCGGTTCTGTATACCGTCCCAAAGATTCATAAAAACTTGACCCAACCACCTGGACGACCCATAATCTCAGCCCGTAACTCCCTCTACCATCCCATTTCCATGTATCTTGACTGTATTTTACAACCACATGTTATGAGTCAACCTACCCTTATCAAGGACACTACGGACTTCCTTTTGCGGCTGTCGGCAATCAGTGACGTGCCACCAAACAGCATATTATGCACGTTGGATATCAACAGCCTATATACATCCATCCCTCACCAGCAGGGTTTGACGGCCACCAGACAGTTCTACGAATCCCAAGGCATCAATGATATTAATATTGATTTGTTCATACAGCTTTTAGAACTCACTCTCACTAGAAATTATTTCATCTACAACGGACAATTTTACCGCCAACTGTCAGGCTGCGCCATGGGTAGCCATGTGGCACCCAGTTATGCGAACATTTTCATGTTCCATGAGGAGGCAAGCATGTTCTTTCATAATGATGATTATCGACGACACATTAAAACTTATATGCGCTACATCGATGACTTGTTCATCTTATGGACTGGTGGCGAAAAATTGCTCCACCAGATGGTTGAGGACATTAACAGCAGAGAGTCCACCATCAAGGTGACCTTCCAACACAGCATGTCTTCGATTCATTATCTAGATGTCCTTGTTACACTCCAACCGGACGGCCTGCACACAGAGGTGTATTCTAAACCTACGGACCGAAAAACACTCCTATTGGCATCAAGCCACCATCCCAAACCCCTTAAACGGGGTTTGCCCAAGTCTCAAATGATGAGAGTGGCCAGGATCGCAGACAATCCTGCCACAGCTGCAAGAGGGATTGATACCGTAATTGACAAATTTGTCACCAGGGGATACAGCTTAACAGCTCTAAAGCAAAAAAAACTGGATGTCCTATCCATGGGCCGCGAACAGTTGTTACGTCCACGCGACCGCACCAACAATACAGTCTTACCATGGAAAATGACGTTCACTACTTCAAGTCAGGTTGTGCAAAGGGCCAGTCGGGCACTTTGGCCAATTGTCGCGACAGATAAAGACCTACCATGCTTTCGGCATAAAAAACCCATGGCCTGTTTTACTAGGGGCCGAAATATACGCGACATGGTGGTCCACACTGATATCACCGGCTTTGATCAACTAACAGCGGAACCACATTTTATGACAAGACCTCCCGGCTGTTATAAATGCCCACGATGCACTACTTGTAACCACATGATTACAGGTAGTTGCTTTAAACACCCACACACCAATCGCAGTTTCCAGATTAAATCTGCACTATCATGCCTTTCCACCCATGTAGTCTACATCATCATCTGCCCATGCAACAAGTACTACGTGGGCAAAACAACACGGACGGTACGCGAACGTATGGCCTTACATCGTTCAGCAATAAGTAAAGCCTTGAAGACCAAGGTGGCCGAACAACCCGTGGCCCGGCATTTTCTTTCTGCAGGACACACCTTAGCGCAATTAAAACATATTCTGATCGACCACATACCAGTGTCCATTAGAGGAGGAGACCGTGACGGTAAACTGCTCAAGTGTGAGAGCAGGTGGATACACGTTCTGAACACAGTAGCCCCTCATGGAATGAACGAGAGACTTAACTGGAATGTATTTCGTTGATGGCCTCGTAGAGAGATCCATCAGTGACCTGCATCCCAAACATGCCAGCCTATGGAACTGCTCCATCTTGTAATGCCTTGCATGCTGCTACTGTGGTCCGTTGCAATGATCAGCTGTTCATCATAAGCATGCTCTACAGTAGTCACATTTGATTAATGCTTATTTTTGCATTTACTTTTGTATTTGTTTATTTGTTGTTTATGCACTACTTGATCATGTATTTATGTTTTGTATGCAGGCGTCCGCGGTGAGGGCCGGGGAGATCAGTCAGAGGTTCCCTGCAGTTGGCCCGGCAAATAGACGCGTCGCCAGGGTAACGGGACGCGTAGCTAAGGTAACCAAAGCGGATACTGTCTGACGTCACCGGACGTGACGCACCCGCGACTTCGGCTGGCGGAAGCGCGCGCCGGACCCGGCTCTCCCGTGGTGGTGACTTCTCCCATATTTAGGTGAGTGTTACGTATCTGTATCGTTTGTTTCACTTGTCTATGCCTGCTTTGAAAACGGTGCTCGGCACCGAAACGTCGGCTTTATATGGCAATTTAATGATGGACCCGATCCAATAAACAGCACCTTTATTATTATTATTCACGAGTGCCGCAGTCTTTCTACCTGCTCTACAATACCTTACTGAAGGCACCGTACAAAATCTACATCAAGCAAAGAGTGACGGTTCATTTTTGCATGTATATATATATATATATATATATATTTATATGAAACAATTTTTTAAATTCCGCCCCAAAAATGTATGTATAATAAAGCCATTAATCAGCTTTCCCTTCATTTCTCTGGTTTGCATGGAAATAGAGAAGTCCTGAAGTAAAAAAATAAAAAATAAAATAAAAAAAAACACAATGAGAAAATTTCTGAAAGCTTCCAAGCTACATTCAAAATAAATAATGCCATCTACATAAAAAAAAAAAAAACAATTGTACATGAATCAGATTTCATTAGTGGTGCTTCAGAAAGGGGCATCACTATGGTGGGTTCAAGAGGTGCACATGTTCTCTCTGACCATACAGTAGATCCCTTCAAAGGCAGTGCTGGTCACTGCAGTAAGAAGACATGTAACCATATCGAATACAGAAAGGTACAGTCTGCAAAATACTTGCCACAATACTAATACATTAACTGCAGTGTACTGAATATACTTGATCATGGCAAGTAAATTGTAGAGTGTCTCCACCAGCCCACTACTCCGCAGTGTATTTCATGCAGTTAAATTGGTGCACAGAGCACAAGGGGAAGAAGAAAGCAGCATGGTAAGCAGAAGCATGTCAACATGAACAGGTCACTAAATGTGGCATAATATGGTGAATACAATTAAGTAGAGTACTACTATGAGGCATGGAATTAACATATGCTGTGGAGAGAGGTGTCTCTGTAGAAGAACTGAGCTCTCTTTAAAGTGCTGCTAAAAGGCCAACAATGGTCTAGTTATACTATATCTGTAGAGAAGAAATCATTTATAAATATATACTACTGAACAAGAGGACCACGTCTTCGATTGGAGAATTCCTCTTTATTCATTCTATTCTACCATAATTTAATTTCACACCAAGCGATGAACTTGGGTTATTGCCAGGGCAAGCTGTGCCAACCTGGGTCCTGGCTTATACCCCTTTTCCACCTGAGTACTGTGTCCGATCCGGGATGTTTAACCCAGCTACAACCAGTGTGCCCCCCCCCCCCCCCCCCCCGTTTCCACTGCACTTCAACACGGGTTGTTCCCGTGTCGGATCTATTTCCACCTAACCCGGGTAAACTCTGTAAAAGCCTATTGATGTCATTACAAATGGACTTTTTACTGTCTCATCAAGATGATGTCATCAAAATGACCAAAAGGGAGGGGTGGAGTCTGCTCACAGCATTGCAGCAATGGACGCCGGTGATGTAGCTGTGTCTAGCATGGAGTCGCAGACTGTTTGCAGTTTACTGCTGCTTATTTCTGCTACAGACAGCTTGATGCAGCTTCTCACCTTGTGCTACCTACTGCTGAGCTGGAGAAGGAGGGCTCAATTCTTTGCAGAGAGGGCTACCTATCGACGCAAATATTTGAAAAGGAGGAGAGCGCTTATATCATCCACTGTTATTTCTCTCATAACAATGAACTCTACACCAAGCCGAAGAATGTGGGTGAGAGATCGCAGACATGGAGAAGCATTCATGCAGACCATTCTAGCATATCAGGAGGAGCAGTGGATGGAAAACTTCAGGATGTCTCGCGCTACATTCGAGTATGTTTTGGAACTACTGTCCCCCGCAATAACCAAACAGACCACCAGATTCCGGAAGCCCATTGAGCCACCCAGGAGATTAGCGATTGCTCTCTAGTGGTATGCTACCCCATGAGAGTATTGCACAGTTTCCAGTTTATTTGGAGTAGGGATTGGCACGGTCTGCAAGATTGTCTACCAGGTCACGCGGGCATTGCTGGATACCATGTACCATCGCTTTACTTCCTTGCCACAAGGACAGCGGCTAGATGCGACTATAAATGGGTTTAAGAAGTGTGGCTACCCACAGTGTGCTGTGCCATAGATGGGACCCACATCCCCATCATCACCCCCGTGACAACCCAGCAGACTATTACAATCACAAGGGTTGGCATTCCATTGTTCTGCAAGCTGTAGTGGACCACAAATACTGGTAAGCACTGTTTCACTAATGTGTTTGAAATAGGCTTGGGCTGTTTATGATAATGCATAACCTGTAATTTACCTTTATTTTTAGTTTCACAGATGTCTTCATAGGGTGGCCCGGATGGTCACATGATGCAAGGGTTCTCGCCAACTCCGATCTTTACGGTATTGCTGAGGACAAGCTTGGTGGATAGCTTTTCCCTCGAGAGGTAAGATTATTTACTACTTAAACTAATGTTCGCCCATAAACCAATAGTCAAGTTTTACCCCTGTAATAATATTAATGTTTTATTAACAGAAATCGGTGATCGTACATGGTGTGGACATCTCGGTCCACCTCATTGGTGATGCAGCATACCCATTACAGCGCTGGCTAATGAAGGGCTACACCCAGCATGTTCACTTATCTCCCGAACAGACATCATATACCCATGCCCTAAGTTCGGCCCGTATGGCAGTGGAGAATGCGTTTGGGCATTTAAAAGGACGCTGGTGCTGCCTCATGAAGAGGAATGATGTGGACTTGAAAATCATGCCAGATATAGTAGCAGCCTGCTGCATTCTCCATAACAAATGTGAGATTCAAAAGGAAAAATTTCTCCCTGAGTGGAATGTACATGATCATGGGGCGGGTGTCACTGAACATGATGCACCAGGCTTGGTGGGGGGGCATGACGCTGCCAGCGAGTGCATAAGGGCCACCATTGCAGCTAATCTTCAAACAATGTTGCAGTAGATAGAGAAGACAGACAAGTTTTTGTGTGCAAACATTTTTTTTGTTTATTTTGTTTTTCAGTTATAAAAAAAGTTGTGTTTTCTTTTAAACAGTTGGCACACATTTTCTGAGGTAACAATATAAAATATTTAAGTGCAAACATGACACTCTGTAAAATTCCACATAACGCAAGGGGTCTTCAACATGTGTCTCGCCAGCTGTTGTGGAACTACATGTACCAGCATGTCTTGCTATGTATTTCCACAACAGCTAGAGGGCCACATGGTGAAGACACCTGCCCTGAGGCAACAATATAAAAGGTAGCCCCAATATCTGGATCCCACTGCTCATTTTCTGAGGAAACAATATAAAATTATAAAAGTTTAAAGTGCCAACAGGGCACTCTGTAAAATAAAAATAATGTTTGGATTTGTAGGTATCAGGGTTGAGGATACAGTGCAAACAGAACCTTAAAACACAAACATTGTTTAATCACCCGCTGCTCTAAGGCAGTTGTCTATATACCCGATATTCTGAGGATTGCGGGATTTGTGTTGGGGGATTTGAGGGAGGCTCATAGTTGTATGGATCATATGGGTGCTGTGGGTAGGCTGTGTCTTGCTGTTGTGCTTGTGTGGTATTCCCTATGGTACGTGCAAATGTGCGTTCAAAAAATGTCATCTGCCTATCATGCATGGTCATTAACTGCGTCATAAAAGTTTGATGCATTTCCTTTTCTGACGCAAGAAATCTCTCAAGCCGTGCATCTTCCTGGGCATTGAGCTCACTATCCGCCTCACGCAGGTGATCCACGATAATGGACGTCATTGCTCTGACTGTTTGTTCTGTTTTGTTTAGTTTCTTTTTCCGTTGTGGAACGTTGTAGACTGTGAAGGGGATGAAACAGAATGAAAGCAACAATATAAAAATACTGTAGCAGTGGTAGCATATACGTGTTTGTGGCCTTCTCCCACCTGCACACTAGCTATACTCTGCAACAATACCATGCCTTTACATAGATTTTGTATAGGGACTGCTGCAACTGTATTTGTAATGGTAATACTTACTATTTGAGCGCAAAGTCGTGGGCTTGGGGGGTTGTGACGTCTCCACCAGAGACTGTGGTACGTCCTCAATAGTGGCACTGATGGAATCATCATTGACGGTCGAGTCTTCGAAACTGCTGTCCGATATAAGCAGCGGGGATGATGGGCTGCATTGTGAGCTGGGAAGGCTGCATTGTGTTTCGTCACAGTCCTCGTCGACTGACATCTGGCGACTGGCAGAGCTGGATGACGATAGTGCTATGGGATTTGTTATCGCAGTTTTGCCGACGACATTATAGCATAGGTCATAATATGCCAATTCCATACGCCCAGCACCACTTTTCTTGCGGTTATGGTCATGTACTTTGGTGAATTGTCTGCGTAGTGCCTTCAATTTGTTAACGACTTGTTGCTTGGTTTTTTGGATGCCCCTTTCTGCCAGCATAAGGGATATGTTCTTGTAGACGATAGCATCCTTAACTGTTCCAGTCACCTGTCTTCTAATTTCTTCCTCTCCCCGAATATTAAGCAGCTCTTTGATCTCTGTGTCTGACCAGGGATGGGTAGCCATGTTGCTGTGCTGGAGCTTCTGCTGCTGCTGCTGTATACTGTCTGTTTGTAATCTGCTGGAATAAAAAAAATAAAAATATTTGTACAGTGTGTGCCCCAGCGTGACTTCTTTTACTGCCTCAATGCCTGCATGTGCCCAGCGTAGGGTTTTCAAACTGCTGCAATACCTGTGTACAGCTGCTGCGGTGCCTGCATGTGCCCAGCGTGTCTCCCAGGGATGACATCATCTTCCTGTGCCCCAGAAGCACCAATCAGCGTCTCAGAGCGTTACTCGTGTCTAAAAACATGTGTAATGACCGTTTCCACTGTACCGTTACCTGTGTCATTACCGTGTTCTACCCAGGTAGCTATCCGGGTAGGATTCCCGGGTCATTAAACCCGTGTTGACTCGTTTCCACCTACTAAAAACCCGTGTTGATGCGCGCCCCCGTGCAAAAACACGGGTAAAAAAAGCTAGTGGAAAAGAGGTATTAGTGTAAAAGAGCTGATGTGAGTCGTACATTTTGGGTCCACTACCCAGGTCATATCCAGTGTTAATCCCAGGTCCAACCCGGTGTGAAAGCCATGATCTGTTTCATTGTAATAAATGGCCTGGGACATGCCTAAAAGGAGCTGATTGGCTGGCCCAACAGCACTTGGGGATTAGGTCATCTCCAAGCATCCAGTGTGAACGCTAATGACCCGGGACCATCGGACGGTCTTAAAGGCATAAGTGCATCAGAATCCCATCTTCATCCCATGTTAAGTATCCTCGGTTGGACATATGTTGAAGTTGTGTTTCAGTGTGAAAATGGTATCAGACAGTTTGATTTTCAGATTTTATCTAATGTACAGTATGTAGTTAAGATGTTTCCCAATTATGAGAGTAAATTATCTTCCACTGGTTCAATATTTAAACAAAGGAAATGTTGTACTGATTGAAGCATCCCTTCATTATCCAAAAAATACAGTTATATACTGTATGTAAATAAAGAAAATGTCTTTGTAGGCAAGTAGTCCCTATCAATGCAAACTAGTTATTGATGAAAGTCAATGACTTCAGACATGAGATAGATGTTCAGGGAATGACCATAATAATTACTATTATATAGTAAGTGCATAGCAAAATAAGACAGGTCCGGTATGAAATCCCGACAGTTGGGATGCTGGAGTTCAGGAGACCGACCCCAGAACACTGAAAGCCGGAATCCCAACAGCGAATCCCCTCGTGGGCTCACTGCGCTCGCCAAGATTAAAACCCAGTGAGCTTTGCATGCCACACTATTCTATTCCCCCTTAGGTGGTGGCGTGGACCACTACTCAAAATGGAATACTGGGCTTCGGTCAGGATTCCGACAGCCGGCATTTTCCCTGCTGTCGGGATACTGGCGTCATTATTTCAACCGCCAAGATCCCATCGTTCGGGAAATTAACTACGTCCCAATAAGACATCTGTTTCAATTTTCATATACTATTTGATAGAGTAAATAAAATAAAAAAACAACTAAGAAGGTAATATATGCTTCCCCAAAGGTATGAGCAGTTATTGAAGCTGAAAATTACTAGTTTATATGAAAAAGCCAAGTACTTCCCAGCACAGGGTGAAGTGTTTCATATCAACTGAACCTAAATGATAGAGGGATACTGAGCAGGCAGCTAAATTCAGCATACTGTATGATTTCAGAACTAGTTTACCCCCTGCCGTGACAAACATGTTTGCAGACCACAAATCTTTCTATCCTGTTCTACTACAAACTATTGCCATTTGTTACCTATTAATCCATCATTATATGGTTATTAATATGGTAATATAAGCTGTACACATACATAATTATTTCCTTAAGCTTGAGTATAAATTTTGGGGGAAAAATACATATATATTAATGCCAAAAGTTTATTGTGCACAGAATGTTTGACCCCTGGCTACACAGTCATAATTATTATCTGTGTATTACAAAATAATTTCCAGGAAAACCTCTTTTTTCACAAGTGATGATACATTGTGGCACCATATAATAATGAAATATCCGGATATTTATTACTGTATGTGTCTGAAACAGCAACAAATATGTAAGGCTGCTGATCAATCTACTAAATGGAACAAATGTTTCATTACTTGAAACAGAAACTAGAAAAAAAAATTTGTGCAATATTTGTATTAGTTCAATGATTATGTATCTTCCTCACTTTTGTGGCTCCTTGCTCCCCCTCCCCCCTCTCCCCTAGTACTCCGTTTGGGGGGCAGAGTTTCACGGAATGATGCGGTTGTGTCGTGAAGCAACAGCGTCATTCCACAAAACTCGGAGTACTAATGGAGAGGAAGGTGGGGGAGCAGCATAGTAGTGCTGGTGGGCAGGAGTGTACGGGGGGGGAGAAGCATTTTTTTTATGCTCGCACTGGGAGCCAAATTGTCTAGAAACAGCCCTTTTTAGAATATTGCTATTTCTAGAATAGGGCACTTTGTACAGTATGTGATTAAATGTATTAAAGGGTTGGTAACCAATCCTCA
Source organism: Pseudophryne corroboree (assembly GCF_028390025.1). Classification (NCBI taxonomy): domain Eukaryota; kingdom Metazoa; phylum Chordata; class Amphibia; order Anura; family Myobatrachidae; genus Pseudophryne; species Pseudophryne corroboree. The sequence continues at coordinate 272,567,094 of NC_086454.1, forward strand.
AGAAGATCCCACCAACTGTGAAATCTCTTTATCTAGGAGACTGGAGGAAGACTGAACTCATTTACCCATCAATGGACAAGTGCCAATGCAGATTAATGTATTATTTTATAATCTAGCTTTTACCTGAAAGGTCCGTCATCAAAGGAAAGGTTTTGACATACCCGTTCAGTCCTTCTCTCTGTAATAACAAGTAATTGTTTGCTCTGCTACCCTCTCAACTAATCCACTGTGCACAACATAAAAAAGGTGATTGGGGAGGAGCCAGACACTAGGAATAACACCAATAACTAGCCACTACATCCAGGTACTAATGATATGACCTACAGGTATTGGTGGAATTTGGGTGGTTTCCATACTTCATATGTGTGCAGTACTACAGTATGACAGTCAAACACAGTGGCATGTGCTGCTGGGTCATGCTTGCACAGCAACACATCAATGAAGTCATCCTACAGAGAGAGAAGGATACAATGCAGGGGAGCCCTACCAACTAACAGGTACCATGGCAAAAATAACTAAGCCATTCACTTGACACCATGTGGTCATACAAACAAAACGTTCACTTGACACCATGTGGTCATACAAACAAAACTTCTACTGAGTCTTTTGGCAAATCACTCCTTGGCTATAGACAAATGCAGGAATACATTTGTCTTGTTATTTGTTTTATGTATAAATTTATTTTAGAGATGAGCAGGTTCAGGTCTCAGAGAACTGAACCCCCCCAAACATCACGTTCCGAGCCAGAATCCGATTCCGGCTCAGGATTTCCCACGAGACCGAAGCAAAATGTCATCATCCCGCTGTTGGATTCTCATGGGTTTGGATTCCATATAAGGAGCTGCGCGTCGCCACCATTTTTCACTCTGGACTTGGAGAGTGAGGGAGACAGACCTCTACCTCTCTCTTTGGGTGGTGGCGTCAGGTGGGGTCAGTGTGTGCTCTTTAGGGGTGCTGTTCCTGTCAATGTGGTGTCTCTGTGCTGTTAGGGGTGCTATCCTGGCTGTCTCTGCTGTTTCATAAGCTGTTAGGGGTGCTGCATCTGTACATGGGTGTTGCTGTCCTGGCTTTTACTGTGTTGTACAGGGGGCAGGGGCACTGCCCGACTGTATGCAGTGAAAATACTTGGGTGCTGGCTGTAAAAATTCAGGGTTGCAATGAAAATAAATGTACACTGGCACTGTCTTGTATGCTGTAAAATTAAAGGGGTGCTGATGTTAAAATAAAAGTACACTGGTCCTGTATGCTGTAAAAATACAAGGGTGCTTCTGCTGTTAAAATAAAAGTACACTGGTCCTATATTCTGTAAAAAATACAGGGGTGCTGCTGTTAAAATAAAAGTACACTAGTCTTGTATGCTGTAAAAATACAAGGGTGCTGCTGTTAAAATAAAAGTACACTGGTCCTGTATGCTGTAAAAATACAGAGGTGTTGCTGTTAAAATAAAAGTACACTGGTCCTGAATGCTTTAACAATACAGGGGTGCTGTTGTTAAAATAAAAGTACACTGGTCCTGTATGCTGTAAAAATACAGGGGTGCTGCTAAAATAAAGGGGCACTGTTCTGTATGCTGTAATAATAAAGGGGTGCTGTCCTGTGAAATGGAGAACAACAATTTGGAGGAAAAAATAGAACCACTTCCAGTTTCTAGTACTAGTGCTGAAGTTACTGCTGTCACCAGTCATGACATTGACGATGCATTTCCATCAATGTCGTCTGCTAAGGCCGATGCCCAATGTCATATAGGGCATATAAAATCCAAGAAGCAAAAATTAATAATCAGAAAAAAAAAAGAAATTATCTGATGAGAAATGTAAAATTGGAAATATGCCATTTACGACACGAAGTGGCACGGAAAGGCTGAGACCTTGGCCTATGTTCATGACTGGAGGCTCAGCTTCTCATGAGGATGGAAGCCCTCCTCCCTCTTGAAAAATTAAACAAAATTGAGCTTGTTAAAGCACAGGAATAAACAACTGTGCATTCAGAGATATCACAAATCCCAAGGAGAGTCCAAGTGTGTCCGAGGGTGCAATGTCTAGGCCTGGCCTCCCCAAGACTGTATGAAAAGAGGAAGCTCCTACCACCATTTGCACACTCCCTGCAAGTGCTGGGAAGAGCACCACCAGTCCAGTTGCTGATATTGAGATTGAGGATGCCACTGTAGACGTACACCAGGATGAGGAGGATATTGGTGTAGCTGGCGCTGAGGAGGAAGTTGACGATGAGGATTCTGATTGTGATGTGGTTTGTTTGAATAAGGCACTAGTGGAGACAGTTGTTGTCCGTGGGATGAGAAAGCCCATTGTCATGCCTGGGCAAAATACCAAAAAAGCCACTTCTTCAGTGTGGAATTATTTATCCACAAATCTGGACAACAGGTGTCAAGACGTGTGTTGCCTTTGTCAATCCATAATAAGTAGGGGTAAGGACGTTAACCACCTAGGAACATGCTCCATTATACGTCACCTGCAGCACATCATCAGAATTCATTGTCAAGTTCAGAAACTTTGGGAAAGAGTGTAAGCAGTCCACTGACACCTAAATCCCTTCTTCATGTTGTACCCAAGATTCTGCAAGCCACATCACCAATTCCCTCATCATCAATTTCCTCCTCAGTCAGGAACGTAATTAGTCCTGCAGGCCATGTCACTGGCATGACTGACGAGTCCTCTCCTAACCGGAATTCCTCCGGAGGATCCTTGAGTGTACCGCCTAATGCTTCTGCTGCTGTTGTTGCTGGTGGGAGTCGATCGTCATCCCATAGGGGAAGTCGGAAGACCACTTGTACTACTTCAACTAAGCAATTGACTGTCCAACAGTCATTTGCGAGGTAAATGAAATATGACAGCAGTCACACTGTTGCAAAGCGGATTACTGAGGCCATAACAACTATGCTGGTGTTAGACGTGTGTCCAGTATCTGCCGTTAGTGCAGTGGGATTTAGACAGTTGATGGGCGTACTGTGTCCCTGGTACCAAATACCATCTAGATTCTACTTCACTAGGCAAGTGATTCCCGGACTGTACAGAGACATTAAGAAAAGTGTCCTCAGTGTCCTGAATAATGCAGTTGTACCCAGTGTCCACATAACCATGGACATGTGGACAAGTGGAGCAGGGCAAACTAAGGACTACTTGACTGTGACAGCCCACTGGGTAGATGTATTGCCCCCCGCAGTAACAACAGCAGCGGCACTAGTAGCAGCATCTAACAAACGCCAACTCGTTCCTAGGCTGGCTGCGCTGTGTATCATTGGTTTCCGTAAGAGGCTCACCACCTCTTACGGAAACTGAGGGACATCATCACACAATGGCTTACCCCACTTAGACTCTCCTGGGGAATTGTAATATCTGACAACACCACCAATATTGTGCATGCATTCAGGGCCGCATCTAGACTTTGTGGCTCCCTAGGTGAAAAAATAGGGGTGTGGCTTCATGGAGAAGGGGCGTGTTCAGTTATGCCCCCTGTAGAGTTGTGCCCCTTGTAGAGTTGTGCCCCCTAGTTGCGCCATGCCCCCAGTATTGTGCCCCCTGTAGAGTTGTGCCCCCTAGTTGCACCGTGCCCCCAGTACTGTCCCCCCTGTAGAGTTGTGCCCCGTAGTTGCGCCACTTAAAAAACAAATTAATTAATTAATTAATACTTACAATCCCAGCTCCTGCTTTCTGACCGCTGCTGCCCTCCGTCTCCGGCCGCCAGCGCCGCTCCTCGGATCTATGGAATAGACATCATGACGTTTCTCCCATAGCACCACATAGACACTAGAGGTCTCTTATGACCCCTAGTGTCTATGTGCTGCTCCCGCAATGCAGTGCAGTGCGCGATGACTACATCGCGCACCGCATCTACCGAGCACCATGGGGCATCAGTAGTGGATCTTGCCACGGCAGCGGCTCCCTCCGGAAGGCGGCGCCCCGGGCAAAAATCCTGCGTGCCCGTAGCAAGATCCGCTACTGCATGCATTACATCTGGACAAATTCCAGTATGTACCATGTTTTGCAAATACAATTAATTTGGTGGTGCAGAATTTTTTTTAAAAATGACAGAGGCATGCAGGAGATGCTGTCGGTTGCCCGAAAAATTACGAGCAACTTTTGACATTCAGCGACTTCGTGACGAAGACTGGAAAGCCAGCAAACACTCCTGAACCTGACCTGCCATCACCAGCTGATAGGCTGGTACTTTATGTCTCTCCCCTTTATCACTCTCCAAGGATTATTACATCTCCCCCTTTTTATTTAACAGAGAGACCTTTAGGAGTAATCAGAGACTTCAATTGGTTTCCACTCTTTATTTTTTTTACAAATAGATCATATACAAACTGGATCTGTAAGTAACTACTGTAACAAATAACACAAACCTCTGATAAGCCATGCTAATATACATAGTAACATAGTAACATAGTATCTAAGGTTGAAAAAAGACAATTGTCCATCGAGTTCAACCTATTTGTGGTCACCTATGCAGGATTATTTGGTATTAAATTTTGACTGATGCTGATGTCTTCCGTTACATTTTATCCCTCTTTTTTATAATAACTATAGTGCGTGACTATGCACCATAACCCTGAATATCCTTATCCATAAGGAATTTATCTAACCCATTCTTAAAGGTGTTGACTGAGTCCGCCATTACAACTACCTCAGGCAGGGAATTCCATACACGTATCGTCCTTACCGTGAAAAAGCCGTATTGTGCGGAAGCTCCTCTCCTCTAACCCGAGCGAGTGTCCACAAGTTCTCTGTGTTGATCTAACCAAAAACGGGTCCTGCGCAAGATCTGTGTATTGTCCCCTTATATATTTGTAGATGTTGATCTTGTCCCCTCTTAGTCTCCTCTTTTCCAGTGTAAACATGCTTAGTCTTGCAAGCCTTTCCTCGTATTCCAGCGTCTCCGTGCCCTTAATTAGTTTGGTCACCCGCCTCTGAACCTTTTATAGCTCCAGGATATCGTTTTGTAGTATGGTGCCCAGAATTGTACAGAGTATTCAAGGTGTGGCCTCACTAGTGATTTATATAACGGGAGTATAACACTCTCGTCCCTAGCATCAATTCCCCGTTTTATGCATGCTAATATCTTATTAGCCTTCTTTGCTGCAATCCTACTTTGGGTAATACTGCTTAGTTTGCTATCTATGAGGACTCCTAAGTCCTTTTCCAGTACAGAATCCCCTAATTTTACCCCATTTAGTATGTAGGTGTTATTTTTGTTCTTGTTACCACAGTGCATTACCTTACACTTGTCTGTATTGAAGCGCATTCTCCATTTCGCTGCCCATGCTTCTAATTTAACTAAGTCATTCTGAAGCGACTCAGCATCCCCCTCCGTATTTATAACTTTACACAATTTGGTATCATCTGCAACTGACACCATGCTTTCTAGACCTTCTGTTAGTTCGTTAATGAAAATATTGAACAATAGCAGTCCTAATACTGAGCCTTGTGGCACACCACTTAGCACTTCAGTCCAATTTGAAAAAGATCCATTAACCACAACGTGCTACTCCCTATTATCTAACCAATTTTTGATCCAAGTGCATATTGTGCTACCTAGCCCTATTTCTTGTAGCTTTTAGATAAGTTTCATGTGCTGTACAGTGTCGAAAGATTTGGCAAAGTCTAAGAAGATTACATCCACCTCTTTACCCTGATCTAGATTTGCACTCACTGTTTCATAAAAGCCAAGTAAGTTGGTTTGACAGGATCTGTCCTTCACAAATCCCTGCTGATTCCTTTTAATGACCTTATTGACTTCAAGGAACTTCTGAATACTATCTCTTAGAATACCTTCCAATACTTTCCCCACTATAGATGTAAGACTAACTGGTCTATAATTACCTGGTTCAGCTTTACTTCCCTTTTTGAATAAAGGCACTACTTCCGCTATACGCCAGTCTTTGGGAACCATACCTGATATTACTGAATCCTTAAAGATCAAAAATAGCGGTTTTGCAAGTTCAGAGTGAAGCTCCATTAGAACCCTTGGGTGAATACTAGTGATGTGCACCGGAAATTTTTCGGGTTTTGTGTTTTGGTTTTGGATTCAGGTCAGCGGCCGAGTTTTGGATTCGGACGCGTTATGGCAAAACCTCCCTGAAATTTTTTTGTCGGATTCGGGTGTGTTTTGGATTCGGGTGTTTTTTTACAAAAAAAACTCAAAAACAGCTTAAATCATAGAATTTGGGGGTCATATTGATCCCATAGTATTATTAACCTCAATAACCATAATTTACACTCATTTTCAGTCTATTCTGAACACCTCACACCTCACAATATTATTTATAGTCCTAAAAGTTGCACCGAGGTCGCTGGATGGCTAAGCTAAGCGACACAAGTGGCCGACACAAACACCTGGCCCATCTAGGAGTGGCCCTGCAGTGTCAGGAAGGATGGCACTTCAAAAAATTGTCCCCAAACAGCACATGATGCAAAGAAAAAAAGAGGCGCACCAAGGTCGCTGTGTGACTAAGCTAAGTGACACAAGTGGCCGACACAAACACCTGGCCCATCTAGGAGTGGCACTGCAATGTCAGACAGGATGGCACTTCAAAAAAATAGTCCCCAAACAGCACATGATGCAAAGAAAAAAAGAGGCGCACCAAGGTCGCTGTGTGACTAAGCTAAGCGACACAAGTGGCCAACACAAACACCTGGCCCATCTAGGAGTGGCACTGCAGTGTCAGGCAGGATGGCACTTCAAAAAAAAATTGTCCTCAAACAGCACATGATGCAAAGAAAAATGAAAGAAAAAAGAGGTGCAAGATGGAATTGTCCTTGGGCCCTCCCACCCACCCTTATGTTGTATAAACAGGACATGCACACTTTAACAAACCCATCATTTCAGCGACAGGGTCTGCCACACGACTGTGACTGAAATGACTGGTTGGTTTGGGCCCCCACCAAAAAAGAAGCAATCAATCTCTCCTTGCACAAACTGGCTCTACAGAGGCAAGATGTCCACCTCATCATCATCCTCCGATTCCTCACCCCTTGCACTGTGTACATCCCCCTCCTCACAGATTATTAATTCGTCCCCACTGGAATCCACCATCTCAGGTCCCTGTGTACTTTCTGGAGGCAATTGCTGGTGAATATCTCCACGGAGGAATTGATTATAATTCATTTTGATGAACATCATCTTCTCCACATTCTCAGGAAGTAACCTCGTACGCCGATTGCTGACAAGATGAGCGGCTGCACTAAACACTCTTTCGGAGTACACACTGGAGGGGGGCAACTTAGGTAAAATAAAGCCAGTTTGTGCAAGGGCCTCCAAATTGCCTCTATTTCCTGCCAGTATACGTACGGACTGTCTGACGTGCCTACTTGAATGCGGTCACTCATATAATCCTCCACCATTCTTTCAATGGTGACAGAATCATATGCAGTGACAGTAGACGACATGTCAGTAATCATTGGCAGGTCCTTCAGTCCGGACCAGATGTCAGCACTCGTTCCAGACTGCCCTGCATCACCGCCAGCGGGTGGGCTCGGAATTCTTAGCCTTTTACTCGCACCCCTAGTTGCGGGAGAATGTGAAGGAGGAGCTGTTGACGGGTCACGTTCCGCTTGACTTGACAATTTTCTCACCAGCAGGTCTTTGAACCTCTGCAGACTTGTGTCTGCCAGAAAGAGAGATGCAACATAGGTTTTAAATCTAGGATCGAGCACGGTGGCCAAAATGTAGTGCTCTGATTTCAACAGATTGACCACCCGTGAATCCTGGTTAAGCGAATTAAGGGCTCCATTCACAAGTCCCATATGCCTAGCGGAATCGCTCTGTTTTAGCTCCTCCTTCAATGTCTCCAGCTTCTTCTGCAAAAGCCTGATGAGGGGAATGACCTGACTCAGGCTGGCAGTGTCTGAACTGACTTCACGTGTGGCAAGTTCAAAGGGTTGCAGAACCTTGCACAACGTTGAAATTATTCTCCACTGCGCTTGAGTCAGGTGCATTCCCCCTCCTTTGCCTATATCGTGGCCAGATGTATAGGCTTGAATGGCCTTTTGCTGCTCCTCCATCCTCTGAAGCATATAGAGGGTTGAATTCCACCTCGTTACCACCTCTTGCTTCAGATGATGGCAGGGCAGGTTCAGGACTGTTTGCTGGTGCTCCAGTCTTCGGCACGCGGTGGCTGAATGCCGAAAGTGGCCCGCAATTCTTCGGGCCACCGACAGCATCTCTTGCACGCCCCTGTCGTTTTTTAAATAATTCTGCACCACCAAATTCAATGTATGTCCAAAACATGGGACGTGCTGGAATTTGCCCAGATGTAAGGCACGCACAATATTGCTGGCGTTGTCCGATGTCAAAAATCCCCAGGAGAGTCCAATTGGGGTAAGCCATTCTGCGATGATGTTCCTCAGTTTCCGTAAGAGGTTGTCAGCTGTGTGCCTCTTCTGGAATGCGGTGATACAAAGCATAGCCTGCCTAGGAACGAGTTGGCATTTGCGAGATGCTGCTACTGGTGCCGCCGCTGCTGTTCTTGCTGCGGGAGGCAATACATCTACACAGTGGGCTGTCACAGTCATATAGTCCTGAGTCTGCCCTGCTCCACTTGTCCACATGTCCGTGGTTAAGTGGACATTGGGTACAACTGCATTTTTTAGGACACTGGTGACTCTTTTTCTGAGGTCTGTGTACATTTTCGATATCGCCTGCCTAGAGAAATGGAACCTAGATGGTATTTGGTACCGGGGACACAGTACCTCAATCAAGTCTCTAGTTGCCTCTGAATTAACGGTGGATACTGGAACCACGTTTCTCACCACCCAGGCTGACAAGACCTGAGTTATCCGCTTTGCAGCAGGATGACTGCTGTGATTTTTCATCTTCCTCGCAAAGGACTGTTGGACAGTCAATTGCTTACTGGAAGTAGTACAAGTGGTCTTCCGACTTCCCCTCTGGGATGCCAATCGACTCCCAGCAGCAACAACAGCAGCGCAGCAGCAGTAGGCGTTACACTCAGGGATGCATCAGAGGAATCCCAGGCAGGAGAGGACTCGTCAGACTTGCCAGTGACATGGCCTGCAGGACTATTGGCTTTCCTGTGTAAGGTGGAAATTGACACTGAGGGAGTTGGTGGTGTGGTTTGCAGGAGCTTGGTTACAATAGGAAGGGATTTAGTGGTCAGTGGACTGCTTCCGCTGTCATCCAAAGTTTTTGAACTTGTCACTGACTTCTGATGAATGCGGTCCAGGTGACGTATAAGGGAGGATGTTCCTAGGTGGTTAACTTCCTTACCCCTACTTATTACAGCTTGACAAAGGCAACACACGGCTTGACACCTGTTGTCCGCATTTGTGTTGAAATAATTCCACACCGAAGAGGTGATTTTTTTTGTATTTTGACCAGGCATGTCAATGGCCATATTCGTCCCATGGACAACAGGTGTCTCCCCGGGTGCCTGACTTAAACAAACCACCTCACCATCAGAATCCTCCTTGTCATTTTCCTCCCCAGCGCCAGCAACACCCATATCCTCATCCTGGTGTACTTCAACAGTGACATCTTCAATTTGACTTTCAGGAACAGGACTGCGGGTGCTCCTTCCAGCACTTGCAGGGGGCGTGCAAATGGTGGAAGGCGCAAGCTCTTCCCGTCCAGTGTTGGGAAGGTCAGGCATCGCAACCGACACAATTGGACTCTCCTTGGGGATTTGTGATTTAGAAGAACGCACAGTTCTTTGCTGTGCTTTTGCCAGCTTAAGTCTTTTTATTTTTCTAGCGAGAGGATGAGTGCTTCCATCCTCATGTGAATCTGAACCACTAGCCATGAACATAGGCCAGGGCCTCAGCCGTTCCTTGCCACTCCGTGTCGTAAATGGCATATTGGCAAGTTTACGCTTCTCATCAGACGCTTTCAATTTTGATTTTTGGGTCATTTTACTGAACTTTGGTTTTTTGGATTTTACATTCTCTCTACTATGACATTGGGTATCGGCCTTGGCAGACGACGTTGATGGCATTTCATCGTCTCGGCCATGACTAGTGGCAGCAGCTTCAGCATGAGGTGGAAGTGGATCTTGATCTTTCCCTATTTTAACCTCCACATTTTTGTTCTCCATTTTTTAATGTGTGGAATTATATGCCAGTATCAATAGCAATGGCCTAATACTATATATACTGCGCACAACTGAAATGCACCACAGGTATGGATGGATAGTATACTTGATGACACAGAGGTAGGTAGAGCAGTGGTCTTCCGTACCGTACTGCTATATATACTGGTGGTCACTGTCACCAAAACTCTGCACTGTACGCCTCCTATATAATATACTGGTGGTCCCCAGTGCCCACAATAAAGCAGCGTGAGCACAGATATATGCAGCACACTGAGCACAGATATGGAGTGTTTTTCAGGCAGACAACGTATACTGGTGGTCACTGTCAGCAAAACTCTGCACTGTACTCCTCCTATATAATACAGCTGCTCCCCAGTCCCCACAATTAAGCAGTGTGAGCACAGATATATGCAGCACACTGAGCACAGATATGGAGTGTTTTTCAGGCAGACAACGTATACTGGTGGTCACTGGTCAGCAAAACTCTGCACTGTACTCCTCCTATATAATACAGCTGCTCCCCAGCCCCCACAATTAAGCAGTGTGAGCACAGATATATGCAGCACACTGAGCACAGATATGGAGTGTTTTTCAGGCAGACCATATATACTGGTGGTCACTGGTCAGCAAAACTCTGCACTGTACTCCTCCTATATAATAATACAGCTGCTCCCCAGTCCCCACAATTAAGCAGTGTGAGCACAGATATATGCAGCACACTGAGCACAGATATGGAGTGTTTTTCAGGCAGACAACGTATACTGGTGGTCACTGGTCAGCAAAACTCTGCAATGTACTCCTCCTATATAATACAGCTGCTCCCCAGTCCCCACAATTAAGCAGTGTGAGCACATATATATGCAGCACACTGAGCACAGATATAGAGTGTTTTTCAGGCAGACAACGTATACTGGTGGTCACTGGTCAGCAAAACTCTGCACTGTACTCCTCCTATATAATAATACAGCTGCTCCCCAGTCCCCACAATTAAGCAGTGTGAGCACAGATATATGCAGCACACTGAGCACAGATATGGAGTGTTTTTCAGGCAGACAACGTATACTGGTGGTCACTGGTCAGCAAAACTCTGCACTGTACTCCTCCTATATAATACAGCTGTTCCCCAGTCCCCACAATTAAGCAGTGTGAGCACCAGAGGCGTAACTCTGGGAGGCAACGGAGTCATCTGCCGCCGGGCTCCTGCTCAGAAGGGGGGCATCTCTCCCTCCATTCTGTGACACCATTGAATTAAGTTAATTGATAGCTGCCGCTATCTCTTCAGTGGCCGACTTCCTCACTGGTCCCTGCACCTTATACATCACACTCATTTTATTACACTGTAAATACACGTTTTAGAAGTGTCATACCCAGGATTAGAAACCACAACCTATTACACTGGAAGCAGACACCTTACTGATGAAGCTGTTTGCTCCTGTATAGGAAATAAGAGAATTCTAACTATATGATGTTACTCCTCAGACAATTAGACATATCTTCATATAGTTAGAATTCTCATGTTTCCTGTACAGGAGCAAATAGCTCCACCAGTAAAATGTAACAATTCATGGGTTCTAATCCTGGGCATGACTGCTTAGAAATGTGTGATTTAAAATAAGAGACAATGAAATGTATATATACAGTATATACATTTTTTTCAGAACACTCCATACACACACACACACACACACACACACACACACACACACACACACACACACACACACACACACATATATATGCACACATACATACATATGTTTAGCTAAATATGGGGGGGGGGGCACCAATATTTATCTTGCCTCCGGGCAACTGGGATGAACTTACGCCACTGGTGAGCACAGATATATGCAGCACACTGAAAACAGATATGGAGTGTTTTTCAGGTAGACAACGTATACTGGTGGTCACTGGTCAGCAAAACTCTGCACTGTACTCCTCCTATATAATAATACAGCTGCTCCCCAGTCCCCACAATTAAGCAGTGTGAGCACAGATATATGCAGCACACTGAGCACAGATATGGAGTGTTTTTCAGGCAGACAACATATACTGGTGGTCACTGGTCAGCAAAACTCTGCACTGTATTATTAATAAACGGAGAGGACGCCAGCCACGTCCTCTCCCTAACATTTCCAATGCACGAGTGAAAATGGCGGCGACACGCGGCTGCTTATATAGAATCCGAATCTCGCGAGAATCCGACAGCGGGATGATGACGTTCGGGCGCGCTTGGGTTAACCGAGCCATACGGGAGAATCCGAGTATGCCTCGGACCCGTGTAAAATGGGTGAAGCTCGGGGGGGTTCGGTTTCCGAGGAACCAAACCCGCTCATCACTAGTGAATACCATCGGGACCCGGTGACTTATTAATCTTTAAATGTTTTAATCGGTCACAGACTACCTCCTCGCTTAAATAAGTACCTATCAGTGGGATATTCTCATTATTGAGATTATGTGTTAGTCCTTGAATTGGGTCCTCTCTGTAAATACTGTTGAAAAAAACTCATTTAGAATTACCCATCACATCTGATCAGAATCCACCCCGAGCCTTCAAACCCTTTTCTTTATTATAGTTCAACCTGCTCATATTTGTATCCCTCACAGTAGTACACACCCACTTGTACCTTTCTTCCCCCTATACTATTTACATTAGTCTTAGTACATCCTATTACCCTTTTTTTCAGGTTGATATATTCTTTATTTATATATCCCTGTGTTATGTGTGTTCTGTATTCACCACTGTCCACCACTCTATAACACTGTGGCACCATACAACTAATAATAATAATAATAATAATAATAATAAACCATTACACAGTCATCCCAATCACTGCCATTGAGTTACAAAGTCAGAAGTAGTGATGGGAATCGGATCATACATGTCCCCCTTATCTCTGTTATGATTTTTGAGATCTTTGGTGGGGCATCAGAAAACATGTCTACAGGACTGATCCTGAGTCAGATGCGGCTGAGTCCATGTCTTCATCTATTGGGATTTTCCTTTGGCAACTCCTGCTACAAAGTCCTTCCCTGGTGTACATCCGTGCGTCCATATGTGCAAGCATGAGACGCCCACTGCTGACATCCATAGATGCTAAAACACAGATTCATTGGTCACACCGTTCAAACTCGGACCAACTCTATGTCATGTGCAGTTTCTCCGTCCGGGTATGGCCTCCTATGTGGTTGAGCATCTGTGTACGTAATCACTCCTTCCAACATGCCTGCAACACTTTTACATACCTCCCAACTGTCCCGATTTTCTCAGGACAGTCCTATTCTTAAAAGACTCCGTGGTGGGGGTGCAGTTGGGAGGACCCTGCCATTCAATACAAGTGCACAGTGTCTATACACTGAAGACAAAGGAACTGGGAGCATGCCAGCAGCTCATAGAATGCTGGGCATGCCCACACAGTGACGGAAAACAGGCAGACGTGGCTTGCAACAGCAACATCTGATAAGCCACACCCCCTTTTATGAAGGCACACCTCCTTTTTGCCACACAAAGAAGTCCCAGACTGCAGTTTGTGAATGTTGGAAGGTGTGTGGGAACATGCCCATAAAATGGATCATTTCAGTGCGTGTCCTAAGCCACCTCCCTGCCACCGCCCCAGGAATGCCTACTACACTTTCAACACATTTTTGGCATCATGTGGCTCAACCACAACACCAGCTTTATGGGTATGCTATCTGGTCACAAGTGCAGTGCGACACAGATGCATGCGCAGAAAAATCAAAATTGCTCTGCTGCGCCTGACATAATCAGCGCGTGCAATGCAGAATCAGGCCCTACATTCAAATGATCAAAAAAATCTAATGGATCTGTAACTTATGATCTCTTTTTCAAAATATTTTACAACATACTCATCATGACCTTCAAATGATAAATAATGGGTTAGTTTATGAGCACATATCATTTAGATTTTATTTCCTAATTCCTAAAACATTGAACCGGCATAAAACAGCCTCATTTGGGTCTATATGTTTGCCAGCTTTTGCTTCTTCTTTCTTTTTTTTATAGTTGATCTGTTTCAAACCGTAATACTTCAGGTTATGTTTGCTTACCATGCTGCTGAATGCAAAGTCAATTATGTTTTCAAATAGAGGACCATCTGCACTGCAGCATTAACTGCATTCTACCAGAGATTGATCACCTGTGTCCATGACTTTCATTCTGTTTACAAGATATTAATGTTATTCTTCTCTTACAAACAATGCTAACAAGTATCCCATTATCCACCATTTAATTATGTAGTTTCAGGCAGAATTCTGGAGCTTTTTTGGAACAAACTTTTAGTCTTTATCCTCAGTTTTGCATGAAAGATGATGCTTTGCATAACGGCCTGATTCCGAAATGTACATAATGTCGGTATTTACACAGCTGAGTGATTGTGGCCACACTGCGCTGTACTTTTACGATGCCGCTCGCAATGAGGATTTATTCTCAGAGTGATTGACATTCAGAGATCATTTGGGGTAGGTTATGTGGAATGACATAAAAAATGCAGGCATTTCACAACTCTTTTTGGGGCGTATTTCTGCTTACATCTGTGACTGTGCATGCAGAAAATATGTCACCAATGTTGCAGCTTTCAGTCACTCTGTGAGACCATAGACCAGTGATGGGGAACCTTTGGCACTCCAGCTGTTGTTGAACTACACATCCCAGCATGCCCTGCTACAATTTTTGCATGGCCAAATAGCAAAACTGTAGCAGGGCATGCTGGGATGTGTAGTTCAACAACAACTGGAGTGCCAAAGGTTCCCAATCACTGCCATAGAATCACTCAGGGAGTTGATGTTCCCCCAATTTGCATTGATGCTGTGAATGTGTTGCTGAGGTTTTGCGAGGGCTCTAGTGGGTGTCTCTGGTCGTTTCTGGGTGGCTGATTCACTTGCGTTGTTTCTCAAGTCCGTAGTGGAAAAATCAAAGCTCCCTAGGAGTCCAAATCGGAATCAGGCTCTATGTTACTTGATATAATCCCTGCAAGTCTTTTAGCTGAATGGGTTTACATTTTAGAAGGCAATCACTGGTGTTTTATTGTCCTCTATATCAAAAACAATTCTGAAGATACTTTATCAGTGGCAGATTTTATTTAGACCCCCTCTCCCCACCCCAAGTAAATTCTGCCACCCTAAGTACTTACTAGCTCTGGCAGTGGCTTCCCATAGGAAGTGCTTCCTGCTAATCACAGACGGACAGGAAGACCAAGGTGGAGGTGTTTTTCCCCCTGGGACTGCCAGTCCACCTGCAATAGCTGAGAGAGCACTATAGGAGGCTACTCCCCTGCTCTATTGTCAGCCCTCTCTGGCTTCTATGGGCTGCACGGAATATTTGGAGATATGTTGACAAGATCTGGGTTAACTCTAAAACTTATCTGAAATAAAGACACTTGACGTATTGGTTGGGTCAGCTTTTTTGATTTACTAGTGGAAAAGGAATTGTGGCAAAGTAAGAATGGACCTACACGGACTGTAACATCTGCTCAAATAAGACAGGATTAAATGGAGGCCAGCCGATAAGATGTAATTGACAAAAACCAATTCAAGATATAGATGGGGGACAACTGCCAGCCCATTACCAATCATGGAAGGTATCCCAACTACTCTCCCACTCCCAGTGACACACAAGAGGCCCAACTGGACTTGTGGTGTTGCTGACCTAAGTATAGTAGCATCAGCTTAACACATGTATTGTATATGTACAGGGAGAGCACCTTAAAACAAGTCAGCCACTGCTATCGTTCTTTCTCACAACAATAAGGGGGACAACTAACAAAACCTGAAAAAAGGGGAGGGTGAATGAGAAAGTCCAAAGAAGCAAGAGACCACCCAATCATAGAAGCAATAGTATAAAACAGAAAGCCACACCTCTAACATTCCCAACAAAACCTGATAGGCCAGAGTAAAGAATACACCATGACTAAGCCGCAGCCTACTAACAAATTACCTCCTGCTGCTAAATGTATGCTTACCCATCCTGGAGTTTTCAATTTCGGCAGGCACATAAAATGCCTTCTGTCTCTTTGCAAAGATTATCATTTAGAATCATCAGAGATACATTCTATAATGTGCATCATTACTGGATGGTAAGTGGGACGAAATACCAGAGCCTTTGTACCTGTACAAATAGTTTCATTGGAGGCAGGGCTCACAATGCTAAATGATGCTTGTCAGCATGATCCCTTATAATAAAATTACAAAATGTTCCTGACTTCCTTAATAAATAGACTTCAATCAGATGTGCCAGCCTATGCATTATAGAAAATGATGCATTGTTTTTAAGCGGGAGTAATCAGATGAGCAAGGATTTACAAGGTATATTGCACATTAATTTTGTTATGTTGAACATCAAATTAAAATCATGTTTTCTGTAATGTCAGAAATGAGAGAACACTCAGTTCAAAGTGAATTTCTTGGCATTGGTTTGTATAATTACCAGCATGCTTTTTAATGTTCTCTATTAGGGTAAATGTATAACCTATGAGGGGTGGGGGAGGGACCTGTAGATGGTTTGTTTGATGATCCAGAAATTCTGCTCAGTAAGATTTGGATGAATATTGTATCTACATTTTTCTAAATAGAGGTAAAATTTATAACTGTGTCTGCAAATCGCAGCTCCGCTTTTCCTGCACATGTACTATTAGAAGTGTAGAATTTCTGTGGGAGCATTAGGCATCACAACACAGTGACTAATTACTGTGTTTGATTGTACACCCAGCTAGAAGTACAATTAACATGCTATATTTAACTGATATCAAGTTTTTCATATTTTGTGTGTTTGTCCCAAGTATTCTATGATAACTTTCCATGTGTTGATTAGGGCAGACTTTCCAGTCTTTGTTCCCTAGCAACAGAGCCAGTGCAAAGTTTCTAGGCGCCCTAGGCAAATCTTTACATTAATGCCCCAACTTCCTGAATACATTCCTTCAATCCATACACATAAAACCGCACTTAGGACCTCATTCAGACCTGGAAGCAGCCCCATGCGTACCGGCCATTGTGTCTGACCTTACACATTGTGTGATTGACAGCAACAGCCATTGGGGGGTGTCATCATGGCTTTCGGGGCATACCGAATGGGGACGTGTTGGGAGCATTTTCGGTTTGGCTGCGTGAGGTCACATGCAGGGCCGACCCGACCTTTTTTTTGGGTAAGCAAAAATAAGTTTTAGCGCCCCTTGTTAGGCGCGTGCCCAACAAAAGGGGTGTGATCTCATAAGATAGGGGTGTGGCCACACAATTGTACCAGCAAGGGTATAGGGTGATAGTGGGTGACAGGGAAATAGTAGGTAACTGGGGACACAGGGGTGACTGAGAGATAGTTGGTGACTGAGGCAGGGGTGATAGGGAGATAGTGGGTGACTGAGGCAGGGGTGATAGGGAGATAGTGGGTGACTGAGGCAGGGGTGATAGGGAGATAGTGGGTGACTGAATTACAGTAGGTCTCAGATTAGATGTGTGCTATCTCAGTACAATAATGTGAAAGATATAGTAATGTATTTCTAATAACACAAATATGAGAGACAAAAAATGCTATTCACAGTAATTTACTGTTGATAATCCTAATCATAAACACATCAGTGCAAATTTAAAAGCATGCATATAATATATAAATACAGTTGTGCTTATAAGTTTACATACCCTAGCAGAATTTGTGATTTTCTGGCCATTTGTCAGAGAATATGAATGATAACTCACAAACTTTTCTTTCACTCATGGTTAGTGGTTGGGAACTGGAGGCTTTTTGCCAAGAAGAATGGGCAACTTTACCATCTCATAAAATAAAGAGCCTCATCCACAACTACCACAAAAGACTTCAAGCTGTCATTAATGTTAAAGGGGGCAATACACGATATTAAGAACTGGGGTATGTAAACTTTTGATCAGGGTCATTTGGGTAGTTTCTGTTGTCATTATGATTTAAAAAGAGTAAACACAGTTGTTTGACAATAAATGGCTTCACCCAACCACTAACCATGAGTGAAAGAAAAGTTTGTGAGTTATTCATATTCTCTGACAAATGGCCAGAAAATCACAAATTCTGCTAGGGTATGTACACTTATGAGCACAACTGTATATAAACATAGGAACACACAGTAGTAATGATGGATGCATGTATAATGCATCAATAGTGATGGTAGTGTCCATGTCTCTTAGATAAAAAGTGTCTAACATGTGTGTGTATATGGGGGTGAGCGAGAATTATCTGAGACTTGGAGAGAGGAGAGGCAGCGCTGAGATAAGGATCCAGTGGCAGCTGACGGATCCTGGAAGTAGATCCGCTGATGAATGAGAAAAGATCCCTTCACTGATTCTCCATGTGCCCGCCCCCTCCTTACTTCCAGCCTGCGTGCAGCTAAGATCCTCTGATGCTGGCAGTGACTGACTGGAAAGGCGGGCACTGGGGAATGATCAGGTCCTGCAGGACAAGATGTCAGTCACTCGTCCTGTGTGCACCTCAGCCAATAGCATTTCAGTACTGGCTGAGGTACACACAGGACTGTGATTCACAGCGCATCCTGCAGGACCCGATCAGATTTAAAAAGTGTGTCCCTCTCTGCAGCAGCGCCCTCTACAGGCTGGCACTCAACGCGGCTGCGTATCCCGGCCGGCACTGGTCACATGCAGCAGTTTAAAAAAAAAGGCAGCTGACCACCTGAAAGCGCAGCCAGGCTTTGCTGCCAGGGGTCAACCTTAGTTCCGATGGGTCCGCAATCTAATTGAGGACGCATTGGGAGGTGGCCTTACACATGCTCGGTGTGCTTGTCCTGTGCTGGGCGGCCTCCAGCATGTGTGGAGATGAATGCAGATATGGCTGCGTATGCAGCAATCTGCATTCATCTCTGAATAACCCCCTTAGGTGTTTACCAAAGTCTATGACAATGGGGTGAGTTATTTTTCATATGTCTGTAAATTTATTAAACTTTGTTGCAGAACCAGAGCACCCAATATGCCCATTCCGCACCTCACTGATCAAACCCATTTACCATTTACCCCCACTCCTCTCATCCAGCACCCATTAATCCATTCTTCTCCAAGAATCCATTCATTAATTTACCATCCCAGCACCGATTACCATATTCATTCATATTACCAGCACCCAATAACGTCCCTTCACCAGGAACTCATTTAGCCATTCCCTCAAGAATACTTAAATCAATTTACCCATTTAGCACTCAGTAACCCTTTCTTCTCTAAAAACCCATTTATCAATTCACCATCATAGAACCCATTAACACAACTGTTCACCATGCCAGCACCCATTAGCCTCCCCTCATGCTGCACCCATAAATCCATACACTCTCAGCACCCATTAATCCCCACTACCTAGCACCTATTAATCCATTTATCCGCCAGCCAGGTCTGCCATCAGCTGTGGCGGCCCCAGTACTGTGGAGGGGGCATGGCTTTCTCTAGGAGGTGTGACCAGACCCCCTCACCTCCTACTATCAAGGTAAAAATATAATTTGCACACACAGCCACCGGCACAGTGGAGGGTGATGGTGGCTGGTCAGAGGGGTAGATGTAGGGGTGTGTGTAAAGTGCAATTACTTCATCCGCACCGCACATCATGCAATGAGAGAGAGGACTGTGCTGGGCAAGGAGAGAGGCTGCTGTGGCAGCACTCTCTTCTCTCTCCCTGCCCAAAGTTTTGGCACTGCTGTCTGTGATGGGGGACAGGTTCCCACCAAGTCCCTCCAACAGGCCCAGGCCAGGGCAAAGAGTACCTGCTCGCCACCTCTTGGCAGCCCTGCCCCCAGCACCCATTAATTCCCCTCTCACTGCACCTTTTAAACCCTCTAATACCACCTCTTAATCCATTCATCCCCAGCACCTCCTTCCCCCCTCACAGCACAAATTAATACATTTACTGTTGGCACTCATTAACCCTCCCCAACCCAGCTACAATTAATACATATAGGGAGGTGGCCTTACACATGCTGGGCGGTCTTTTTCTGTGCTGGGCGGCCTCCAGAATGTGCGGAGATGAACGCGTATGCAGCGACCTGCGTTCATCTCTAAATAATCCCCTTAAGCGTACTCTTGCACAGCTTTCTCTGGCATAGAAGCACACAAGCTGATCACTGTGTAAAAAAAAAAAAAAGTAAAAAAAAAACATACTCACCTACCCAGGGACAGGTGAGACCCCGTCACAGCAGCAGGGTGCCCCAATGACTGATCCCTGAGTGGGTGACTATGATCAGCAGTGGGGAAGGGGGTAGTCATGAAGGTGGAACGGGGAGGGGGTCGACCAATTTTTTTGTTTTTTTTAATGAAAAATACCCCTATAATGCTAGTGACATCCCAGGGACAGAGCTTTCTCACAAGCTCTGTCCCTACATGTGACGACTTATATATCCATGTAGTTAACTATTGGGATTGGGTCAATATTATCACATTCCAACATCCCATCCGCATCCTCAGATGCGGGTGGTGATAATTTGGCCCCTAAGTGTGGTCAGTTTATGCAGATAGATGAAATTATGCATTTCCACATACAGTACTATGAACAAAGGAAGCAAAGATTTTTTAGATTAAAGTGACATTAATCTAGTGACAGCTCCATTAGACATACTGTTAATTTGGTCCTAGAAACAGAGGGGCAGTAATAAAGACTACATCTTTATAATGAGATTTTAGTTTTATCTTAAGTTAAACCCATAAAGTTTTCATGCAATACTTATTTTTTATGCTTTACATCGGGCTTTTTTCCAACAGTTTTCAAGGTTAAATTCTAACCATCAAGAACGCCTGCCAGATCGCAGCAGAAAATACCATTTTTCATTCTTAGGATCCTGATTTATACTTTGAGTGAGATATATAATAGTTTGGATACAGTCTTGGAAACAAAAAGCAAACGTCTGATTGAATCAAAAAGACATTCTATTTACACAAAACTGCAAAGCTATTTGATTTTTTGAATGCATTTTGTAATTTGGCAAACTCTCGTGGTCACTTCTGGTCTCAGACAAATATTTTGAATAGCAGACATGTAATTTGGAAAACAAATGAGATTGACGAAAAAATATTATCTTTGTAATATATCTCTACTGCGGTATGAATGTCTTGTATGCTTGATGCAAAAGAAATCATGGATAGATTTACAGTCCCTCTTAATTTTGAAAATAAATTACTGTAAAATGTAAGCATATAAATAAAATTGTTATAAATTCTACTTTCTTCTGATTAACAAATAGACTGTTTACATCTTTTCATTAAATATATAAAAAAATGCACTATATGACATCATTGGCGTTATGGGGGATGTGTCCTTAGCTTCTACTCTCAAGGTAACAAGGTCTGTGTTATTAATGGAATAAAAAGTATAGCTGGTAGTCCAACGGGATGCAGTTAATTTACTTGCTGTCGGTATCCCAGCGGTCAGGAGACCGATGCTGGAGTCCCGACAGCCGGCAAAATGCTACCGGTCTAATCCTGACCAAAGCCCCTAGTTCCCACTCCGGTGGTTACCCACGGCACCACCCAAGGGGGAATATAATAATGTGTCCAGTTTAATAGTGTGGCGAGCTTCCCAAAGCGTGGCGAGGGGACTCGCTGTGCATTCTCCATGTGTGGGCCCCCTCCTCTCCCGTAGCCAGCAGCGCTGTTAGTGCTCTGAGCACTAGAGACTCTGGCACAGTGCCAGAGATAACAGCACTTGCGCAGGTGTCCGGGAAAATGGCACGGCAACCATTTTTCCGAAGACCTGCACATGAGCTGTAGACACTGGGACTGTGCCAGAGTCTCTAGTGCTCAGAGCATTAACAGAACTGCCAGCTATGGGAGAGGAGGAGGCCCACACACAGAGACTGATGGACACCAGAAAGGTAGTGCACCTTGAGGACTGTGGTTATGAAACAATGTAGTAGAGGTAAAAATCAATAAGGGTTTAGGTTTTCCAAATTACTTCCAAAGAAGAAAGATGGCATATTGAGTCTTCTCCATACTATTTCTTAGAGATGAGCGGGTTCAGTTCTCAGAGAACCGAACCCTACCGGACTTCACGTCACGAGCCCGGATCCAAGTCAGGCTCGGGTTTTCCCACCTGACTCGGAAACCAGAACGAGGCAAAATGTTATCATCCCGCTGTCGGATTCTCACGGGATTTGGATTCCATATAAGGAGCTGCACGTCGCGGCCATTTTCACTCCAGTCTTGGAGAGTGCAGTGAGAGGATGTGTCTCCGTCCTCCATGTCTGTCAGGGTGGGAAAGTGGGGTGGCGATTCTAGTGCTGTCTTGTGCTGCTCAGTCCAGTGTAGTCAGTGTCTTATGCTGCATCAGTCCAGCCAGTCACAGTGTTGTCCTCTGCTGCTATATGTCCCAGTGCTGCTGTATAAGTCCCTTGCAGTTTAGCTGTGTTGTCTTGCATCAGACCAGGGGTAGTGTCTCTCTTGTGCAGCATCAGTCCATCCAGTCACAGTGTTGTCCTCTGCTGCTATATGTCCCAGTGCTGCTGTATAAGTCCCTTGCAGTTTAGCTGTGTTGTCTTGCATCAGACCAGGGGTAGTGTCTTGTGCAGCATCAGTCCAGTGACCAGTCACAGTGATGGTGTCCTCTGCTGCCATATATCCAGTGTTACTGGCGTATAATACCAGTGATATTGCCGGAAAATTCCCGTGATATTGATGTACAATTACAGTGATATTGCGTATAATTCTGGCGTATAATTCCTGTGATATTGCCGTATGATTACAGTGATATTGATGTACAATTCTCGTGATACTGGCATATAATTACAGTGATATTGCCGTATAATTCTGGCGTATAATTCCTGTGATATTGCCGTATGATTACAGTGATTTTGCCATGTAATTCCAGTGGCACTGGCGTATAATTACAGTGATATTGCCGTATAATTCTCGGGATATTAGCATATAATTCCTGTGATATTGCCGTATAATTACATGATATTGCCATATAATTCCCGTGATACTGGGGTATAATTACAATGATATTGCCGTATAATTCCTGTGATATTGCCGCATTATTCCCGCGATACTGGCGTTTAATTTCTGTGATCCTGCCGTGTAATTACAGTGGTACTGGCGTATAAGTCCAGTCCAGTGATACTGCCGTATATTTCCAGTGATCCTGCAGTATATGTCCATTGATACTGCCATATATGTCCAGCGGTACTGTCGTATAAATCCAGTGATCCTGCCGTATAATTCCAGTGATCCTGCCGTATAATTCCAGTGATCCTGCCATATAAATCCAGTGATCCTGCCGTATAACTACACTAGTACTGGCGTATAAATCCAGTCCAGTGATACTGCCGTATATGTCCAGTGATCCTGCCGTATATGTCCATTGATACTGCCGTATATGTCCAGTGATCCTGCCGTATAAGTCCAGTGATCCTGCCGTATAATTCGAGGGGTACAGGCGTATAAGTCCTGTCCAGTGATACTGCCGTATATGTCCAGCGATACTGCCGTATATGTCCATTGATACTGCCGTACATATGTCCAGCGGGACTGCTGTATAAATCCAGTGATCCTGCTGTATAAATCCAGTGATCCTGCCGTATAATTACAGTAGTACTGGCGTACAAGTCCAGTCCAGTAATACTGCTGTATATGTCCAGTAATACTGCCATATATGTCCATTGATACTGCCATATATGTCCAATGGTATTGCCTTATAAGTCCAGTGATCCTGCCGTATAATTACAGTGGTACTGCCATATAAGTCCAGTCCAGTGATACTGCTGTATGTGTGTGTGTGTGTGTGTGTATATATATATATATATATATATATACCTTGTTGCAAAGCAGATTACTGAGGCCATAACATCTATGCTGGTAATAGACGTGCGTCTGGTATCTGCCACTAGTGCAGTGGGACTGCAGTGAAAACCCTAGATGGGCCAGGTGTTTGTGCCACACACTTGTGTCACTTAGCTTAGTCATACAGCTACCTCATTGCCCTCTTTTACTTCTTGGCATGATGTGATGTTTGGGTACTATTTTTTTTTAAGTGCCATCCTGTCTGACACTGCAATGCCACTCCTTGAAAGGCCAATTGTTTGTGTCGCTTAGCTTAGTCATACAGCTACCTCATTGCACCTCTTTTACATCTTTGCATAATGTGCTGCTTGGTGCCTTTTTTTATATCTGCCCTCCTGTCTGCCACTGCAGTGCCACTCCTAGATGAGCCAATTGTTTGTGTCGCTTAGCTTAGTCATACAGCTACCTCATTGCCCTCTTTTACTTCTTGGCATGATGTGCTGTTTTGGTACTATTTTTTTAAGTGCCCTCCTGTCTGACACTGCAATGCCACTCCTAGATGGGCCAATTGTTTGTGTCGCTTAGCTTACTCATACAGCTACCTCATTGCACCTCTTTTACATCTTTGCATGATGTGCTGTTTGGGGCTTTTTTTTATATCTGCCCTCCTGTCTGCCACTGCAGTGCCACTCCTAGAAGGGCCAGGTGTTTGTGCCGCACACTTGTGTCGCTTAGCTTAGTCATACAGCAACCTTGATGCACCTCTTTTTCGTCTTTGCATCATGTGCTGTTCGGGGCATGGTTTTTTAAAGTGCCATCCTGTCTGACACTGCCGTATAAGTCCAGGGGTACTGCTGTATTAATACAGGGGTACTGCTGTATAAGTCCACCAATTGCAGAATTTTTGAAAAATGACAGGGGAGTGCAGGAGATGCTGTCAGTGGACTGAAAAATTGTGGGCCACTTTTGACATTCAGCCACTGCATGCCTCTACTAGATGGGCTAGGTGGTTGTGTCGCTTAGCTTAGTCATACAGCAACCTCGGTGCACCTCTTTTTCTTCTTTGCATCATGTGCTGTTTGGGGACTATTTTTTAAATTTGCCATCCTGTCTGCCACTGCAGTGCCATTCCTAGATCGGCCAGGTGTTTGTGCCGCACACTTGTGTCGCTTGGCTTAGTCATACAGCCACCTCGGTGCAACCTTTTGGCCTAAAAACAATATTGTGAGGTGTGAGATGTTCAGAGTAGAATGGAAATGAGTGGAAATGAATGTTATTGAGATTAATAATACCGTAGGATCAAAATTACCCCCCAATTATGTGATTTTAGCTGTTTTTATGTTTTTTTCACAAATCATCCAGATCCAAAACCAAAACACGAGCGGAGAATTAGAACCAAAAACAAAACACGAAAAGTGCCCACTGCACATCTCTACTATTTACCAAGAGCTGGCAAATTTCAGCCTGGGGACTAGTACACAACATTGGACCATGAGCAACGACTTTAGGCATAGAAGACATGATGATTTATTAAAGGCTCAAAAGCCCCTTTGCTGGAGAATATGGGGATTTAACCTGGAAAAAAAAATAGTTTTTTTATAATTATGGAGTTGCCACGAGTGATAAATTCCAATAGTTATAGTCTATTTATCAGACATGAAGGCGGTACTCTCTGTTCTGGTAACACTTTCCTTAACTTGTTAATTATACAGGTGCCACTGTGACTCACCAGTGTCCTCCAATTGGACAGCTGTTTCAAATCTCTTGCTGCCTAGCTCAAGTAGATAGTAAAGGCATCTCGTGAAAGAAAACAATCATTAAAGTTTAAGAAGTAACAGTAGTGTTATTAACAAGTACTAAAAGAGGAAAAAGAACTCAAGTGCTTTCAATGAATAAAGTTTTTTCCTCTTTTAGTACTTGTTAATAATATAGATGCTACTGTCACTTCTTCGACTTTAACCCATAATTTACATTTCTCTAAAAACCCTTCCTTACCCACAGTACAGTATCTACATGCTATTGTATTCATTGACCATTTGTGTCATACGGAACTGATGAGAAGTCAGGGAATTATATTATGCAATATGCTGTTCTTAATTACTAGTTATTGTATTGGGACATTTTGATGTGTCACAATCATAGTTGGTGTGTCACAGGAATGCAGGAGTTGTTATTAAGGCATTATCTGGATCCTAGAGCATCATCTGAAAGGCCTGTACACATTGGCTTGGCCATGTCAGATTAAGCATGGAGTTATAACAGGAGTTTGAAAATCATTGGGTAAATTTACTAAGCTGGGAGTTCTATTTAAGATGGGATGTTGCCCATAGCAACCAATCAGATTCTACTTCTCATTTATCTAGGACCATCTAGAAGATAATACCTGACATCTGATTGGTTGCTATGGGCAACATCCCATCTTAAATAGAACTCCCTTCTTAGTAAATTTACCCCCATGTCTCTCATCCCTCCACAGGTACAGTGATTCCATCTTTCATATTTAATATTTCCTATCTGCCTTCTTGCACTTTCCACTCCCTAAGAATAGTCGGTTTTGAAAGCGTATTTGCAAATGTGAGCCAGCAAGATCCCCCTCCATTAATTGGCTTGCTGAAAAAATTGATCAACAAATCCTTCCCCCTTTACCACTTGGCCCAGTGTCTCCTACAAAAGTGCCTGATCTGAAAGGCCTGCACACACGGACCTGGACTGCTATATTTAAGCATGCAGTGTAAGCATGTCAGACAAAGCATGGAGTTAGAACAGGAGTATGAAGTGGATTTGGCTTTGACCTACTCTCTAAACTCCAAATGAAACAATTTCTTAAGCAATGTACCTCAGGAATGCTACTGTACTACTCCACCATCCTGCAACTTCCCCTGGTTAATCTACAAATCATTCCTTACCATAATGTGTTATTTCTATTTTTTGCTATATGTCTTAATTTATTCATGATTATGTTGCCTTTTATTCGTCTTTGTATTCTTTTGTTTCCATGTATTTATTCTTGTAATACTCTAACTGCTTTACATTTCTATCAATACCACCACAACACGGGTTTTGATACTGTATATTTTGTCTTCCTGTAATCCCATATTGTATGTAATACTTCTACTATTTGCACATCCTACCAATTGTAACTTATTTAGTGCACCACAGATGGCTGTCTAGGCAGTATGAACAATATGTGGAACTACAGGTATATACACGGTGCGTATTGTATTAGACATGAATACTAACGGCCTGGGGCAGCTCTTCCAATAATACCTGTAACTTTAGAAGTTCTGACTTAAGATTCCAATTCCCATGTGCAGGCAACAGTGAGATGGTGAGGGATCTGAAGGGGCCATCTATTGATTGTTTTGCCTAAAATGCAGAAGCTGATGAAAGTATTGCTTTCCAGAGCTTGCAGGATACTAGCACTGTAGAATTCTATGGAGACTGCAGTGCAAGCAGACTACTTTAATACATACCTGTATTGGGAACCATATGTATTGTCTAAACCTCCCCCCCCCAAAAAAAATTGTAGCATTTGCTTGATTGATAAATACCAGCCATATAGAGTAATGTCACGTGTCATTATCGGGTGATTAGAACCAAGTATGTGTCTACTGTAGAGATGAGCGGGTTCGGTTCCCAGAGAACTGAATACCCCCGAACTTCAAGCTCCGAGCCTGGATTCCAAGTCCGGCTCAGGACTTCCAGCCAGACTCGGAAACCAGAATGAGGCAAAATGTCATTATCTCGCTGTCGGAATCTCGCAGGTTTTGGATTCCATATACTGTAAACAGCTGCGTTTTGCTGCCATTTTCACTCTGGACATGAAGAGTGAGGGAGACAGAACTCTGTCTCTCTGTGGGTGGTGGCATTGGGTGGGGTTAGTATCTGCTCTGTATGGGTGCTGCTCCTGTCACTGAGGTGTACCTGTGCTGTTAGGGGTGCTGCCCTGTGCTGTCCTGACTGTCACTGGTGTTTTATGTGCTGTTAGGGGTGCTGCAGCTATACATGGGTGTTGCTGTCCTGGCTGTCACTGAGCTGTACAGGGGGCAGTGGCACTGTCCTCCTGTATGCTGTAAAAATTCAGGGGTGATGTTATTAAAATACAAGTAATCTGGTCCTGTATGCTGAAAAAATACAGGGGTGCTGGCCCAATCTTGTATGCTGTAAAAATTAATGGGTGCTTCTGTTGTTAAAATAAAAGCACACTGGTCCTGCATGCTGTAAAAATTCAGGGGTGCTGCTGTTAAAATAAAAGCACACTGGTCCTGTATGCTGTAAAAATACAAGGGTTGTGCTGTTAAAATAATATTACACTGGTGCTGTATGCTGTAAAAATTCAGGGGTGCAGTTGTTAACATAAAATCAAAGCACACTGGTGCTGTATGCTGTGAAATACAGGGGAGCTGGCCCAGTCTTGTATGCTGTTAAAATTCAGGGGTACTTCTGATTTTAAAATAAAAGCACACTGGTCCTGTATGCTGTAAAAATACAGGGGTGCAGTTGTTAAAATAAATGCATATTGGTCCTGTATGCTGTAAAAATTCAAGGGTGCTGCTGTTAAAATAATATTACACTGGCCCTGTATGCTGTAAAAATACAGGGGTACTAGCCCTGTCTTGTATGCTGTAAAAATTGAGAGGTGCAGTTGTTAAAATCAAAGCACACTGGTCCTGTATGCTGTTAAAATATAGGGGTGCTAACCCTGTCTTGCATACTGTAAAACTTAAGGGGTATAGTTGTTAAAATAAAAGTACACCGGCCCTCTATGCTGTAAAAATTCAGGTGTGCTGTTGTTAAAATAAAAGTACACTGGCCCTGTTTTCTGTAAAAATAAAGTGGTGCAGATGTTAAAATAAAAGCACAATGGCCCAGTATGCTGTGAAAATACAGGGGTGCTGGCCCAGTTTTGTATGCTGTAAAAATTCAGAGTTGCTTCTGTTGTTAAAATAAAAGCTCGGGGCGTGGCTTGGCGGCCATTGAATGCACACAGGCTTTGAGAGAGCTCCTTCTGAATCAGCCTAAAAGAACCCTTTCTAGTGGCTCTGTCCCCCCATCCCGCATCCACATACAGCCTCCTTGGTGCCTGGAAGCCTCCCCTGTCAGGGAACCGGGTTCGCGGAGCCAGGGGGGGGGGTCTCCTACCCCTCTGCAGGTTGCGGCCTGTTCCCTGTCTGGGAGCCGGGGACTAAATTTTCCCTTCTACCCTGCTGGACCCGCCCTCGGTGGAGCAGGACACTTCTCCCATCCCGGACCCCCCTCCGTAGCTTACCGCTACTGCAACTAAGAGGAGACTATCATCTGCAGCGGCTCTGCTGCTGTACAGCGTCTCCTCTCCTTGCCTGCACGGCCACACGCGGCGGCCGCAGCTCCGACCTCCGGGCGCGTCACGTGATGCCGCTGCGGCTCCCGGTGGCTGAGCCTGGCACACAGATCTGGGTCTTTCCCTGGCCACTACACACATTCTCCCTACTCCTGGGGTGCGCAGAGGTGCGGGGGCCACTGCCCACTGCAGTCTCCCTCGCCTGAATATACTGCAGGCGGCCATCTTTCCCCTGAACTTGGAGGACACTGCTGCAGCCTGGAGCCGAGCCGATGACTGGGTGAGACCCCTCCATTGCCCCCACTGCTGCTGTTACCCAATATATTTTTCTGCCCCACTGTGTGTGGGAGGGTTATTGGAGGGCTATTGATTATCATTGAGATAGGTCAGTTCCTGTGCAATTACTACTTACTGCTGATTCCTCTCCCATTACACAGTGGATCTGTCCTATGAGGTTTGTGTGCTGGGTTGGAGCTCCCCCTCGTGGCTCTTCCAGATATACAGGCTTATAGCTGTGATTCTATTGCATTTACACCTGCCTGACAGCTTTTGCAAATTGTCTCAGGACGTCTATTGTGAGTAAGTGACACGGTTGTCCTGCACCCGCCCTCTCCTTCCTTGGGATGTGGAACATGATGCCCAATGTGTACTTGACGCCCTACCAGCTACAATTTGATTAATGGCGTGCTAGTGCCATTCCACTGGGAGTCACCATGCTGTAGGCACTTACCAGCGTACTGAGCAGTACCATTGCATTTAGTCTTTCAAGCACATGATCACGTTCAAATATCTGTCCTCCTCTCAGCATGGTCAGATCCGTGAAAAAAAAAGGTAATACTACGCAACCTAGGGAGACCGTGATCCAGCCGGGAATAAGATCATTCCTACAACCTACTCCCGCTACGCCTTTCGGAGACCTCTCCCCCTCAAGCCCCTCTTCCTGCCACCCCGCCTCTCCTGCCTCCCCCTTAGTGATGGATCAACCTATCCCAAGCGCTCACGGCGATGCCGCTCTCCAGGACAACCTGAAGTTCATGAAAACGCTTCCAACTAAGCAGGATCTCCAGGATACCATGCGTAGAGAGCTGGCATCTATCAAACATGATATCTCGCAACTTTCTGATAGGGTAAACGCCCTGGAGGACCATCGTGACTCTGCGGATGTCTTTATGGGGTCCCTTACAGATGTTATTAAGGCTCAATCAGATGAAATCCGGTCGCTGAAGTTGGACAATAGAGGTAGGAGAAACAATGTCCGGGTGAGAGGAATCCCCGAGGAAGTCCCCCAGACAGGCTTAGTAGATGCTCTGACGAAAATATTCAACACAGTTCTGGGTAAAGACACGGATAACACCATTACCTTTGACAGAACTCACCGTGCCCTGAAACCGAGAGGACTCCCCGCCGACAGACCTCGGGACGTTATATGTCGATTGCATTATTACTCTCAGAAAGAGGAAATTATGAATAAAGTGCGCCGCCTAGACGGCCTAGACCTTAATGGCGATCCAATTTCTATCTTCCAAGATCTCTCCTGGCATACGCTTCAACAAAGAAAGACCCTCCGACCCCTCACAGAGGAACTCCGCAAACGACAACTGAAATACCGATGGGGTTTTCCTTTCAACCTTCAGGTCTCCTCTTCTGGAAAGATCCACACCCTGCATACTCCCTCCGACCTTCCCACTTTCTGCTCCGGTCTCGGTCTCCCATCCATAAAGATTCCTGATTGGGACTTCATCTTTCCTGATCTGCATCCGCCACAACCTGCTGGGAGTGGAGCGTCATGGCAAGTTGCACGTAGCGCTCAGAAGAAAACCTCGAAAACCCTCTCCTTTTGCCAGGATTCTTCCGCTACCTGAATACATTTTTCTCTATTGCTCTGCAAACTGGACTTGCTATTTTTATACAGGAGGGTTGAGTGTTCCAGAGGTGGCATGCCGGGTGAGATACATCCTATGCCGCCCTACGCCACTGCTACTCCATCTCATACTCCTCTCCCCGGTTTCACCTTCACACCTGGAGATTAGTATAGAGACTATGCTTATAGATAGTTAGTTGTTACTGCCGGTTACTGTACAATGTTTATAACAGATGTAGTGCCTGTAGGGGTGACTCCCTTGCCCTGATCCCGCACACGGCCGCTGTGCCCTATGGGGATGCTGGTATATATACTTACCTGCTCTCCCATTGCGGGTGTTTCTTTGTTCATGGTGTTTCTATTTTCTGTGACTTGCTTTCTTTCTATCTTTCTCTCCTGTGCTGTTTTTTTTATTTTCTTTGGTGACCTGTCTGAGTGTTCTGCTATCCTGTGTTGTGATACAATTTGATGGCTGCCCCGGGTATACTTAAATTCACTTCAATTAATGCCAAAGGTCTTAACATCCCCAAGAAACGGTCCCACTTATTTAGGACGCTGTGATCAGACGGAATAGATGTGGCTCTGATTCAGGAGACACACTTTAAGATCTCTGCTCGCAGGCCCTCTTTAGTGAATCATAGATTCCCCCTTGCTTTCTACTCCAACAATCCTGAAAGTAAATCTAAAGGGGTCGCTATACTTTTTTCTAAAGCCCTCCAAGTAACCCAATGTCTCAGTCCATAAATTAGTTCCAGGGAGATTGCTGGTGGTTCAATGCAATATATTTTCCCAGGCGTACACTCTCATAGCCCTCTATGCTCCAAACCAAGGCCAACTGTCCTTTTTTCGGTCCCAACTTCCCCGACTTGAAGCCCTCATGACGGGTATTGTAGTTTTAGGAGGCGACTTAAACTGGTACATGGACCCCTCCATTGATACCTCCCCGCCAGCCCCTAAATTCTCTGAACAAAAACATAGACAAGTTATGAAGGTCTTCCACGAATTTCAACTAGCGGACTCTTGGCGGGTCACACACCCCGCTGACAGAAACTTCTCATACCCACATCAGATTTACTCACGCCTAGACTATTTGTTTTTGAGCCATAAACACCTTCCCTTAATACTGGACGCCTCTATTGGTTCCATTACTTGGTCAGACCATGCCCCGGTATTCTTATCTCTCTCCGCCCCCTCCCGAACCCCTGGTCCTTGGACCTGGCGCCTTAATGAATCCCTCCTATATGATGAGTATTGCAAATCAGAACTAGATAAGGCGCTATCTGATTATTTTGCCATTAACGATACAGGGGATGTATCCAAAATCATGGTCTGGGAGGCGCACAAATGTGTTATATGGGGTAAACTGATTCAATTAGGCTCCTTTGTGAAGAAAAATAGACTGGCCTTAATCACCACACTACTGCATAAAATTAATTCCTTAGAGGCCCGCCACAAATCCTCCCTATCTCCCTCCGATTTGGTGGAGCTGTCCGAAGCCTGGACGCACCTCCGGTCAACCCTCAACAATAAAACCCAAGCCTCCTTGTGTAAATGTAACAGCAAATACTATAAGTGGGGAAATAAGCCGGGGCGCCTGCTGGCACAGGCACTTAGATCCCAAAGATTGGCCTCTTTTATTCCCTCAATGAAAAATAGCGCGGGCTCCGTATGCTTTAAGACACCGGAGATAGCTGCGTGCTTTAAAAATTATTATAATACTTTATACAACCTGGGTGACCCTTCTCCGGCCCACGATCCCCTTTCTACTATGTTGAGATCCAGGAAATACTTAGCTAGAGTGGCGCTTCCTCAGTTGTCAATCTCCGCTCGTGACTCCCTGGAAGCACCTTTCACTTTGGCCGAGGTGGAACACGTTGTTTCCATCACACCCCTACGTAAAAGTCCAGGCCCGGACGGTTTTACCGCCACCTATTATAAGACATTTAAGAAGACTCTCGCCCCCAGATTATTACAGGCCTTTAACTCCGTCTCCGCTGAATCCCACTTCTCACGTCAGTCCCTTGAGGCCCACATTACTGTGATCCCTAAACAGGGGAAGGACCACTCAGTGTGCTCCAGTTACAGACCCATTTCTTTGCTCAATTTGGATCTCAAACTTTTTGCGAAATTGATGGCTCTTCGATTGAACGAGTTTCTCCCATCCCTCATCCACAGGGACCAGGTGGGCTTTGTCCCTGGTCGTGAAGCAAAAGATAATACGACAAAAATCCTCAACCTTATACATCTGGCCTCTAGCAGCAGGACATCTACTGTGTTGCTGTCTACAGATGCCGAAAAGGCCTTTGACAGAGTAAATTGGGACTTCATGAGGGCGGTGCTGGAGCGCATTGGGTTGGGCCCACGAGCCCTCCATAGAATATTATCACTTTATACGCAGCCATCGGCTAAAGTACGGGTTAATGGGATCCTTTCTGACAACTTCTTTATAAGTAATGGAACGAGACAGGGCTGCCCCTTGTCCCCCCTGATTTTCGTTCTTTGTATTGAAGCCCTGGCCAGGGCTATTAGAGTGAATGACGGTATTAAGGGGATTCAAGTGGGTAACATAGAATATAAACTTGCTCTGTTTGCAGATGACCTGCTGACGGCTGTCACACAACCTGCACACTCACTTCCTTACCTAATGTGTGAATTGGACACTTTCAGTTCACTCTCAGGTTTTAAAGTCAACACATCTAAATCCTATGCCCTTCATATCTCAACCCCTCAAAAGATCTTAACTGACTTAAAATCTACTTTCCCATTTATATGGAGAGACTCCCACATTACATACCTGGGAGTCCAGCTTTCCAGCGACTCATTGCGTTTGATGTCCCTGAACTTCCACCCTATTCTCCAGGCCATTAGAAATGATTATTGCAGAAGGCAACACCATAATCTTTCGTGGCTAGGCAGAATCAATGTTGTAAAGATGAACACATTACCCAAATTACTCTATCTCCTCCAGACCTTGCCAATTCGAATCCCGGACTCCTGGTTCCAGACTGTAAGATCCCTGATCCAACAATTTATTTGGCGCCGTAAGAGGCCCAGAATTGGTAGATCCGTTCTGACTCGCCTGCCTAAAAAAGGTGGGTTTCAACTCCCAGATATTAAAACCTATTACCATGCAATCCTCTTAAACAGGGTCTTGGATTGGACCAGGAGTCGGGAGGTCAAACAATGGGTGGTCTTGGAGGGCCTATGTTTTCAGCTATACCCTGAAATTTTCCCTTGGCTCCCGACCTTGCCCAAACTCCTGCATCCTCACCCGACTGTTTCTCCTATGCTTTCATTTTGGAAAGTGATAAGATGACGATCGTACATCTCCTCTGTCTTTGGCCCTCTTACCTCCTTTTCGAGCAACCCGACGTTCCCACCTGGCCACTCTCTTTGGTATTACCAAAACTGGGCGCTGGAGGGACTTTTTAGGGTAGGTCAGTTAGTTCACCCGTCCGGGATTAAGCAATTCTCGGAGATTTGGGCAAAATGGGAGATCCCGCAGGAAGACTTCTGGAAGTTCTTACAGGTTTGACACTTTCTACACACGGATATGTACCGTCAGGCATCCCGAGAGCTGACCGCATTTGAAAAAATGTGTGTTGCGCCCCTAAACCCCCTACATACTGTGTCCACCCTGTATAAGCTCCTGTGTGCGTCTGACTCCTTGACCCCTCCTCTTTTCACCCAGAAATGGGAGAGAGATCTGAACATCTCTCTCTCGGACAGGGAATGGGACTCTATTTTTCTTAAAGATCATAAGAGTTCCATATGCATACAGGTCAGAGAAACACAATATAAGATTCTGATGAGATGGTACAGACACCCTACCCTCCTCCACGCCATCTCCCCATCTATCTCTCCTGCCTGCTGGAGATGCCATAAGGACCTAGGTTCTTTGTTGCACATCTGGTGGACCTGTCCCCTTATTAAAACTTTCTGGGGGGATGTAATTTCCATTTCTGGTGATATCCTACGTGCCCCTGTCCCGTCTGACCCGGCTTATTGGTTATTGAACCATTCCACGACCCCACTCTCTACTTATAAACCCTCTCTACTACGACACCTTGGAAAAGCTGCACGGGCAGTAATTCTCACTATGTGGAGGTCCTCTAGTCCTCCTACACGGTATACCTGGTTCTCCAGACTAGACTACTACATGAATATGGAAGACATATTACTGAGTGCTGGGGATAGACAATCTGAATTTATTGCTACGTGGTTGCCCTGGATAGAATATAAGACCTCTGAATCGTACAAGACTTGTATTTCTTCTATGAAATGAGATGGGATGTGGGAGCATATTTATTGTTTGCTATTTGGCATAAGTCCCGGGCCAACATGTTTGAATCTTTCGGTTCATTTCACATATTCCTTCCTCCTCTGCTCCGCATTCTCGGCTCGGTCACCTTTCCTCTCTATTATTTTCTTTTTCTCGTTCCATATTTGTGTTCTTTAATGTTTCTTATCTTAAAAAATGTTAGTGCAGACTTTGGATATTTTGAACACACGGCTGCTATCTTGTTTATGTTTATGTACAACACTTTATTATGCCGCTGACTGATGTTCATACATGTTTACATGCTGGTACAAGTCTGTACTCTTCTCAATAAAAACAGATTATACAAAAAAAAAAAAAAAAGCTCACTGGTCCTGTATGCTGTAAAAATTCAGGGGTGCTGCTGTTAAAATAACAGCACACTGGTCCTGTATGCTGTACAAATAAAGGGATGCTGCTGTTAAAACAATATTACACTGACCCTGTGTACTGTAAAAATTCAGGGGCTCAGTTGTTTAAAAAAATCACACTGGTCCTGTAAGCTGTGAAAATAGAGGGGTGCTGGCACTGTCTTTTATGCTGTAAAAATACAGGGGTGTATTTGTTAAAATAAAAGCACACTGGTCCTGTATGCTGTAAAAATTCAGGGGTGCAGTTGTTAAAATAAATGCACACTGGTCCTGTATGCTATAAAAATTCAAGGGTGCTGCTGTTAAAATAATTTTACACTGGCCCTGTATGCTGTAAAAATACAGGGGTGCAGTTGTTAAAATAAAAGCACACTGGTTCTCTATGCTGTGAAAATAGAGGGGTGCTGGCCCTGTCTTGTATGGTGTAAAAATTCAGGGGTGCAGTTGATAAAATAAAAGTACACTGGCACTGTATGCTGTAAAAATTCAGGGGTGCTGTTGTTAAAATAAAAGTACAATGGCCCTGTATGCTGTGAAAATTCAGAGGTGCACTTGTTAAAATAAAAGCACACTGGTCCTGTATGCTGTGAAAATACAAGGGTGCTGCTGTTAAAATAATATTACACTGTCACTGTATGCTGTAAAAATTATGGGGTGCAGTTGTTAAAATAAACTGGTCTGTATGCTGTAAGATTACAGGGGTGCTGTGAAAATAAAGGGGAACTGTTCTGTGTGCTGTAATACTAAAGGGGTGTTGGCCTATGAAATGTAGAACAACAATTTGGAGGAAAAAATAGTGGAAGATCAGGAACCACTTCCAGTTCCTACTAGTGATGAGCACCGGAAATTTTTCGGGTTTTGTGTTTTGGTTTTGGGTTCGGTTCCGCGGCCGTGTTTTGTGTTCGAAAGCGTTTTGGCAAAACCTCACCGAATTTTTTTTGTCGGATTCGGGTGTGTTTTGGATTCGGGTGTTTTTTTCAAAAAACCCTAAAAAACAGCTTAAATCATAGAATTTGGGGTTCATTTTGATCCCAAAGTATTACTAACCTCAATAACCATAATTTTCACTCATTTTCAGTCTATTCTGATCACCTCACACCTCACAATATTATTTTTAGTCCTAAAATTTGCACCGAGGTCGCTGGATGGCTAAGCTAAGCGACCCAAGTGGCCGACACAAACACCTGGCCCATCTAGGAGTGGCACTGCAGTGTCACGCAGGATGGCCCTTCCAAAAAACACTCCCCAAACAGCACATGACGCAAAGAAAAAAAAGAGGCGCAATGAGGTAGCTGTGTGAGTAAGATAAGCGACCCTAGTGGCCGACACAAACACCTGGCCCATCTAGGAGTGGCACTGCAGTGTCACGCAGAATGGCCCTTCCAAAAAACACTCCCCAAACAGCACATGACGCAAAGAAAAAAAGAGGCGCAATGAGGTAGCTGTGTGAGTAAGCTAAGCGACCCTAGTGGCCGACACAAACACCTGGCCCATCTAGGAGTGGCACTGCAGTGTCACGCAGGATGGCCCTTCCAAAAAACACTCCCCAAACAGCACATGACGCAAAGAAAAAAATAGGCGCAATGAGGTAGCTGTGTGAGTAAGCTAAGCGACCCTAGTGGCCGACACAAACACCTGGCCCATCTAGGAGTGGCACTGCAGTGTCACGCAGGATGGCCCTTCCAAAAAACACTCCCCAAACAGCAGCACATGACGCAAAGAAGAAAAAAAAGAGGCGCAA
The DNA here is from genome assembly GCF_028390025.1 of Pseudophryne corroboree. NCBI lineage: Eukaryota > Metazoa > Chordata > Amphibia > Anura > Myobatrachidae > Pseudophryne > Pseudophryne corroboree. Next base: position 272,604,502 of record NC_086454.1, read on the forward strand.
TGAGGTAGGTGTGTGAGTAAGCTAAGCGACCCTAGTGGCCGACATAAACACCTGGCCCATCTAGGAGTGGCACTGCAGTGTCACGCAGGATGGCCCTTCCAAAAAACACTCCCCAAACAGCACATGACGCAAAGAAAAAAAAGAGGCGCAATGAGGTAGCTGTGTGAGTAAGCTAAGCGACCCTAGTGGCCGACACAAACACCTGGCCCATCTAGGAGTGGCACTGCAGTGTCACGCAGGATGGCCCTTCCAAAAAACACCCCCCAAACAGCACATGACGCAAAGAAAAATGAAAGAAAAAAGAGGTGCAAGATGGAATTGTCCTTGGGCCCTCCCACCCACCCTTATGTTGTATAAACAGGACATGCACACTTTAACCAACCCATCATTTCAGTGACAGGGTCTGCCACACGACTGTGACTAAAATGACGGGTTGGTTTGGACCCCCACCAAAAAAGAAGCAATTAATCTCTCCTTGCACAAACTGGCTCTACAGAGGCAAGATGTCCACCTCATCACCATCCTTCGATATATCACCGTGTACATCCCCCTCCTCACAGATTATCAATTCGTCCCCACTGGAATCTACCATCTCAGCTCCCTGTGTACTTTGTGGAGGCAATTGCTGCTGGTCAATGTCTCCCTGGAGGAATTGATTATAATTCATTTTAATGAACATCATCTTCTCCACATTTTCTGGATGTAACCTCGTACGCTGATTGCTGACAAGGTGAGCGGCGGCACTAAACACTCTTTCGGAGTACACACTTGTGGGAGGGCAACTTAGGTAGAATAAAGCCAGTTTGTGCAAGGGCCTCCAAATTGCCTCTTTTTCCTGCCAGTATAAGTACGGACTGTCTGACGTGCCTACTTGGATGCGGTCACTCATATAATCCTCCACCATTCTTTCAATGGGGAGAGAATCATATGCAGTGACAGTAGACGACATGTCCGTAATCGTTGTCAGGTCCTTCAGTCCGGACCAGATGTCAGCATCAGCAGTCGCTCCAGACTGCCCTGCATCACCGCCAGCGGGTGGGCTCGGAATTCTGAGCCTTTTCCTCGCACCCACAGTTGCGGGAGAATGTGAAGGAGGAGATGTTGACAGGTCGCGTTCCGCTTGACTTGACAATTTTGTCACCAGCAGTTCTTTGAACCCCAGCAGACTTGTGTCTGCCAGAAAGAGAGATCCAAGGTAGGTTTTAAATCTAGGATCGAGCACGGTGGCCAAAATGTAGTGCTCTGATTTCAACAGATTGACCACCCGTGAATCCTTGTTAAGCGAATTAAGGGCTCTATCCACAAGTCCCACATGCCTAGCGGAATCGCTCTGTGTTAGCTCCTCCTTCAATGTCTCCAGCTTCTTCTGCAAAAGCCTGATGAGGGGAATGACCTGACTCAGGCTGGCAGTGTCTGAACTGACTTCACGTGTGGCAAGTTCAAAAGGTTGCAGAACCTTGCACAACGTTGAAATCATTCTCCACTGCGCTTGAGACAGGTGCATTCCACCTCCTATATCGTGCTCAGTTGTATAGGCTTGAATGGCCTTTTGCTGCTCCTCCAACCTCTGAAGCATATAGAGGGTTGAATTCCACCTCGTTACCACTTCTTGCTTCAGATGATGGCAGGGCAGGTTCAGGCGTTTTTGGTGGTGCTCCAGTCTTCTGTACGTGGTGCCTGTACGCCGAAAGTGTCCCGCAATTCTTCTGGCCACCGACAGCATCTCTTGCACGCCCCTCTCGTTTTTTAAATAATTCTGCACCACCAAATTCAAGGTATGTGCAAAACATGGGACGTGCTGGAATTTGCCCATATTTAATGCACACACAATATTGCTGGCGTTGTCCGATGCCACAAATCCACAGGAGAGTCCAATTGGGGTAAGCCATTCTGCGATGATCTTCCTCAGTTGCCGTAAGAGGTTTTTAGCTGTGTGCGTATTCTGGAAAGCGGTGATACAAAGTGTAGCCTGCCTAGGAAAGAGTTGGCGTTTGCGAGATGCTGCTACTGGTGCCGCCGCTGCTGTTCTTGCGGCGGGAGTCCATACATCTACCCAGTGGGCTGTCACAGTCATATAGTCCTGAGCCTGCCCTGCTCCACTTGTCCACATGTCCGTGGTTAAGTGGACATTGGGTACAACTGCATTTTTTAGGACACTGGTGAGTCTTTTTCTGAGGTCTGTGTACATTTTCGGTATCGCCTGCCTAGAGAAATGGAACCTAGATGGTATTTGGTACCGGGGACACAGTACCTCCAACAAGTCTCTAGTTGCCTCTGCAGTAATGATGGATACCGGAACCACGTTTCTCACCGCCCAGGATGCCAAGGACTCAGTTATCCGCTTTGCAGCAGGATGACTGCTGTGATATTTCATCTTCCTCGCAAAGGACTGTTGGACAGTCAATTGCTTGTTGGAAGTAGTAAAAGTGGTCTTACGAGTACGACTTCCCCTCTGGGATGACCATCGACTCTCAGCAGCAACAACAGCAGCACCAGCAGCAGTAGGCATTACACGCAAGGATGCATCGGAGGAATCCCAGGCAGGAGAGGACTCGTCAGAATTGCCAGTGGCAGTAACATGGCCTGCAGGACTATTGGCATTCCTGGGGAAGGAGGAAATTGACACTGAGGGAGTTGGTGGGGTGGTTTGCGTGAGCTTGGTTACAAGAGGAAGGGATTTACTGGTCAGTGGACTGCTTCCGCTGTCGCCCAAAGTTTTTGAACTTGTCACTGACTTATGATGAATGCGCTGCAGGTGACGTATAAGGGAGGATGTTCCGAGGTGGTTAACGTCCTTACCCCTACTTATTACAGCTTGACAAAGGCAACACACGGCTTGACAAATGTTGTCCGCATTTCTGTTGAAATGCTTCCACACCGAAGAGCTGATTTTTTTGGTATTTTCACCAGGCATGTCAATGGCCCTATTCCTCCCACGGACAACAGGTGTCTCCACGGGTGCCTGACTTAAACAAACCACCTCACCATCAGAATCCTCCTGGTCAATTTCCTCCCCAGCGCCAGCAACACCCATATCCTCCTCATCCTGGTGTACTTCAACACTGACATCTTCAATCTGACTATCAGGAACTGGACTGCGGGTGCTCCTTCCAGCACTTGCAGGGGGCGTGCAAAATGGTGAAAGGCGCATGCTCTTCACGTCCAGTGTTGGGAAGGTCAGGCATCGCAAACGACACAATTGGACTCTCCTTGTGGATTTGTGATTTCGAAGAACGCACAGTTCTTTGCTGTGCTTTTGCCAGCTTGAGTCTTTTCATTTTTCTAGCGAGAGGCTGAGTGCTTCCATCCTCATGTGAAGCTGAACCACTAGCCATGAACATAGGCCAGGGCCTCAGCCGTTCCTTGCCACTCCGTGTGGTAAATGGCATATTGGCAAGTTTACGCTTCTCCTCTGACAATTTTATTTTAGATTTTTGAGTCCTTTTTTTACTGATATTTGGTGTTTTGGATTTTACATGCTCTGTACTATGACATTGGGCATCGGCCTTGGCAGACGACGTTGCTGGCATTTCATCGTCTCGGCCATGACTAGTGGCAGCAGCTTCAGCACGAGGTGGAAGTCGATCTTGATCTTTCCCTATTTTTGGAACCTCAACATTTTTGTTCTCCATATTTTAATAGGCACAACTAAAAGGCACCTCAGGTAAACAATGGAGATGGATGGATACTAGTATACTTATGGATGGACGAGCGACTGCCGACACAGAGGTAGCTACAGCCGTGGACTACCGTACTGCGTCTGCTGCTAATATAGACTGGATGATAATGATATAAAATATATATATATATCACTACGGCAGCCGGACAGGTATATATTATATAATGACGGACCTGCTGGACACTGTCAGCAGCACTGCAGACTCCTAAAGTAAGCTACTTGTAGTATCAAGAAGATAGAAAAAAAAAAACACCACAGGTAGGTGGTATACAATTATGGATGGACGAGCGACTGCCGACACAGAGGTAGCTACAGCCGTGGACTACCGTACTGCGTCTGCTGCTAATATAGACTGGATGATAATGATATAAAAAATATATATATATATCACTACTGCAGCCGGACAGGTATATATTATATAATGACGGACCTGCTGGACACTGTCAGCAGCACTGCAGACTCCTAAAGTAAGCTACTAGTAGTATCAAGAAGATAGAAAAAAAACAAAACACCACAGGTAGGTGGTATACAATTATGGATGGACGAGCGACTGCCGACACAGAGGTAGCTACAGCCGTGGACTACCGTACTGCGTCTGCTGCTAATATAGACTGGATGATAATGATATAAAAAATATATATATATCACTACTGCAGCCGGACAGGTATATATTATATAATGACGGACCTGCTGGACACTGTCAGCAGCACTGCAGACTCCTAAAGTAAGCTACTAGTAGTATCAAGAAGATAGAAAAAAAAAAAAAACACCACAGGTAGGTGGTATACAATTATGGATGGACGAGCGACTGCCGACACAGAGGTAGCTACAGCCGTGGACTACCGTACTGCGTCTGCTGCTAATATAGACTGGATGATAATGATATAAAAAATATATATATATCACTACTGCAGCCGGACAGGTATATATTATATAATGACGGACCTGCTGGACACTGTCAGCAGCACTGCAGACTCCTAAAGTAAGCTAATAGTAGTATCAAGAAGATAGAAAAAAAAAAAACCACAGGTAGGTGGTATACAATTATGGATGGACGAGCGACTGCCGACACAGAGGTAGCTACAGCCGTGGACTACCGTACTGCGTCTGCTGCTAATATAGACTGGATGATAATGATATAAAAAAAAAAAATATATATATATATATATCACTACTGCAGCCGGACAGGTATATATTATATAATGACGGACCTGCTGGACACTGTCAGCAGCACTGCAGACTCCTAAAGTAAGCTACTAGTAGTATCAAGAAGATAGAAAAAAAACAAAACACCACAGGTAGGTGGTATACAATTATGGATGGACGAGCGACTGCCGACACAGAGGTAGCTACAGCCGTGGACTACCGTACTGCGTCTGCTGCTAATATAGACTGGATGATAATGATATAAAAAAAATATATATATCACTACTGCAGCCGGACAGGTATATATTATATAATGACGGACCTGCTGGACACTGTCAGCAGCACTGCAGACTCCTAAAGTAAGCTACTAGTAGTATAAAGAAGATAGAAAAAAAAAAAACACCACAGGTAGGTGGTATACAATTATGGATGGACGAGCGACTGCCGACACAGAGGTAGCTACAGCCGTGGACTACCGTACTGCGTCTGCTGCTAATATAGACTGGATGATAATGATATAAAAAATATATATATATCACTACTGCAGCCGGACAGGTATATATTATATAATTAATGACGGACCTGCTGGACACTGTCAGCAGAATGCGTTTATAGAATAAAAACACCACACGACGAGTGTTGAACTTTTTCAGGCAGACAATCACAATATACTGGTGGTCAGATAGTGGTCACTGGTCAGTCACACTGGCAGTGGCACTCTGGCAGCAAAAGTGTGCACTGTTAAATAATATGTACTCCTGCTACTGCTCCCCAGTCTCCCCCACAATTAAGCTGTGTGAGCACTGAGCACTCAGCACAGTCAGATATACATAGATGATGCAGCACACTGAGGCTGAGCACAGATATGGTATACTGTTACTGTGTCACTGTGTATCGTTTTTTTTCAGGCAGAGAACGGATTATATTAAATAATAATATAATAAAAAAACTGCACTGGTGGTCACTGGTCAGTCACTAGTAAACTCTGCACTCTCTGAGTACTCCTAAGCTCCAGTAAATCAAGTGTCTCACTCTCACTCTCTCTCTTCTAATCTAAATGGAGAGGACGCCAGCCACGTCCTCTCCCTATGAATCTCAATGCACGTGTGAAAATGGCGGCGACGCGCGGCTCCTTATATAGAATCCGAGTCTCACGATAGAATACGAGCCTCGCGAGAATCCGACAGAGGGATGATGACGTTCAGGCGCGCTCGGGTTAGCCGAGCAAGGCGGGAAGATCCGAGTCTGCCTCGGATCCGTGTAAAAAGGCTGAAGTTCGGGGGGGGTTCGGATTCCGAGGAACCGAACCCGCTCATCACTACCTAGTACTAGTGCTGAAGCTGCTGAAGCCACCAGTAATGACAATGATGATGCAATTCCATAAACGTCATCTGCTAAGGCCGATGCCCAATGTAATAGAGGGCACTTAAAATCCAAGAAGCAAAAATTAATCATCAGAAAGAAAAGAAATTATCTGATGATAAACGCAAAATTGTCAATATGCCATTTATGACACGAAGTGGCACGGAACGGCTAAGCCTTGGCCTATGTTCATGAGGGATACGTTTGTTAGGTCGACACAGCTTAGGTCGACAGTCATTAGGTCGACCACTGAAAGTCAACATACATTAGGTTGACATAGTCAATAGGTCGACATGATCATTAGATCGACATGAAATAGTTCGACAGGTCAAAATGTCGACATAAGTTTTTCACTTTTTTTTTATTTTATGGACTTTTTCACGTGGACTACAATTGGGAACGGTAACCTGTGCCAAGCGCAGTGGTAGCGGAGCAAGGCACCTTGCCCAAAGCATGGCGAGTGAAGTGAGCCATGCGAGGGGACATGGTGCACTAATTGGGGCTCCCCATCACTTTACGAAGAAAACGACACCAAAAAAAGTCCAAAAACCCATGTCGACCTATTGACCTGTCGACCTAGTACTTGTCAACCTAATGAATATGTTGACCTATTGCCACTCTCGACCTAATGCATGTCGACCTTCCATGGTCGACCTAATGACTGTCGACCTAAGTTGAGTCGACCCAAGGACCCATACCCTTTCATGACTGGCGGCTCAGCTTCTCATGAGGATGGAAGCCCTCCTCCCTCTCAAAAAAATTAAACAAAATTGAGCTTGTTAAAGCTCAGGAAAAAACAACTGTGCGTTCAGAGATATCACAAATCCCCAAGGAGAGTCCAAGTGTGTCCACGGTTGCGATGTGTAGGCCTGGCCTTCCCAAGAGAGTATGGAAAGAGGAGGCTCCTACCAACATTTGCACACCCCCTGCAAGTGCTGGGAAGAGCACTGATTGTCCAGTTGCTGATATTGAGATTGAGGATGTCTCTGTAGACGTACACCAGGATGAGGAGGATATTGGTGTAGCTGGCGCTGAGGAGGAAATTGACGATGAGGATTCTGATGGTGATATGGTTTGTTTGAATAAGGCACCAGTGGAGACAGTTGTTGTCCGTGGGATGAGAAAGCCCATTTTCATGCCTGAGCAAAATACCAAAAAAGCCACCTCTTCGGTGAGGAATTATTTCTACACAAATCTGGACAACAGGTGTCAAGACGTGTGTTGCCTTTGTCAATCCATAATAAGTAGGGGTAAGGATGTTAACCACCTAGGAACATGCTCCATTATACGTCACCTGCAGCACATCATTAGAAGTCATTATCAAGTTCAGAAACTTTGGGTAAGAGCATAAGCAGTCCACTGACACCTAAATCCATTCTTCCTGTTGTACCCAAGATCCTGCAAGCCACACTACCAACTCCCTCAACATCAATTTCCTCCTCAGTCAGGAACGTAATTAGTCCTGCAGGCCATGTCACTGGCATGACTGAGGAGTCCTCTCCTAATCGGAATTCCTCCAGAGGATCCTTGAGTGGTACGCCTGATGCTGCTGTTGTTGCTGCTGGGAGTCGATCGCCATCCCAGAGGGAAAGTTGGAAGACCACTTGTACTACTTCAACTAAGCAATTGACTGTCCAACAACCCTTTGCGAGGAAAATGTCATCCTGATGCAAAGCGGATTACTGAGGCCATAACAACTATGCTGGTGTTAGACGTGTGTCCGGTATCCGCCATTAGTGCAGTGGGATTTAGACAGTTGATTGCCGTACTGGTACGGGGACCGGTACCAAATCCCATCTAGATTCCACTTCACAAGGCAAGCGATTCCCGGACTGTACAGGGACATTATGAAAAGTGTCCTCAGTCTCCTGAAAAATGCGGTTGTACCCAGTGTCCACTTAACAAAGGACATGTGGACAAGTGGAGCAGGGCAAACTAAAGACTACATGACTGTGACAGCCCACTGGGTAGATGTATTGCCTCCCGCAGTGACAACAGCAGCGCCACCAGTTGCAGCATCTTACAAATGCGAACTCGTTTCTAGGCAGGCTACACTGTGTATCACCAGTTTCCGTAAGAGGCACACTGCTGACAACCTCTTACGGAAACTGAGGGACATCATCGCACAATGGCTTACCCCACTTAAACTCTCCTGGGTATTTGTGATATTTGACAACGCCACCACCAATATTGTGCATGCAGTACATCTGGGCAAATTCTAGCACGTCCCATGTATTGCACATACAATGAATTTGGTGGTGCAGAATGTTTTGAAAAATGACAGGGGCGTGCATCACCTGAAGCAAGAGGTGGTAACAAGGTGGAATTCAACACTCTATATGCTTCAGAGGATGGAGGAACAGTAGAAGGCCATTCAAGCCTATTCATCCACCTATGATATAGGTAAAGGAGAGGGACTTCACCTTACTCAAGTGCAGTGGAGAATGATTTCAGTGTTGTGCAAGGATCTCCAACCCTTCAAACTTGCCACACATGAAGTCAGTTCAGTCACTACCAGCTTGAGTCAGGTCATTCCCCTCATCAGGATTTTGCAGAATCAGCTGGAGAAATTGAAGGAGGAGCTAAGATGGAGCGATTCCACTAAGTATGTGGGACTTGTGGATGGAGCCCTTAATTCGCTTTCCCAGGATTCAAGGGTGTTCAATCTGTTGAAATCAGAGCACTACATTTTGTACACCATGCTCCATCCAAGGTTTAAAGCCTATGTTGTTTCTCTCTTTCTGACAGAAACAAGTCTGCAGCAGTTCAAAGACCTGCTAGTGAGAAAATTGTCAATTCAAGTGGAACGTAACCCATCAACAGCTCCTCCTTCATTTTCTCCCACAACTGGGGCTATGAGGAAAAGGATAAAATTTCCGAGCCCACCCGCTGGCGGTGATGCAGGGAAGTCCGGAACAAGTGTTCACATCTGGTCATGACTGAAGGAGCTGCCAACAATTACTGACATGTCTACTGTCACTGCAGATGATACGATGCTGTTGCCATTGAAAGAATGGTGGAGGATGATATGGGTGACAGCATCCAAGTAGGCAAGTCCATATGTAAACTGAGAGGAAACAGAGGCAATTTGGAGGCCCTTGCACAAACTGGCTCTATTTTACCTAAGTTGCCCCCCCTCCAGTGTGTACTACGAAAGAGTGTTTAGTGCAGCCGGTAACCTTGTCAGCGATCGGCATAGGAAGTTACTTCCACAAAATGTGGAGAAGATGATGTTCTCAAAATGAATTATAAATTCCTACAGGAAGACCATTACCAGCAATTGCCTCCAAAAATTACAAAGGGACCTGTGATGGTGGATTCCAGTGGGGATGAATTAAAACTCTGTGAGCATGAGGATGTACACACTGTAAGGGGTAAGGTATCGGAGGATGAGGACAACATCTTGCCTCTGTAAAGCTAGTGTGTGCAAGGAGAGATGAAGTGCTTATTTTTTGGTGGGGGCTCAAACAAACAAATCATTTCAGCCACAGTCGTGTGGCAGGCCCTGTCACTGTAATGACTGTTTTTTAAAAGTGTGCATGTCCTGATTATACAACATAAAGGTGGGTGGGAGGGCTCAAGGACAATTCCATCTTGCACCTCTATTTTTTTTTTTTTGCATTATGTGCTCTTTGAGGCCTAGTTTTCACAAGTGCCATCCTGTCTGCCACTGCAGTGCTACTCCTAGATGGGCCAGGTGTTTGTGCCACCTACTTGTATCGCTTAGCTTAGTCATCTAGTGACCTTGGTGCACCTCTTTTTTTGACTTTTTTAACTGAGATACTAATTAGGCACCTGTTCTCAAGCATGGATATCACTAAAACCTGGACTGTTATACCCCGTTCAGATTGCAATTGCTGGGTCACACCTGGATATTGGATACGGGTCCTTCCCAGGTGCGACCCAGCATTGGACCCTGATGAACATGCTTCCCATCCTGGCAATATGCCTGGTCGGGTTGCCATCCATGGGCGGGGACCGCAGCAGCATCAGGGGACAGGGCAGAGATGGCACTGAAGATGAGATAATCTCTGCGTCGCCTCTCCCTATACTGTGAACGGTGCCTGGCCCAGTAATAACCCAGGAATAACTCTTCTTTATTCCAGGGTTGAATTACCGGGTCAGGCGACCCGGGAATTCGGCAGTAGTGATGTGCACCGGAAAATTTTTGTGTTTTGTGTTTTGGTTTTGGATTCGGTTCCGCGGCCGTGTTTTGGATTCGGACGCGTTTTGGCAAAACCTCCCTGAAAATATTTTGTCGGATTCGGGTGTGTTTTGGATTCGGGCGTTTTTTTTACAAAAACCTCAAAAACAGCTTAAATCATAGAATTTGGGGGTCATTTTGATCCCATAGTATTATTAACCTCAATAACCATAATTTACACTCATTTCCAGTCTATTCTGAACACCTCACACCTCACAATATTATTTTTAGTCCTAAAATTTGCACCGAGGTTGCTGGATGACTAAGCTAAGCGACCCAAGTGGCCGACACAAACACCTGGCCCATCTAGGAGTGGCACTGCAGTGTCAGACAGGATGGCAGATTAAAAAAATTGTCCCCAAACAGTACATGATGCAAAGAAAAAAAGAGGCGCAATGAGGTAGCTGTGTGACTTAGCTAAGCGACCCAAGTGGCCGACACAAACACCTGGCCCTTCTAGGAGTGGCACTGCAGTGTCAGACAGGATGGCAGATTAAAAAAATTGTCCCCAAACAGCACTTGATGCAAAGAAAAAAAGAGGCGCAATGAGGTAGCTGTGTGACTAAGCTAACCGACCCAAGTGGCCGACACAAACACCTGGCCCATCTAAGAGTGGCACTGCAGTGTCAGACAGGATGGCAGATTACAAAAATTGTCCCCAAACAGCACATGATGCAGAGAAAGAAAGAGGCACAATGAGGTAGCTGTGTGACTAAGCTAAGCCACCCAATTAGCCGACACAAACACCAGGCCCATCTAGGAGTGGCACTGCAGTGTCAGACAGGATGGCACTTCAAAAAAATAGTCCCCAAACAGCACATGCTGCAAAGAAAAAAAGAGGTGCAATGAGGTAGCTGTGTGACTAAGCTAAGCGACCCAAGTGGCCGACACAAACACCTGGCCCATCTAGGAGTGGCACTGCAGTGTCAGACAGGATGGCAGATTAAAAAAATTGTCCCCAAACAGCACATGATGCAGAGAAAAAAAGAGGTGCAATGAGGTAGCTGTGTGACTAAGCTAACCGACCCAAGTGGCCGACACAAACAACTGGCCCATCTAGGAGTGGCACTGCAGTGTCAGACAGGATGGCACTTCAAAAAAATAGTCCCCAAACAGCACATGATGCAAAGAAAAAAAGAGGCGCAAAGAGGTAGCTGTGTGACTAAGCTAAGCGACCCAACTGGCCGACACAAACACCTGGCCCATCTAGGAGTGGCACTGCAGTGTCAGACAGGATGGCACTTCCAAAAAATAATCCCCAAACAGCACATGATGCAAAAAAATAAAAGAGGCACAATGAGGTAGCTGTGTGACTAAGCTAAGCGACCCAAGTGGCCGACACAAACACCTGGAACTTCTAGGAGTGGCACTGCAGTTTCAGACAGGATAGCAGATTAAAAAAATTGTCCCCAAACAGCACTTGATGCAGAGAAAAAAAGAGGCGCAATGAGGTAGCTGTGTGACTAAGCTAACCGACCCAAGTGGCCGACACAAACACCTGGCCCATCTAGGAGTGGCACTGCAGTGTCAGACAGGATGGCAGATTAAAAAAATAGTCCCCAAACAGCACATGATGCAGAGAAAGAAAGAGGCGCAATGAGGTAGCTGTGTGACTAAGCTAAGCCACCAAATTAGCCGACACAAACACCAGGCCCATCTAGGAGTGGCACTGCAGTGTCAGACAGGATGGCACTTCAAAAAAATAGCCCCCAAACAGCACATGCTGCAAAGAAAAAAAGAGGTGCAATGAGGTAGCTGTGTGACTAAGCTAAGCGACCCAAGTGTCCGACACAAACACCTGGCCCATCTAGGAGTGGCACTGCAGTGTCAGACAGGATGGCAGATTAAAAAAATTGTCCCCAAACAGCACATGATGCAGAGAAAAAAAGAGGTGCAATGAGGTAGCTGTGTGACTAAGCTAACCGACCCAAGTGGCCGACACAAACAACTGGCCCATCTAGGAGTGGCACTGCAGTGTCAGACAGGATGGCACTTCCAAAAAATAGTCCCCAAACAGCACATGATGCAAAAAAATAAAAGAGGCACAATGAGGTAGCTGTGTGACTAAGCTAAGTGACCTAAGTGGCCGACACAAACACCTGGTCCATCTAGGAGTGGCACTGCAGTTTTCTAGCGAGAGGATGAGTGCTTCCATCCTCATGTGAATCTGAACCACTAGCCATGAACATAGGCCAGGGCCTCAGCCGTTCCTTGCCACTCCGTGTCGTAAATGGCCTATTGGCAAGTTTACGCTTCTCATCAGAAGTTTTTAATTTTGATTTTTGGGTCATTTTACTGAACTTTTGTAGTATACTTGACGACACAGAGGTAGGTAGAGCAGTGGCCTACTGTACCGTACTGCTATATATTATATACTGGTGGTCAGCAAAATTATGCACTGTCCTCCTACTATAAATATATACTGTGCAAAATTTAAATGCACCACAGGTATGGATGGGATAGTATTCTTGACGACACAGAAGTAGGTAGAGCAGTGGCCTACTGTACCGTACTGCTATATATTATATACTGGTGGTCAGCAAAATTATGCACTGCCCTCCTACTATATATATACTGTGCAAAACTTAAATGCACCACAGGTATGTTTGGATAGTATACTTGACGACATAGAGGTAGGTAGAGCAGTGGCCTACACTACCGTACTGCTATATATTATATTCTGGTGGTCAGCAAAATTATGCACTGTCCTCCTACTATTTATATACTGCTGGTCCTCAGTCCCCACAATAAAGCAATTAGCACACTGAGCACAGATATTTGCAGCACACTGAGCACAGATATGGAGCGTTTTTCAGGCAGAGAACGTAGATATTTGCAGCACACTGAGCAAAGATATTTGCAGCACACTGAGCACAGATATTTGCAGCACACTGAGCACAGATATTTGCAGCACACTGAACATAGAAACTGAGAGGACGCCAGCCACGTCCTCTCACGATCATCTCCAATGCACGAGTGAAAAATGGCGGCGACGCGCGGCTCCTTATATAGAATACGAATCTCGCGAGAATCCGACCGTGGGATGATGACGTTCGGGCGCGCTCGGGTTAACCGAGCAAGGTCGGAATATCCAAGTCTGCTCGGACCCGTGCAAAAAAGGGTAAAGTTCGGGGGGGTTCGGATCCCGAGGAACCGAACCCGCTCATCACTATTCGGCAGTGACCCGTTCACACCGCACAGTGACCCGTGTTGACTTGGCAAAATACTGGGTTGGTACGGGGTTATTTGTGCTGTGTGAACGGGGTATTAGTTTGCCTTGAGGACCGAGGTTGGAAATGCCTGATTTACAGTATTTAGAAATTGTAAATTTTCAGGGTTTAAAAAAAAATCACTTCAGTTCAATTTTCTTGTTAATAAATATAATCAGATGTTTGATTAATAATCTCAACACAACCAATATACCAGGCATATGGTAGCCTGTACAGGGTATCGGAATTGCTTAATTGCAGTTGCAGCCCCGGGCAGCAGAACAATAAAGATATAACTCTGTATACAGCTCCATCAGTATGCCCAACATAGGTATTATGTTATATTAATATTTCACACTAGATTGATAACATATAAATAAATATAGTAATCAGCAGTGTTCAGTCATAAGATATATCATTAAAAATGTATAATTTAAATGATGATGACCACCTGTAATATTGTTTACATTTTCTAATATTCAGAATTACTTTTTTTTATTACTCATCATTTTAATTAAATCTTTTTTTTTCCACCCTGTCTAATGAATACAGCTTTGTAGAACTTTGATTTTAATATTTTATTTTTCCATGCAGATTCAGTTTTATACCAGATGGTTTATCTTAATTAATTATGATTGGAATGACATATCCCTACTAAAAATAATTTGTATGGAGATGACACAATAATTAGAGCTGATCCTTTCTTTTCTGTTCTTTTAATCTGTTTTGAGCCTTGCTTTGGTGTTTATAAAAATAAAAAGTTTGTTAGATAAGCTTTTTAATTTGGTTGCACTAGAACTAAAAGCTACAGATGTCAGTTTTACTATGCAGCAGCAAATAAAGGAGTTACAGTAGGCGCAAATAAAAAAAGGACGCAAATTGCTCCAGGAACAAACTATTTTACAATGAAAGGGGTGCTAAGTCATTTACTTTATTTTTTGGCAAGTAGGGAAAATACTGACTACTCTTGTGTGTAGCAGACAAATATTGAGCAGCATTAATATTACACTGACATTTAAAACATTCACCCTTCCCAATAATAAATCTTTCTGCACATTTTAAATCTGCCCCACCTGCAGTGCAATATGGTTTTAGCAAAGCACAAATTGTTCTTTTATTTGCTCCTTCCTTTGACTTGCTCCTAACTCTGAATTACTTAAGCTCAATAGCCAAGATTGTAAATCTTAAAAAGAATCCGAATACAAAACTAAAATATTGTGTATTTTATGAGGTCTTTAATGTATACGATACTGTAACTTTTGTCAAATATAAAAGGAAATGGAAGGGGGATCTGTAGGGACTAGTTGTTTGCTAACAGTTATACTGTCTAGTCTATCAGATGATAGGCTATGAGTCGGGTTCAATTAGCTGTGGTTAATTACCATGGGCTAATTGATCTGCCGGGGCTATTCAATTAGAGCCCAGGGCAGCCCATAGTCTGCACTTAACGTGGATTTTTGTTTGAGCATGAGGGAGGCCCAAACAGAAATCTGCATTAAATGCCCTGATTGCAGGTGCCAGGAATGTGATAACCAGTGAGGGGGGGAGCAGGTACAGATTACCTTGGCCCGGGCTGCTGAAGGGGCCCGGGAGGTTGGGGCAGGTCAACTACCCCCTCGCATTATACCTTTAGCCTGGTTAGCTGCGGTGCCATCTTCTCAGTGATCTCTTCGGGAAGATGGTGCCGCACATTGAAACAAAACACTCTGACACAGTGCCAGAGTCTTTACTCTCTAGTGGTAAGCATCATCTTCCCAAATATCACTGGATAGATGGCACTGGCCAGGGAGGAGGGACTCACTTCCCACCTTAGTAAGGTAGAAAGCGGGTACCCTCCCCCATGCTGCCCCCTCCCTGCCCCCCGTGTTAAAATTTTGCCACCCACTGGAGCGTACGGGGCCGCTTCGTGGCGCCACAGTTATTTTATTATTTCATTTTGTTTTTGTTATGGGGCATCGGCATGCCCTCTCTTTAAAACTATGACCCCTCTTTACCGGGGCCCGGCGTGGCTCTCTACGGCCCTGGTGATAAACCATAGCTCCGGTAGTTTATACTAGACTGTATGGGTTACTGCATATTAACGGGTAATTTACTGTGCAAAGAAAAGGAGCGGCAGTTGAATAGCCCTGGACATTAAACCCTGAGGCTACCACCCTTTTCCTGAAATGGTAAATTACTGCATATAACTGAATCCGGCCATAAGACACTTTTTTTGCACTCATGGTCTATATATCAGTTGTGTGTTCAGTTGCAATAAATAGTGGCTAAAATGCACCTCAAAATACAGAATATTGTTTAGCATATACAATTATTTTTTTACATAGAGCCATCGCTTGGCATTGTAACTTACAACATGTGTGTACGGTCTATCTTATCTCCAGAGGGCTTGATGTTCCTAAGATTTTGTCAGCCTAAGTTGCACTATAATGTAATAGAATGCATCTTTATTCAATAAGACAAGAGGACATAATAAGCTCTTACAGTATGTTTTAGAACCCTCTGTCTTGATTAGTCAAACCTACTGTAGTTTCCTCCTAACTGAACTCCTCCCTGATTGCACAAACATCTGGAGAACATGTTACACTGAGTTAGATGAAATTTGTTTTTGTTAAGTACATTTTAAACAACTATGAAGGTTTACATACTCATAGATTTTGGTTCAGCCAAAGTAGCTTCCATCACCTTTTTGAGGATATACTTTGAATTAAGATTGCTCATATGTAGAGTGTACTGACCTTTGGCTGACAGCAAAGAGTCCTTCTATTTGAATTATTCTGTTTTGTTAAAGCAACATTGTTCAAGTCACAGAAAGTTTCTATGTTTAATGCCATTTCCTGTCACACACTGGGGATTGATTCAATTAGTAATGTGGGGGTGGGTTGGTACTATTGCAACCATGTGGAAACGCAGATAGCTACACATCAACTTGCCCCTACCAGTCCCCAGATGCACATATTTACCACAAACATCTGGGAGTTAGTGGCTACTGTCAGCGACAACACTAAGCAACTCTGCAGGATGATATAATGGCAGTATGAGCAGTACACAGAAAAGTCAGAAACATGAAATGTATTTAGTAAAAGATGAAAGAGAACATCTAAAAACAATTAGAGAAAGTCATCTGAAGGTGGATTGGGTCTTTTTGATTATTTCACACTTTTTTCAGTTTTGACAATATTTTTTATTTATTTGCCCATAGTGTCTTATACAAGCTGTACAGGAAACAAAGTTTTGTTGGAAAGAATTTTTTTCTTAACATTCTTCTGTGAATACATATTTCAATTGAAACAAGAAAACACAGAAATATATCCATTGATGTCCGAGTTTGAAAAACAGAAATGGAAATGTTATTTAGTCTTTTGAAGCTCTAAGAAACTTTAAAAAAATATATTTTTCTTTCATTATTCTCAATGGGGTTGAAAAAGCAAAGTGATATATATTAATTTCTGAATTTGAAGCTTTTAGGTTTCTGAGATTATAATGGCGAGGACGACCTTTCCCGCTGAAGGTCAACAGTATTCTTTGCAGTATGCCCGATAATGATTCATTTTCAAGATGATTAGATTGTAAAGGCTAATTATTCAAGTTGAAGTTAAAATTTGTTTGAAGAAATGTATTTAATGTCCATGTATTAAAAAACAGGCACATTGGGTATAAAAATGGACACACACTTTTTCAAGACTAAAAGTAAACTATTTAAGTAGACTTATGTTTCTCCATCTCTATACAACACATTCTTTCTTTAAGTCACCTACAGTAACCAATAAAATAATTTTAGCTAACATCCTCCCCCACCACAAAAAAACAATATTGCGGTAATGCTGATAACAACGGATATTGCTTTTTTAGCACTGTGAAAGGTTCTTGCGTGAGTGTGCTCAGCTATGAAGTCTTGTCTCCATTTGTGGACTAATGGGTTTAACCGGTTTACAGAAGTGTGTTTGCATGTTGTTTAAATGTTCTGAGGTAGTGTCATGGGATGTACATGGAATTGTGAGCTATGAGGACTTGTGCAAACACAGAGATACATCTGATTTCAGATGGATGTCTTCTGCCTTGTGTAGGGTTGGTGCTCATGTGCACTAATAGTGATAGTGGTGACAGCTACTTCAACAAGCATATGCATACAGTAGGTGTGGTTGCGTAAAATGACCAATTCTGCAAACGAGCAAATATCTGCATTTACTGTATTTCTGCACATACGATGCAACTTGCGTGTAACTGTGTATCAGCACATATAAAGTGGTTTCTAAATTGTTCTCGATCACAAACTTGTAAGCAGGAATCATTGCAGCGACAGCGTTAGTGAATCCTCTAGGAATGCAGGAGAACTACAGTTCTTCTTTATCACGGCATGGCATGACCGGAATTCGGAGACAGCTTGCTGTATTGTTTGCTCAATTGTTAGCTAATCCATACACAAATCTGTTGTTAATTGCTTATGAAAATGTTAATTTAAAAAATAAATTTTAAGACTGTAAAAGAAATGTGTGTTCTGTATTTGGGCTATTTGTTGTTGCCATTAACTTTTATAACCCTGATTTGTTGTTTGCTAACTGTTTCCAAAATTATGCTTTTTAGCCCAACATTTGCAAACCTGGAGGCAAAAAAAAAAGACAAAGTCAAAGTTTACCAAAATGTTGTGCTTATCTCCTATATAATAGCCCTATTCTGTGACCTTGTGATTCATTTGCTAATGCTGGGCGGAGTCACAACACTGGGCGGAGTTAGTCAAATTAGTCACAGAGATCTGGCCAAATCTACAGGAGACTAGGAGCAGAAGCAGATAGCATGGGCATTGGACATGTCACAGGGGTGCAGACCTCCCAGCTTTCTGCAGGAGCTTTCTCCAGGCAGAAGGAGGGAAACACACTCGGCGAAAAGGGGGCGTGGCTTCACGGGAGGGTCCCCGTTTTCGTCAGTGAGGGAGCATGCCCAGCGCTCTGTGAGCTGCTGGCATGCTCCCAGGGGCTGATTATGAGTCCGGGGGGCCCAGGGCACTTGAGACAGGGGAGCCCTATCTCATTGCTGTGCCTGCTGGGGGTTGGGGGCGTGGCCTAATCGCGGCCCGCGCAGTCACGCCCCCTTATGCAAATTCCGATTTTTATTTTTATTTTTTAAATGGGATTTTGGCCTCTCAGCTAGGGCTAAATCCAGAGGAGGTGGTCGCTCCCCCCTACACACCCGCACAGGCAGAAGAAAGCAGGGAGACTGCTGCCTCCCTGTAACACCACAGACCTGCCTATATGCAGCAGCGTGTGCTGACTGTAGCACAATGCTGCCGCTGTTGCTGGCAGGACGGGGGGGGGCTTCTGAGCTGTGACAGAGCTACTCCAGCCGGGGGGCCCCCTAAAACTGTGGGGCCAACGGTACGTATCCCCTGCCCCCCCCCCCCACCTTAATCCGGCTCTGCTCTGCTGGAACCCCCCCATTAATCCGTATCCCCTGATGCTCCCTCTGTCTCCACTATTCACCGCTGCTCTGCTAAGCAAAACAGCGAGTACAGGAGCTTTCCAACTGCCCCCCCACCCCCCCACCGCCGGACACTGCGACCCGCGGGTGGGACAGCGGGACAGACCCCAAAAAATGGGACTGTCCCGCGAAAATCGGGACATTTGGGAGGTATGGGGGTGTGTGAGGGGTATGTCATACAGACAGACGGGCACCGGCTCACTGTGTGCTTGACCCCCCACATCGGCATACTCAGCAGGGTCTCTCTGGTGCGGAGGAGCGTCACTTTCTGGCTAACTCCACGCTTCTTAGCTGCAGTTTAGTGGGGCACCTGCCGATGTGCAGGTTCCATACTGCCTCTGTTATCTCCAGCCCTGGCAACCCCACCGCTAGCTGCAGCGCTGCCACCTGCAGTGGAGTGCGCCCAGCTCATTCACACACTTTAGCTGGCGGGTAGCGCTGCAGAAATCCGAGCTGCTTGCAGGCTCTGACCCACTCCTCCCTCCAGCCGCAGCGTCTCCTGGGAGCTAACCAGTCACTCCCAGTCTCCCCTTACCACAGTGCCCGGAAGCCGTGAGGTCCGCGCCACGTGCATACTATGACCCCCTCCTCCCTCCAGCCGCAGCATCTCCTGGGGGCTAACCAGTCATTTCCAGTCTCACCTTACCACAGTGCCCGGCAGCTGCGCGAGGTCTGCGGTGTGTGACTGAGGAGGGGGGGAGGGATGCGGACGGGCAGAGGAAGCAGGACTCCAGCCTGAGAGAGTCAGCCATGCCAAGTCTCCAGCAGCAGCAGATCCCAACAGGTTGGAGTGGAACAGCAGCAGCCAGCAGCAGTGACTCCGGTAAGACACATCTGTCTGTCACCACTGTTTTGTCCCTAATGCCAATCACTCCCGTGCCCTGTGTTCTGTCATGTCCCTGTCACCCCTGGCCTTGCCCTGCCACCCTTATCCTGGCCCTTTCACCCTTATCCTGGCCCTGCCACCCTTATGCTGGCCCTGTTACCCCTATCCTGGCCCTGTCACCCCTGTGCTTGCCCTGTCAACCCTATACTGGCCCCGTCACCCCTGTCCTGGTCCTGCCGCCCCTACCCTGGCCCTGTCACCCCTATCCTGTCCCTATCATTTCTGTCCTGGCCCTGTCACCCCTGTCCTGGCCCCGTCACCCCTGTCCTGGCCCCGTCACCCCTGTCCTGGCACCGTCACCCCTGTCCTGGCCCCGTCAACCCTGTACTGACCCTGTCATCCCTGTCCTGGCCCTGTTACTGCATACCCTCCAACTACCTTTTATGGCATGTACAGTACCCGCAGCGCCTCCAGACCTCTCCCCAATGCACCACACCTCCGCACCTTCCCCTCCACCACATGCGGCACTCCACCCCTCCCCCACATGCTGTGCCTCCAGACCCCTACACCACCCGTGGCTCCCACTCCTCCACCCCTTCACCACCCACAGCACCTCCAGGCCCCTTCCACCATTCACCCCCCTTATACGTCTCCCCCCACACCCGCCCCCCTCCACCCGCAGCATCTGCAGACACCCTCCTCCATCAGCGGTCCCCCCCTCACCCACCCCTCCCCCACCAATGGCACCCCCGCACCTGCCCCTCCACCACCTGCAGCACCTCCGGACCTCCTTTCCCATCCGCCGCAACACCCGTACCTGCCCCTACCCTACCCATGGTGCCTGCAGTCCCCTACCCAACCCCCGGCACTCCCGTCCCTTCCCATCCCACAGCACCTCCGGAACTCTTCACCCATCCACAACATCCCCACACCTGCCCCTCTCCCACCCGTGGCACCCCTGCCCCTCCCCCACCTGCAGTGCCTCCGGACCCCTCCCCCATCTGCATCCCCCACTCCTCTGCCCCTCCCCCACGCGCAGCACCTCCTGAACCTTCCCCATCCGGCCCCACCCCCACTTCTGCCTCCCCTCCACCCGCAGCATCTACAGACACCATCCGCAGTCCCCCCCGCACCCGCTACATTCTGTACATCGTGCCCTGCAGGTGCTGTTCACGCCGTCGCAAGGGGCTGCGCCTCCTTCACCATCGCATGCCCTTTCATTGTGCAATATTTAACCACTAACAAAGGAATGCAGGTAATACTCCATATAATACAAATATTAAACCCCAGAAAGGCATGCAAGGGTTAAGGGGGCGTAGCCCCTTGCGACGGTGTGAAGAGCGCCCGTAGGGCGCGATGAAGCACCTAGTCCAATCATAAATATAGATGTCTGTGAGTGATGTTAAAAAATACAAAATGTTTAGTGCCTCTGGCCTTTTCATGTAACACCCTGCTTTTGGCCTCAAACTCTTTGGCTACAATTCCCATCTAAGGGGGAGATGCAGTCTTCTGGAAAGGTTCCAAATTCTGCGTCTGAAAATTTTATTTAAAATGAATGAAGCTATGAATATAACGACTGTGCAGAGAATACAATAAACTTTCAATGAGAAAAATGAAATTCAAGAAGACAACAGTATATGAATAGTTCAAAGTACATGTTGAACCTGAAATAAAACAAGTCCAACTCCACTAAAGATATGGTATTGTTACAAAACTGTGCATGCTGATGCTGAAAAAGACAAATATATATGTGTGTGTGTGTGTGTGTGTGTGTGTGTGTGTGTGTGTGTGTGTGTGCGCAAACAATGGTGTAGAAACAAAAGGGTGCATGGCCCTTAGAGAAATATTTGATGCCGGGGGTTGAAGATATTGCCCGTTACATCAAACTTTATTCCCGGTATACCGTGGCCTGTTCGTGATTTATACAGGCAGTAGAGAACAATTTATATTCTTTATTCAGTCCCACAATAGCTCTGACCATCCTGTTAAATGTACCTATAATATTAGACACAATTATCCATTTTTTGGATGTGGAGGTATCATTGCAGGGTGGAATTATATCAACATCCCTACACAAAAAAACCCCCACTACAGGTAGAAATATTAACCTGCATGCCAAGAGTTTTTACCCTAAAACACTTAAATATGAGTTACCATATTCACAGTGAGGACCTGCACTGATATTATAGTGGGTGAACAACACATTGATGATATGATGTTCAAATTTCTGAAGAGGTGCTATGATCGTATTTCCTTTTAAAGGCTAAAGAAAAAGCATTGGCAGTTACAAAAGAGTCACTATTGAAATCTAAGTGTAAAAAATCTGAGAGAAATAAATTATAATGGGTAATCATTATTGTACTGCAAGCAATGGCATTAAACAGACAGAGAAGAAATGATGGCCTATGGTGCCCTCTGATGAAGATCTTAATCTACGTCATATATCTATCATGCCCTGTTATACGCGTGGTAGAAACATAAGGGATGTTGCAATGAGGACAGATATTGCTGGCCTTCATTTACAACAGAGTATACAATCTAATTTTTTGTCATCCAAAAAAGGTTGTTTCAGATGTTTAGGATGCCTGACCTGTACATATCTCACTGTGGGCTGTTGTTTTAGTCATCCCCACAGTGGTAAGAAATTTTTTATTAGGCATCACCTTACTAGTACTAACAAATGAATTTTCTTCATGATGACAGGTCCGTGTGGACTGTCATATGTAGGCAAGGCAGAGAGAACATTACAGGAGCGGATGGCACAACATCGGTCAGCTGTTAAGGCCATTATAGATACAGGTCGCAGTGACCAACCAGTAGCCCAACATTATGTAACGATCACATGTGCTACATTATGATCGATCACATCCCATCATCAATCCATGGAGGTAATCGACCACTACGTTTATTGCAATGTGAAGCCACTTGTATTCACCAATTGACACTAGCACCTAAGGTGCCTAATAGCCATAGTAGGCTACATTGCTTACTATAAGCATTTCATTGGGTATAGGTATTTGGATGCTGGATATAAATAAATGATATAAATAAAATCAATTTAATTATGCTAAATATACAGAACTTTTGAAATGGATGTGCATATAAAAGATATGTACATTGTTGCTTTATTTGCTTCTGTCGTAACAGTTTTTATATTTAACATTGTTATTTAAGCTGGGTACACACCTATACAATTGTTGGCCCATTCTCCTGATATCGGGTGTATACAGTAGTTCTGTACTCTGTACCGATGCAGGAGCATTAGCCAATAAACAGCTTACTACACTCCTGCAACGGTCAGGGCAGGGAGGTCACATCTTATGTGCTGCACATGGGACCTCCCGATCCTCATAGAGGTGCTGCTACCTCCAGCTCCTGCCTCGGCCTCAATGGAGGTCATAGGGGTCACAGTTGGCTACACACAGAGCCCGGCTAATCAGAAGCATTTTACCTGATCAGCTAGGGATTGCAGAGGTGTATACACATCTTAATGTCATTATATAATGATACAACCTTTGGAGGGTAGTGCTGCCTAGGTTGTATTTATTAATGACATGTGCTTTGTTCTCCCGAGTGCCGCCAACTGCATTGTATATGTATATCATATACATATATATATGTATATACAGTCGAGAGCCAGGATGGGCCCAGGTACTTTTTAAGGGGTATGGCCTAATCACAGGAGGCGTGGTCATGTACCCTTTTAAAAAAAAATACTGTAAAAAATAGTATCTTAAGCACCTCCATGGCCTCACTGCAGCCCAGTACACTGCAGCATGTGCTGGGCTGAGGAAAACGAGCTGCAGCTGCTGCTGCTAGGTAAGGGGGAGGGGTCTTGGGCCCCTACTGGACCCTCACTGGGCCCCGCCATCAGACCTGGGATCAGGTAATTTGTACCCTCTCCCCCCTCTCTCGACACCACTGACCTCCAGTACAGGAACACAATAATAATATCCATAAGATTAATGTGCACTCACCATGGCTTCTTTCAATTTAGAGTTTTGTATTGTCCACAATATCAGTATGACATAGCAGGTCGACGTTCGGGAAAGACAATGGCCTTACTCAAGACAGGACCTCCACCACAGTGCAAAACAGGCAAAGTTCCACCGAACTTCTGGTATCTGAGTAAATCCGTGCAGCAGTAGCCTCGGATCCCATATTGAGGCAAAACATCATCCTCCCAGCGTCAGATTCTTATGGGTTTTGGATTGCATATAAGGATGCCGTGGTGGTTTCCCTCCAGTCCAAGGATGCTGCAGTGTGCTGCGCTGTGCTCTGCTGTCCATTCACAACTTAGCAGATGTGCTGTGAGGTGTCCATGCAGAGGTGTCTGTGTAACTGTCACTGTGCCCATTCTCAAGTGGCTGTGCTGCTTTCTCTGGGTCTATCCACAAGTGGCTGTGCTCACTGGCGTTCCTATAATGGGTGCAGTGTGTGCGGTGCACATGGGCCCCTGAGTCCGGAGGGGGCACACACTGCACCTATTTTTTTAATACTCACCCCTCCAGAGTCCCACACCGATGTCACCGGCGCTGTTAAAACCCCTGTGAAAATAGCGCAGTGGCCATTTTTATGGAGTTCTGCACATGCACAGTAAAGAAATCTCTGGGAGAATGTCTGCCGCGCCATTTTCCCTGAAAGCTGCGCATGCGTAGTACAGTCTGAGCCCTCTAGGGCTCAGACTCTACAGCGCTCCTTCAGAGAGGAGGAGGCCCGTAAGGAGGAGGCTGCACACGGGCCTCCTCCTCTCTTAAAGCGCCCCTGGCTGTGCTGTTAGATTATACTTAAAGTAACTGGGCGGGATGTACTTATGTACATCGCCGCCCATCGCCACCCTGCGCCACAATGCTGATCACATATGTACTAACATATGCGATCAGCATTGCGGAGGACAGCTCTTCCGATAAGAGCTGTCCTCCGCGATGCGCAGCGGCAGCCTGACTTCCGGGATTCGGCCCCAGAAGTCAGTCTGCACATGCGCGGGGTAACGGGGGCGGCCGCAGGGCATGCTGGGAGGGATCCGATCGGATTCCTCACACAGCGCCGTGGAGAGAAGCCCATAGGCTTCTATGGACTATCGCCAGCTAAAGCTGGCGTACCCCGCCGCGGCGCTGTCCTGCCGGCCGGGGGTTAGTACATCAGGAAAATGCGGTAAACAGGGAGTTTACCGCATTTTCCGCTTAGTACATCCCGCCCACTGTGAGGTGTCTATGCAGAAGTAGCTGTGCTGGGTCCATTAAGTGGCTGTGCTGTGTTCATCCACAAGCTGTATCCAGTCCCCTTAGTCTAAATCAATTTCAGTTACAGTGGTGCTGCACTGACTCAACAGGCCATAACCCACCCACTGTGTTCCCACATAAGCAGTGTGACCGTATTGTCAGTTGCAAAAAAAGAAAAAAAGTAACAAAAAAGTTAAAAAGTTACAAAAAAACTTGAGAAAGTTAAAAAGTAAAAAACATAGTAAGAAAAGTAAAAAAAAATGAATTTTTAAATTTGTACAACCTGTGTGCACTGTTCCCCAGTGCGCTTTGTTTACTTCACGTACATATAAAAATGCAGTCTTACTCCATGCAGTGTAAGCTGAGCTGCCAGTGAAAAAGTATAAAATATATTGTATAATTTGTTTGTACTGTTATGTGCACTGTACCCCAATTCGCTGTACTTCGTGAACCCTTGTTCACTACACATACATATATAAAAGCAGTCTAACTCCACTCAGCGTGAGCTGAGCAGCCAGTGAAAAAAAAGTAAGAAAGATATTGTCAAATTTGTTTGTACTGTTCTGTGCACTGTACCCCAGTATTCTATACCCCAGTGTGCTTTGTTCACTTCATTTTAGAAAACAATTCTCAGATATCCCTTCCCCTGCGCTCTTTGGTTGATAAATGATAAGGAAATTAGCTCAACTTATCTTAGAGTAGAGAGATCTCCTCGTGTACAGCTATCTCCCGGATTTATTCTGCACTTCAATAATAGTCACATATATTTCCCAGTGACGTTACATGTGAAGAAAAGAATTAAAACACAATCTAGTGCAATAAATTCATAACACTTTTGGTAAAAAGTTTTCAGCCGAGATTTTCAATATATAATGAAACTCAGTCCAGCAAGTAAAATAACTTCTATTTTAATTTTTAAAAAATTTTGCAATCCTAATATCAGCAATTCTCATCATAAGCAGAAAAGAGATATATCCATTTCACATCTCAGACTTATGGGGGTGGCCTCCTACCAGATTTCAGGATTAAAAGTGCACGTATCAAAGCTCCATAGATGTTCTATGTCCCAAGGGAAATCGGCTCCAATCGTGGGTACTTTGTCCTCTCCTCGTCTGGTCGGTTCGCCACCAATCTCCTCTGTTTAAACGGGAGAGGACAAAGTACCCACGATTGGAGCCGATTTCCCTTGGGACATAGAACATCTATGGAGCTTTGATACGTGCACTTTTAATCCTGAAATCTGGTAGGAGGCCACCCCCATAAGTCTGAGATGTGAAATGGATATATCTCTTTTCTGCTTATGATGAGAATTGCTGATATTAGGATTGCAAAAATTTTTAAAAATTAAAATAGAAGTTATTTTACTTGCTGGACTGAGTTTCATTATATATTGAAAATCTCGGCTGAAAACTTTTCACCAAAAGTGTTATGAATTTATTGCACTAGATTGTGTTTTAATTCTTTTCTTCACATGTAACGTCACTGGGAAATATATGTGACTATTATTGAAGTGCAGAATAAATCCGGGAGATAGCTGTACACGAGGAGATCTCTCTACTCTAAGATAAGTTGAGCTAATTTCCTTATCATTTATCAACCAAAGAGCGCAGGGGAAGGGATATCTGAGAATTGTTTTCTAAAGTGTTTGTGTGGGTGAAGGTAACACCCTTTTCAGATCTCCATCCTTCTGCTGCCTACATGCGCATTTTCATGCAGGTGTAAAAAAACTTTTTTTCTTGTATACTTTTTACCGCCTATTACACCAGTAGATTTTGCTGCTTACTATCATGTTCTCAGTAAGAGAGAATAGGCACACTATGTGCATGAAATTTTTTGATCAGAATGAGGATATTGTTTCTACAGATGACGATGATTTGGAAAGTAGCATGAAAAAAATGGAGAAATTGTTGTTGAAAGAAGGAAGGTTATGGTGGGAGGTCACCTCCCTTGAGAAATATCTATCAAATAAATTAATTCCTAGAGGCCTCAAGATCAACAAAACAGCTACTTTCTCCGATTCCACTGAAGAGTTTAAAAAGGAATGGGAGAAAATAGTGGAGGGTTGCTCATTCCGACTAATGGAATTAATTATACAGGAAAGAAAGGGCAATCTGAGAGTTGTAGAAGAAGAGATCAGTTTATTAAGATCACTTATTGCACCTTTCTCAAAATTAGCCGATTATAAAGAGCTGGAGGAAGGTATTGCATTCAGACTACAGAAAAATGAGAAGGAATTAATGTTAAAAAAATCCAGAAAATTCAATAGAGATAAGAATGACGTGGGAGATATCTATCAAAAAGAAGAGGCCAAGTTGACCTCAGTGACCTCAGTGACTGAAAATGGTAGAGAACGGGGGGAAAGATCAAAGAGAGTATCGGACTGCTCAAACTGGGGTAAGGAGAGAGAGATATGAGAGATATAAGAGACCTGTAACACCCTTAAGGTGGAGGAAGAACAGAGAGAGGATCTATTCTAGGGATCAAGAGAGATATGCCCCACGAATCCGACGGGGTAATCATTCTCCCCCCAGAGAAGGTAATAGACATGAATCAAGTTATTGGAGAAGGGATGATTCATCCCTACGCCAAAATAGAGTGAGAGATTTTGATAACCCCCTTCCTCTCCGGAACCGCTTCAATCATTTTCAGGAGGATAATCTTTTTTTAGGAGGTGGGAGGAAAGAACGTTTTCACACATAACCGATAGGAAACATAGAGGTAAAAGAGGAGGGAAGAAAGGGAAAGTAAGTAAAAGGAAAAATTGTAATAGTAGAATGAAAAAGAGAAAAGACAGAAATAAAAGGAACAAATTACCAGTAGGATCTGAAACACCAGAAATAAGAAATAAGGTAAAAATTTTCAACTTAAGCCAGCATATATTGGGGGAATCAGAAATTTCGGTACTTGAAAAGTGATTGAAATTTGCCCCAGTGGCAAAATTGAATAAATTCGATGTTTATGTGGACCTTCAGAAGTATGTCAGAAAGTTATCACTAAAAAGATTCTTTGCTAGCAAATCTCAGGTGGAAGATGAAGGAACCCATGAAGTTATCCAGGCTACACCATTTAGACCTAAATCGGTTTTTAACCCTACTTTCATGAAGGGTAATTATGTAGAAACTTTTTTTTCTTTAGTAAACAGGGACATTGAGGCTCTGAAACTGTCCAAAGTTAATTACAACCTAACGAAAAAAGAAAATGAGGCCCTGAAAGAATTGAAACTAAATAAAGAAATTATAATAAAACCCACTGATAAGGGTGTAGGGGTCGTAGTGATGGATATCGGTAAATACGAAACCGAGGTATTAAGACAACTAAATGATGATCAGGTATATAAGAAGTTAAGAGGAGATCCTACCAAAAGAATTCTATCAAATTTAACCATGTTGGTAAAAACTTATGTGGAAAATGGAACTATTGCGGATACGATAGGTCAGTTCTTGATACCCACAGAACCGTGTATACCAGTTATTTATGTGCTTCCGAAAGTTCATAAGGATGCCCAGAATCCGCCGGGGAGACCCATAGTATCTGGGGTCAACTCTATTACCGCTAATTTGTCGGAGTTTATAGACTCCCATTTACAGCCATTGGTATTGAAGAACCCCTCCCATTTAAAAGACACTAGGGATGCATTGAATATTATTAAAGATATCCAATGGGATGACAACTGTTATATGGTTACAGCGGATGTAAGTTCGCTATATACAATTATAAATCATGATTTAGGGATAGAGGCGGTCGTTACCTATTTGGAGGGA
The DNA here is from genome assembly GCF_028390025.1 of Pseudophryne corroboree. Classification (NCBI taxonomy): domain Eukaryota; kingdom Metazoa; phylum Chordata; class Amphibia; order Anura; family Myobatrachidae; genus Pseudophryne; species Pseudophryne corroboree. The sequence continues at coordinate 272,633,383 of NC_086454.1, forward strand.
AGTGAATATGGACCGGAACTGTGTGACTTTCTGGTGAAGGGAGTCGATTTCATCCTACGTAATAATTATTTTCATTTTAAGGACTGTTTTTATATGCAGAAGGTTGGAACAGCCATGGGTACCAGGTTCGCCCCGAGTTATGCCAACATGTTTATGGGCATGTGGGAGACAAGGCATGTGTGGCAGAATAATCAATTCGGGACGAACCTGGTATCCTGGTCTAGATACATAGACGATATTATTTTCTTTTGGCGGGGAGATAGGGAGACCTTATCCTCCTTTTGTCAGCAGTTAAATGATAACGATTATAATATTTCTCTGACATTTGATATTAGCAATATCAGTGTTAATTTTCTTGACCTTAATATTTATGTGGATAAGGGACAGCTAAAGACTCGTAATTTCACTAAACCCACTGATTCGGGCATGTATATTCATACCACCAGTTGTCATCACAGCAACTGGTTGGACTCCATACCGAATAGTCAGCTACAGAGACTAAAGAGAAACTGCACGGATAAGGAGGTATATGAGGAACAGGCTGGTCTGATGGTAAAGAATTTTAAAAAAAGTGGCTATAGTAACAAGATTATTGAGAAAGCTAAAACAAAATGTGAAGGTATAGAGAGGGAGGACCTATTGAACCCGAAGGGGAAATTGGAGGCCACTGGAGGTAACAAAAAAGATTACTCGATGGCATTCATTACGAATTTTAATATTGATTATAAACATATAGAAAAAATATTCAGAAATCATTGGATGATTCTGAAAGGTGATCCTTTGTTAGAAAAAGTGTTACCAGATAGGCCTCAATTCATCTACCGTAAAGCAAAGAATATTAAAGATAAACTAGTTAGAAGTGCTTTATCCCCCCCAAGAGCAAATGTTCGTACCCTTACAAAAGGCTTCTTTAGGTGCGGTATCTGTAGCATGTGTAAAACAGTCAGAGGCACCAGTAAGTGCACTGAAATTGAGATAAATGGCCAAAGTATAAAGATTGACGAGTTCATAACCTGCACCTCAAGGAATGTAGTCTACTTCCTGGGGTGCAGCTGCGGTCTGTTTTATGTTGGTAGGACTGGTAGGAATTTAAAAACCAGGTTTGCGGAACACCTACGCAACATAAAAAATGGTATGGAAACACATGCCCTTTCAGCACACTTCAAAAGTACTCATAATCAAGATGTTAAACAACTGACAAAATTTGGGGCAATTAAACAAGTAAAGGGGAATTGGAGGTGTAATAATGTAGCAACAGTCCTAGCAAGAACGGAAATGCAGTATATACACTCCTTAAAAACTTTGACCCCGGGAGGTTTAAATAAGGATTTTGAGGTCAAATGGTTTCTTAACTAGAATGCCATCTGTTTATGAATATTTTGACATGTAATGAATAAAACAAAGAAGGATGTATAATGATATCTTGTATTATCCATTAGAGAAACACCTATTTTATGGTCCACAATATTGGAAACACGGACATTATGGAAGAACTGGATAAATGTGGAGATGGAACATTATCATCTGGACAGCGTTCAAGTCTTATTGAAATATAGTGATTGCTGTTTCTGTATATTTGTATAATTGAAGTTCAACCTTGAATGGTAAAAAATCTTTTTTCCAGTAGTTAATATGGTGTCTTTCTATCTATTTATATTTCTGTTACCTCTCAGGATTTTGTAAAATGGCCGCCGGAGAGTTTCCGGTTAGGACGATCATGTGATCGGATCACTTACTCGTAGCACATGCAGTGATCGGCGATCATGTGACCGGAAGTCACGGCCGATGTCAGTGTGTGTATAGAGTACATACACGGACTCTAATACATGGCCGCGGGAGGACTTCCGGTCACATCAATCATGTGATCAGGTCCATCATTCTACAGTGTATGTGCACATTATTTTCCGGTCACGTGACCGGAAGTCACGGACCGTTTCTCACAATCTAGACTGGTAGTGGAACCTTGCTTAAGGGGAAATAGGAAACTTATCACATATGCACAGTTCACTTCCGGTGCCTAGATTTTTAAAGTTTTCAGTTTTTTAACCATAAATAAAGGTTTTAACATTGCGATTTTTATCAAATATGTTAGGATATATGTTAGAGAGTATCACACAAGTGTTAGATTAGAAATCCATATGGATAAGATGTATGTAATATGAATTTGAATTGTAAATGAGGGTGGCTCCTCCCAGTAATTAAGGATACTAATTCATATGGGTATAAATATCTGGGAAGATGGATCATTTGGAACAAGCCTTGAGAAAGATCATCCGATCGAAACGCGTTAAAAAAAAAAAAGGCTAAACAGAGGAGATTGGTGGCGAACCGACCAGACGAGGAGAGGACAAAGTACCCACGATTGGAGCCGATTTCCCTTGGGACATAGAACATCTATGGAGCTTTGATACGTGCACTTTTAATCCTGAAATCTGGTAGGAGGCCACCCCCATAAGTCTGAGATGTGAAATGGATATATCTCTTTTCTGCTTATGATGAGAATTGCTGATATTAGGATTGCAAAATTTTTAAAAAAATTAAAATAGAAGTTATTTTACTTGCTGGACTGAGTTTCATTATATATTGAAAATCTCGGCTGAAAACTTTTTACCAAAAGTGTTATGAATTTATTGCACTAGATTGTGTTTTAATTCTTTTCTTCACATGTAACGTCACTGGGAAATATATGTGACTATTATTGAAGTGCAGAATAAATCCGGGAGATAGCTGTACACGAGGAGATCTCTCTACTCTAAGATAAGTTGAGCTAATTTCCTTATCATTTATCAACCAAAGAGCGCAGGGGAAGGGATATCTGAGAATTGTTTTCTAAAGTGTTTGTGTGGGTGAAGGTAACACCCTTTTCAGATCTCCATCCTTCTGCTGCCTACATGCGCATTTTCATGCAGGTGTAAAAAAACTTTTTTTTTTTCACTTCATGTACACCTATAAAGTGGTCCAAACAGTGTGAGCTGTGCTGCCAGTGAAGAAATAGATAATGATCAGATTAGAGAAGAGCAGGAACAGCCACCCAATACTATCACTGTTGCAGCTGCTGCAACCAGTCATGCTGATATTAGTCCTTCAAAGTCATCTTTTAAAGCCAATGCCCAAGGGCATAGGCATCTGAAATAAAATAAAAAATCTACAGCGGTAAAGAAAAAAAACACCTCTATTAAAGGAAAATGTTAGTGCAGAAAAACATAAAATTTGCAACATGCCGTTCACCACATGCAGTGGCAAGGAAAGACTCAGGCCTTGGCCTTAATTAATCAGTGGTGGTTCTGCAACTGTCAGTGAGGCATTTTCTTCTGCCTCTTATGACATGTAAGACCTTTTCACTCATAGGCTAGAAGAGGTGTAAAAAAAATGTAATACTGGACAATAGAACAAACTGCATTCAGAAACAGAAATGTCACAAATCCCTGAGTAGAGACTAAGTGTGTCCTCGAGTATGAGCCTTAACTTTCTGATGCTGTGCCCGCAGAGAAGCCACCTTCAACCATTTGTGTGCCCTCTGTAAATGTGGGGATGAGCAGCAGAAGTATAGCTGATGACATAGAAATTGAAGATGCCACTGAGGAAGTGGGGGATATTTGTATAGCTAACGCTGGTGCTAATGAGGATGCTAAAGGATGAGGATGTTGTTTGTGTAAGACCAGTGGCGTAAGTTCATGCCAGACGCCCGGAGGCAAAATAGTCGATGGTGCCCCTCCACCGGTACACACACAGCCACATATATACATATACACACACCCACATATATACTTATACACAAACAATCACATATATATATATATATATATATATATATAAAACAATCGGATAACGGCGGCACTCTGCAGTCTTTCAGCATGATTTAAAAATGTGTCCTTTATTTAAGGTCCTACGTTTCAAGGAACAGCTCCCCGTCGTCAGGGACAAGCAGATGACGACGGGAAGCTGTTCCTCGAAATGTAGGACCTTAAATAAAGGACAAATGTTTTAAATCATGCTGAAAGACTGCAGAGTTCCGCCTTTATTCGATTTGTTATACCTGAACCTGCACAAGTTCTAGGAGGGCACCTCAGCAAACTACATTTATCTCCCAGTGAATGCCGGACTACCTTATACATGACATGATAGATAGATAGATAGATACACACAGCCACATATATACTTATACCCCTTTCAGGCCACCAGCTTTGAACACGGGTTATTGGCAAATGAGTGCACATAACCCGTGTTCCTGTGCGGTCTGTAAGGTGCCAGGGGAAATATAACGGATCGAGCGACCCAGTATTTCAACCTGGCTTGCTGTGCAGTGTTAACGGGAACCGGGTCGATGCAACCCGTTTCCCGTTCACACTGTGTGGACGGGTGGCTCTTGGAGTTCATGTGATCTCCATGTGCCGCCCCCACCGCTGACGTCACAAATGCGGATATATGCCGGGTTGCAAACAGCGAAGGCGGGACGCCTGAGGCGGGTGGCACCCTGGGAGCTCAGGCGATCTGAAAGGGGTATTATACAAACACAACTACATATATATATATATATAGATATACACACACAGCCTCATATAAACACACACAGACACATATATACATGCTCAACCACATATGTACATATACACACACAGCCACATATATACATATACACACACGCAGCCACATATAAAACACACAACCACATATATACATATACAGTACACACACAACCATAGGCGTTTCTATAATGGGTGCAGTGTGTGCGGTGCACATGGGCCCCTGGGTCCAGGGGAGCCCACACCGCACACACTGCACCCATAGAATATACTTACCCCTACGGAGATCCGCAACGGAGGCCCCGCTGTGCGGGCACAGATCACACGGAAAATGGCCGGCGCGTCCATTTCCGAGTGATTTGCGCATGCACACTGGAAGTGTCCCTGGGAAAAAGGCATGGGCGCCATGTTCCCGGAAACCTGCACATGTGCAGTAAACTCTGGCATTATGCCAGAGTCTACTGCTGCCGGGGAGGAGGGGGCCTGCGACGGAGGCTGCACGCGGGTCCCCTCCTCTCTTAAAACGTCCCTGCACACAACCACATATAACATATACTGTACACAAACACACACACATATATATATATATATACACACACACACACCCCGACATACTATATATACGTTACCACATATATAAATTCACACACACAACCACATGCTGTACATATACACACAGTCACAGCCACATATAAAAACACACAAACATCCACGTGTATACATATACACACTCAGCAATATCACAAACATCCACGTGTATACATATACACACTCAGAAATATATATACTTATACAAACAAAGGCATAGATATTCTTTCTCTCCTTACCCCGTCAGTGCCTTCTTCTTACTACTTGCTCTTCATGCAGCTGCGGCTCCGCTGCTGAACCTGCCGCTGCGTCCGGGAGCCGGCCAGCCGGAGGGTCATGAGTATGGAAGGCGATAGCCAGCCGGGGTACCGATGCACGAGCAAGGCAGCCGGAGTAGTGTCGGGGGCGGGAGCCGGACAGACGTGTGGTCAAGATGCGGGAGCGGTGCGGCGATGTTGTGGCGGACGTTGCACAGCAGGGTTGTCCGGGCGGGCAGTGACTGTAACTGGCTGGCGCACTGTGATTGAAGTCCCGGAGGCAATGGAGAAGGTGCCCTCTTCTCTGCTGGAGCCCGGCAGCAACCGACTCCATTGCCTCCGAGACTTCCGCCCCTGTGTAAGACAGGCACCAGTGGAAGCAGTTCTTGGCCATGATAAGAAGATGGCCAATGTCATGCCTGTGCATAGGACCAACAACCCCACCTGTAATCCTTTCCCTGATATTTTGCGCAGCTGATTCTGCTTTTTCCTTGTTTCTCCACTAACATCCACATAGTGTTTCTCAGCTGCGCATAAACCAGGGAATTAGTCCATCAGTTTCTTGCTATTTAGGCGCTGTACAAGCAGTTTTTTGTTGTCTTTTTTGTATCTTTTGTGCATATCTGCTTAGCTGCCTTTCTATCGCTCATTTTTATAATTTCTTTAAAAACATGGTTGATTTGACTTGTTTATCGGAATGTGCTAAGAGGCGGTTACATTATGAGGCCAGCTTCAATGAAGATTCTGAGACCACTTTCCTACCCCCTACTCAAAATGACCATGAGAGAGAATTTAATTCTCTATTTTATAAATTAGAGGACCTTATGAAAGCAGAGACCCGCCATTGGTGGGATATGGTCACACTACAGAAATATATTAAAACTAAAAAAATCCCTAGGGGTCTCAGAATCTTCAAGACGCTGTCCTTTGTTGATGATCCCCTATTAAAGGAAAAATGGGATTCCTTACTAGATAACTGTTCTTTTTCACTTATGGAATTACTTGTGAATTACCGTAAAGAAAAAACTAGGCTACTAGAACAGGAAATTGAGTCCACTAGGAAATTACTTAATCCTTTTTCTAATCATCCACAATTTCAGTTTAATGATCATAAATTAAATCGCAAATTAGAACAGTATGAAAAAGAGGTGATTGAAGGAAAAAATAGGAAATTTAGTAGAGATACTGATGATTATAATCAGAATAGGGTTCGCAGCTTTAATAAGGGTACTAATCCCCTTAATAGAGGAAGATCTCGTAGTACCTCCAATTGGAGATATACTAGAACTCCCTCTCACTCTAAGAGATCTGATAGGGTTGATTCCAAATACCAACATAAAAAGAATTTACAACCTGCTCAGGTATATATTAACCATAGTGATCCCCATACCTCGCAGTACATTCCCCCAATTGAACCCTCAGTACGACCTAAAATTCCCACGCAGAGGAATATTCATACAGTTGACACATTACAAATTGCTAATACCCCCTATACCACACATTTTTTGGAGAAGGACCAGAGGTTTCACAAACCAAGACCTCCCTACCACACACAAAATCGATACGAACAACTCAGGTTAGACTCTCCAAAGAGAGCGAGAGAAGAAAGCGGAGAGGATGTAGAGGAGGACGCAAATTACAGGGAAAAAAAACGAGATCTGAGAACTTAAAACAGACTCAAGTATTCAACTTCTGTAAAAATTGGGAAATTTGAAACTTCCCTACTAACCAAAGGCCTTAAATTTGCTCCCTCTAAGCCCCCTGCTTTCTTCAAATTATTTGTAGAATTAAACACGTATGTGCGCACTTTGGCGCGCAAAAGATATTTTGCCACGAAAAAATTGGCTCAACGGAAAATTGAGGGCACACCAATCCTCCTGGATGATTGTGATAGAACAGGTCAGGATATGTTGGAATCCTTACTTTTGGAAAGTGATTCATCAAGTCAAACTGTACAGGTTTATAGTCATGAATGTTCTAGTGATCGTGGGTCAATGTTTAAGAATAAGTCGCAATTTTTTCCACATCATCATAGGAGTCCTCCCATTGAGATCTTTTATAAAAAGACGCTTGATGACATGAACAAGTTGTGCTTAAAAGCTCATAGGAAATTTAGATTTAGACAGAATTTATCTGCCCAGGAGAGAATGGCCCTTCATGCGCTGACGAATGACCCCTCCCTTGTCATTAAGCCGGCGGACAAGGGAGGGGCCATTGTCATTCAGGATACCCATGATTATTTAACTGAGGCTTTTAGACAGCTGGATGACACCAGGGTATATACTAAACTGACTTCAAACCCTTCATTAGAATTTCATAAATCTTTGACCTTATTGGTACAAGCAGCAACTGCTAAAGGCACTATAACGAGGGATGAGTCTAGATATCTGATACCCACTCACCCTATCACCCCTACATATTATCACCTCCCTAAGATTCACAAATCACTCACAGCACCTCCTGGTAGACCTATTATTTCTGGTGTAGGGTCCCTCACCTCTAATTTATCACATTTTGTTGACTATTTTTTACAGCCACTTGCTTCTTCTCTTCCATCACATATAAAAGACACTACTTTTTTTCTTAATGCAATCTCTAAAATTGATTGGAAAAGTTCCTTTTTCTTTATGACCTGTGATGTACAGGCATTATACTCTAATATCCCGCATCAGAGGGGCATATCGTCTGTAGCCGACTCCCTCATGAAGTCCAACTCTATTCAATCTGATTTACAGCAATTTATACTGGATTCCATTTCTTTCATATTATCTCATAATTTTTTCATATTTAATAAAAATTATTATCTACAGATACTTGGTACGGCCATGGGGACGAGTTTCGCGCCGAGTTTCGCTAACCTCTACATGGGGGCCTTTGAAGACTCCCATGTGTGGGGGCACGCCTTTGGCGCGGACCTCGTCTTCTATGGCCGGTACATAGATGATATGTTTTTTATCTTTGATGGTGATATCGCCCTTTCTTCTAATATTGTTTCCATGCTTAACACTAATTAATTTAATTTGACTTTCACGAGCACTTCACACAGATCCCTTATCACGTTTCTGGATATAACCCTGTCCATAGTTGATGGCAAAATTTCCACTAAGACCTTCCGTAAAGAGGTCGATACCCTAAATTATCTACACTATAGCAGTTCACATCATAAACCCTGGTTGGATAACATTCCTTTTGGTCAATTTAGGCGCATTAAACGCAATTGTAGTAATCCTCTTGATTATCATCAACAAGCAGATGAACTTTCCCTTTCATTTATACATAGAGGCTATCCTATGGCCCTTATTCAAATGGCTAGACAGAAGGCTGATCTACTAGATAGGAACGACCTTCTTGCTTATAAAACAACCACAAAAAATAATAAATTTGATGATAATCAACCAGTTTTTATTTCACAGTATAATGTCGCTTCATCTAAAATTAGAAACATTATACGAACTAATTATCCTATATTACTCACAGATCAAACACTTAGAACTGAATTGAAAGAGACACCATTGGTTATCTTTAAGAAATCAACCAATTTACAACATTACCTAGCCCCTAGTCTTTTCACTGATAAAAGGGATCAGGTTGCACTTGCCACCTCAACAGAAACCTCACAGTGGCTCACAAGAACAAAAGGGTGTTTTAAATGTGGTGCTAGCAAATGCATCACCTGTTCCTTTATTCAGAACAACTGCAAACATTTTATTTCCTTGGACCATATACAGTTTGAAATTAGGTCCTTTATAAATTGCAATAGCTCATATGTAATTTATATTCTGATCTGTAAGTGTAAACTTTACTATGTGGGAAGAACCACTCGCAAGTTGAAGATTAGATTTTTAGAACACCGACGGAATATACAAAAGGGCTTTCTTTTTCATAGTGTATCTCGACACTTTTCTGAGTTCCATGAGAAGAATCCTGATGATCTTCATCTAATAGGCATTGAAACAGTCCTACCCACTGTGCGAGGGGGGGATAGATATAAAAAACTCTGCCTTAGAGAAAATTATTGGATCCATAAGCTTAGAACCCTTGTCCCGGAAGGGCTCAATGAAACCATTGAATTTGATCCTTAGTATCACATAAGATTTGTTCAAACAACTGCTCCCTCCCCCCCCTTTTTCCTATGTCTTTATAGGTCTAATATATTATATGACTTCTATTCCGCTAAAGTTGAAAACAATTCTGCCCCAGGTTACTGTGGCTTAGCGGTATTATCCTCCGCTGTGGTGAATTTAAACCATCCAGGTTCGATTCCATCTCTGAACCGCGATTAATTGTTGATTGATTTTTTTATTATTATCGTTATTACCAGATAAAATGTTTTCATATATATCTGTATATTTTATAAATTGTATAATTACCATACAGTTTCATTAATATAATTTCTGGACTCTATAACTAAATATCTAATTCCATTTGCGCCTCTTAGCTTCATTCCCGTTTTATTTTATTTTATTTTATTTTATCTTTTATCTGTTATTTATATTTTATTTATTTATTCTATTATGTATAGTGTATTTCATTATTATTGTGATATTATTATATTCTCTGAGCGGTTTTTACACTGTATTGTATTAAACAATCAATGTAGCTACAATTCAACACTGTGGGATAGTTTGTTTTAGCTTCACCATTCGAGAGCCGATGTATGTAACCAATTAGGAATGATTTAATATTGTTCACATCTGTGTATAATTGTTTGCCTTTAAAAACGGATCTGTACTGAGGCTGGTATATTCCTTTGAGAAAGTCACGGGTCACGTGACGAAACGCGTTAGGCCACGCCTCCTGTTCTTGCACACCTGCCGAGGTATCCGACCTGGAAGCATCAGCGGTTCACCTTCCCCGCCAGCCGTCCTACATCTCCATGGAGCTCTCAGAATAGCCGCGGACTTGATTCTTAGAGCCATTACCATACCTACGGCTCTCTGCCAGCAGTCTACAGCAGCACACGGCAATCACTTCACAGTGAATTCACGGCATTCCCTCCGCTGCGGCACTCGCATTGTGGGCACTGCAGGTTACACTGCCGAGGACGCTCGGCTCTGGACCAGCCCACCCAAGGAGAGGTAATTTAATCAGCAACCAACACTGGCACAAATCCATGATATGGGACAATATTTCACTGTTCATTTACCGCATTCTGAGTATTAAACCCCACGGCTATAACAACTAAACTGCTTCCAAAACACGTGGACCTTGTCCTTTTTGGACTACACCTAGAATATTGACACCATCAGTGTCTGCCTATATGGATATAACGGTTTAAGGTGTGCTTTTTTAATTATTGTCACATTAGCTATTGCTAATTTTATTTATTAATTTTTTATTTTCAGTAATAAATTATATGGTTGTTTACATATATACATCGGCTCTCTTTTAATTCATTGTAATCCTTTCCCTGATATTTTGCGCAGCTGATTCTGCTTTTTCCTTGGCTCCGCTGCTGAACCTGCCGCTGCGTCCGGGAGCCGGCCAGCCGGAGGGTCATGAGTATGGAAGGCGATAGCCAGCCGGGGTACCGATGCACGAGCAAGGCAGCCGGAGTAGTGTCGGGGGCGGGAGCCAGACAGACGTGTGGTCAAGATGCGGGAGCGGTGCGGCGATGTTGTGGCGGACGTTGCACAGCAGGGTTGTCCGGGCGGGCAGTGACTGTAACTGGCTGGCGCACTGTGATTGAAGTCCCGGAGGCAATGGAGAAGGTGCCCTCTTCTCTGCTGGAGCCCGGCAGCAACCGACTCCATTGCCTCCGAGACTTCCGCCCCTGTGTAAGACAGGCACCAGTGGAAGCAGTTCTTGGCCATGATAAGAAGATGGCCAATGTCATGCCTGTGCATAGGACCAACAACCCCACCTCTTATGTGTGGAATTATTTTTACCCATATCCTGACATCAATTGTCACACCACCTATACCATTTGTAAAAGCACAGTAAGTAGAAGTAGGGACATTAACCATCTAGGAACCTCCTCCCTTTAACGTCATTTGCATCAAGCTCATGATTAAGTGGCTAAAGCTTTTAACCCGCTGACTGAGGTAAAGACTATTGGTTGGATCAAGCTGATTTCGGCAATATATCGGATCAACACTAAGCATTTCCACATTTCCACACCAATTGATCCATTCATCTGTGACTTAGTATACCTGTTAGTGGATAGTGATTTTAAGTGTGGTCCATTTGAAAAAGGACTTATATAATCAACCATTTGCACTAATACTGACTATAATATTTGATCTGAAATGTTTTTATATATTTGTATTTTATGATTTATGTCTATGGAATATTGTTGATTATGATGTGGATTATTGTATATTAAATACTACTATATGTATACTGATGTTCGACAGCGCTTCCTTCCATCTATTTATTGATTCCCCTAATTAGGCTTTTGAAAAATCAGCTTGAGAAATTGAAGGAAATAAAACAAAGCATTTCTGCTAAGCATGCCCTTTATTTGCTTCATCGGGATCCAAGGGTTGCCAATACGTCATGTCTTTCTTTCCAACTGACCCAGATCTTAAGGATGCAGAGAGCTCCTGGTGATCAAGTTGACAGCTCAAGTCATACAGGATGACCTCTCCTTCAGATATATTTTCAGCTACCAAGAAAAAACTTAGCTTTCCCAAAAAAAAAACAGTGATGATGCAGAGGAGTTAACACAACATTTTGACATCTGGTCAGGTCTAAAAGAATTCTCTAAAATGAGTGACACCTCTACCAATAATCCATCTGATATGGTCAACACCCAAAGAATGGGGGAGGATTTTTTTCACAACACCATACAAATAGGCATGTCACAGAGTCCCTTTGACTACTGGAAGGAAAAAAGAGAAATTTGTATGCCCTTGTACAAGCTGGTTTTGCATTACTTAAGCTGCCCACCCTCCAGTGTGTAGTCAGAAAGAGTTTTCAGCACAGACAGGAACCTTATAAGCAATTGGCATAGGAGGCTACTTCCTCAAAATGTGGAAAAGATGATGTTCATTAAAATGAACTACAAATCAACAAGGAAGACATTTACCGGCAATTACATCAAAGTACAGAGACTTCTATAATGGTGGATTCCACTGGGGATGAATTGACATTGTGTAAGGATGATTTATACACTGATAAGGATAAAGAGGATGGCAGTTCCAATGACATCTTGCCACTGCAGAGCTGTTAGCATAGCTGCTTTAAGCCCATTGGTAGCTTGTTTTGTTGGGGCCCAAACAAACCAAGCACTTCAGCAACAAAAGTGGCAGTCCATGTTGTTGAAGTGCTTGGTTTAATAAACTGCATGTCCTTTTTAATATCCAATATAAGGGTGGGTGGGAGGGAGGGCCCAAGGACAATTTAATCTTGCACAATTTTTCCATTAATAATTGGCTTTATATATGTGTTTACTGGTCTCCCATCATTAGAGGCAGCTGGCAGCAGGACTATCAGGGAAGGTTGCAGTGTTTTGAACATGTTATTAAAATTTCTTGGCATTTCACAGCCTTCGGTTCTCTATTGGTTCTTGCTCAATGTTTGTAGACTTCAGCTTTGAGATACAGTAGCTGTGTAGAGTCCTTGCATGAAGCTGAGGAGGATTATTTTCTGCCGAGTAGCAGAAATTCTGCTAGTTAACGTAGCCAGACAAACGAAAGTGAGCTAGGTCAAGAAATTGCAGCAATAATGCCAGAGATGACCAGCTGAGTGATGGATGATTTCATATTCAAACCAAATGAAAATAAACTGTATTCAATGCATTTTTAGAGTATGTACTACAATTTGAATAGCATTTACCATGCATTTTTGTTAACCTTGAAAATCTGAGAGATTTTTTTGCCTCACCCTGTACTATAAGTTAAGTGAAACACAGATGTACATATACAATTCAAAATGACATAGGAAAAATATAACTCAAAAATTGTATATACAAGAATTGACACTACTGTGAAATGACCTGCTAGTTTAGTGCAACATCTTGCCACAATTGTGCTCACTTCTAGGGGTAAATTTATTGAAGAACATTTTGTAATCAATTTAAAATCTTCCAACATCTACAGGGTTTTCTAGGTACAAAATTTCACATTTGCTAAAAGTCGATTTTCTTTTTATTATTATTAATATTTCAATATGTAATCTGATGATGATGTTGTTCAAAAAATTTTTAAGTCTAATGTCAGTCAGTTTATGGCAATTCCAGTCAAAATCGACAGAAAATCGACATAAAAATTTTACAGACCAAAAATCAACTACCATTTCCTGCTGATTTTCTATTGGACAAAACATACCATATGCAAAAAGCTGCTGTGGTTCCTTTAGTTCTGGTTTGTGATCTCGAGTCGTGGGGTGCATGCGATGGTTTGTTTACATCTCCAGTGGTGGGATGTCTGAGATGTTTTGCTTATATCTCCTATGGTTGGGTTCATGTGCAGTGCCCTTGATCCATTTGATTCATTAATGAATGCTATTGTGCAAGCTAAGGATGTGCAAAATTATGCACAAAAACCCAGCAGCCCTGAAAAGTACAGAGATGCCCATCGGAGCCATCGTGAACGAACAGCAACTGTGTACACACTCAAAGCACACACGCAGATCCTTTGATAATCATTAGCTCCAGTAAATCAATGGCCAAGCTATAGTTAAAGATTGAACAGAGACACCCAAACAAAGCCACAACAGACCCTCATTCAATGCCTCTGCGTGAAGGTAAGCACTGTGAGCAGCATCGTTATTAGTCTTTGATGTATGTGCAGTGCAAAGCATATGCATGTGCAATTTACCGATTATCGCTCAATTGCAAAAACATTGGCATAGCATTCATCGGCCCTAATTCAGCCCTGATCGTAGATGTGATAAATTTAGCACATCTATGATCAGTCACACAGACATGCGCGGGGAAGCCCAGCACAGGGCTAGTCCACCCCGCATGTCAGCCCGACCCCCCCTCACAACTACAAAAGCATCGCACAGCGACGATGCTTTTGTACTTGAAGAGTAGCTCCCCACCAGCGCAGCTCCTGCACACTGGCAGGGATCTACCCATCACTTTGAGAGTCGCATCGGCTGCGTGTGATGTCATGCAGCCACCGCGGCCCACTCCCCGCACGATCTGCACCCCTAAAATGACGGGCAAATGCTGCCGGCCCGGACCCTCCCACACAGCAACTGCCTCTGCCTGTCAGTCAGGCAGAGCCGATCGCAGGGCTGAGATGGCCGTCGGCTGTCTGGCATGCACCGGAGCACTGCGGTGTCGGCACATGCGCAGTTCAGACCTGATCGGCTGCTGTGCGAAAACACACAGCACCGATCAGGTCTGAATTAGGCCCAACATTCCTACTTTTATAGGCATTATAATGAAGGTTTAGGCAATAGAATGTGTTTTAGAGGTGAAAAACGCCTATCATTTAATAGTCTATTGTTTGGTCGACTTTTGGTAAATTTTACAAATCGACTGTTAGTAAATTTCTGATTTGCATTGAACCCTGTGAAGACATCAATTTATTTTGTTTTTGTTTTTTTAATATTGCATTTTTTATTTTCATCTTTAAGAAATCTCTGATTTGTAAAATCAACCAAAGATCATTGGAAAACACAAAATCGGTCAAAATGAAGCATAAGTAAATATACCCCCTAGTCTCTAATACAGATGTAGCCGCACTCATCTACTGCGGCGATCCAGCGCCTAGCCCTGCTACAGGAGTGCACAGAGTCGCTCCCATTAAAGTGAATGGGGCGCGTGCGTGTCTCGCATGCATGAGCGCACCAGACGCGGCGATGGGCACGCCTAGGAGAGCGTGCCCAGGCACAGACAGAGCCACGATCCATCTGTATATAGCAAATGTGGATTCAATAAAACATGTAGCGCTTTAGAGGTCACAAATGAGATGAATAGGTTATTGCAATACACATATTTAATTAGCTCAGAATAAAATTCAATATAACATTCATTTAAAATTTATGAATAAAAATATATATAAAATTAAGAAAAAATGTAAGAAAAAATTGTAAAAAAATTGGTATAAATGTTGTTACTCCCAACCAACTTTGTGTGTGGATCAGGATGATTAGAGAGACCTGTTCCTGAAGATTAGTCCCCTTTTTAGTCTCGTATGGACCCAAATTTTTGGCAAACGTGAATAATAGTTACCACAGACGTGTCCAAGGTATTAAGCGGTTCAGCATTCCGCAATTGTTGCAGTCCCTTGATGAAGTGGTATGGTAAAGTTTCCACGATTTGGAGGTTACCCTCCGGCAAGGCCCAAATAGTTCAATGGTGGGGGCTTGGTTCAGGTCCTCAATTCTCCAATTGCTGTATATCCAGAGAGTATGAACAGCAGCTCTCAGGTGAGATTGCGGAATGCTGAACCGCTTAATACCTTGGACACAATTTTTTCTTACATTTTTTCTTAATTTTATATATACCCTGTATTTTTATTCATACATTTTAAATGAATGTTATATTGAATTTTATTCTGAGCTAATTAAATATGTGTATTGCATTAACCTATTCATCTCATTTGTGACCTCTAAAACGCTACATGTTTTATTGTATGCATATTTCTATTGAGGTCTGACCAACCTCTTTTTGTTTAGCTGCTGTGTTGACCCTCCCTATTCAGCGCCTGGAGTTAATTACCCTTGGGTAATTGTCCTATTTATAGAAAATGTGGCTTTGCTTTGTGAATAGCCCAAGGATAACCATAAGGCCAATTGTCCCCTTGCAGGAGACACACACCTCCTGACAGTAAAGAGCATATGATATTGTTTAATCAATCAAATCATTCGATCTGTGATTTTATGCATAATTAGAGTGCACTGAAAAACTGCAATATAATTTGTGAAACTTGCAATGTGATCTGATATAAGTCACGCACAATTTAAAATACCAACCCTTTATAAAAAATAATGTAGTGTAAGAGTCAAGTTGCAAAGTTCAAGTGAAAACATGCAAACAGAGATGAAGAAGAAATAAAATGAAGTCAGATTGGAATTTACAGTATTTTATTATTTTATGTGCCATCCTGACTTTCAAACAGATGGAGTAAGAATGGCGGTAAAGACATCAAGTGAACTCTGATTTATGATTGGTGACAGCGAGGTCTTCCCCTGCAACTCTGTAAAAACTATCTTTAAAAAAAAAAAAAGGTTTTTGCCAATAAAGAGTCACAATGTGCATTATCTTGGTTTCATTTTTAACCAGCGCTTAGGACAAATCATGTCTCCTGTGATTGAGCTACAACAATGTTAACAGTGTTAAACTGTGTTCTATCCATGGGTATACTGGATTATAGGGAGAGGTTAAAAAGACATAGAAAAAGGTAAAATATTAAATGCTTTTCTTTGTAGCAATGCTGAGCTGAACTTGGAGGGGGAATTATCTGCGGGAGTTACAACACAGGTCACTAGCTAACCTGTATCAAGGCCACCTAAGATAAACTTAGCACACATTACTGATGTATAACATTTGTCATGCTGGCAATGAATCTGACAGTTAAATCAGATTTCCGAGTAGTGCAAAGAGGCCATCCCATAGAACATACATCAATGACTGGGTAATTGTACAAAGACCAAAAGTGGAAGGGTGCTTAAAACAGGGCCAAGAAAATGAAATCTTTTGAAATGTTAATAGGGAAAATTATACGTAGAAATTTCATTATTCACTAAATGATTTAATAAAAACAAACATTTTTATGCAAAATATCTAGGTTCTAGACATTTTGGAACTAACACAGAGCATGTGGTTTAATTAATTGAACATATGTATAGAATTCTATAGCAAAGAAATGCATGAGTACAGGGTTAAAAAAGAGCACAGTGCAAAATGGTTAAGGTTATTTTATCTTGAAATAATACCTGTAGCTATAGATGTGCAGGGACTCCCAAGTTTTGGTTCTAATTTCATCTGCGTGTTATGGTTTTGTAAAACCACCCGCAAGTGTTTTGGTTCAGATTCAGATTTCATTCTGGTTAAAAATCGATTAAAAAAATGGACAATCATTTCTATAAAGCTATAAAAATCAATAAAAAAGCTAAAATCATGTAATTTTTGCAATCCACAACCCAAGATTTGGATTTAAAATTCGGACCAGCTTTTAGTTTGGTTCGGACCCACAAGAAATTGTGTGGATTTGGATTTCTGGAGAACTGAACCCCACATCTCTACCTGTAGTAAGTGCAGTAAAGAACTGGAGCTAATTCCTTTCAGTGTGATCATGTACCACAGGTGTGGGAGTCTGCACAACAAATGGGGCACAGCCACGTCTCACGGAGGCATGCCACAAGTCAGATGGGCCTGTCCTTGTACCTTCCAACGGGCGAACAGAAAGCTGGACCAGCCTGACAAGCAATCTGCCCTACTGGCATTTGCCAGAAGTGCCAGATGGCTAGTAAGTCTGATATGTTTTTTTAATATATAAATATATATATATATATATATATATATATATATATATAATTATGACACGAGAAATAAATATCATTTGGGGATTTCTGTGAAGGCCAGTAACTGATTTCTGGTTTGGTAACTTAACACTGGGGTGGGTTCAGGGGCAGAGTACCCCCACAAATAGCATCATAGCTCTGTATGCATTAGTAGTAACAGGTCTCTGCCATCTTGTAAAGCATCTGGCACGCCAATATGACTTTGTGCCCAAGGTGTCTGCAATCTGAATGTACCACCTGTGCCAGGGATGGACGCATTGTGTCTCTCTAGGTGTCTTTAAATGTTTCCACATAGGGGTAGATTTTTCTCAATCAATCCAAGTAGCTTGGATATATTTGTTCATTCATCAAGATAAGAAAATTGTTTAAAAAGACTAGTAGTTGATTTTGAAATGTTCATTGTCATTAAATCACTATCATGTATGGGAATACGTCTGAATAGTCCTTAGATATTATTGGGATGTCTCTGTTTTTGGACCCACAAAAAGACATGGACACCCAGAAAAAGAGGGAATATTTAATGTATCTGGACTGGGATTGGGTGGACCATGGGTGAGACTTATTTTGTCCCATTTTTAAAAACTTGAGATTCAAGCATGTGGACATGTGTGTACTAATTATTCAGTTCATAACAGCTCTGCTAGATCAAAATTGCGGTGTACAGTATATGCACTGATTGCTGGCTATAGACATTCACGTGTTCCTGTTTATAAGTGTGATTCTATGTGATGTATCGGACGTAGGTGCAGTAGAAGCATAAATAAAGGGTGAGCTCCACACCTGGCCCCTTGACTTATGGGTCTAAACTGTACCCACTTATGTAAAAATTACATCAACGCTACAGAAGATTTGAAATAGAAACATGGACTTTGGCGTGAAAGTATGGAAGTGCAGCTCGGAGACAATGCTGTGCCTGCCAGAAATCATGCGGAGTGGCTACTTAACTCCCTGTGAACAGTTTGCTACACTTCAGCATTGTGTTTAAGACCCACTCCACTGGCTACTATGGGCATCACTATGTAAAGGAAAAGATAAACTCTAAGTTTGCTTTCTTTTGCTTAACTCACTATAAATCTGTTGTTGGAGTCCAAAGGCGTCTAATCGAATGTGAGAGCTAAATATAATGTTTTATGCTATCAATTGTTTTAGGATTTTTTAGCTGGCAGATCAATTCAAAATTAGTATTTTCACTTATAAACAAACATTTGGGGCAATATGTAATAACCTGTGATGTGCAGGATATATGGGAATTTCTGCGAGAAAGCCCATATTTTTAAAGCGGCAATCCCTTACAAGCCAAAACTGCCACATCTTCACTTAGCCCAAGGGCTGTGTATAGAAGTTCGACAGTCATAGCCAATTTATTGTTGAGTAGAGTTTGTGAATTAATTTATATTTAGAGGTATATTTGTGTAGACTGCATATATGTATAGCCACTTTTGTGTCAATAATGATCTTAATATCACTGCTATTCAGCAACACTGGGATTCTATACTGTTTTTCTCTGTTTTACCAGTAACATACAGTAGAGATGAGCGGGTTCGGTTCCTCGGGATCCGAACCCCCCCGAACTTCACCCATTTTACACGGTTCCGATGCAGCCTTGGATCTTCCCGCCTTGCGCGGTTAACCAGAACGCGCCCGAACGCCATCATCCCACTATCAGATTCTCGCGAGATTTGTAATTCTATATAAGGAGCCGCGCGTCGCCGCCATTTTCACTCTTGCTTTGGAGATTGAACAGAGATGATGTGGCGGCGTTCTCTCCCTGAAAAGATCCGTAATCTGTGCTCAGTGTGCTGAAAATATCTGTGCTCAGTGTGCTGCAAATAATCTGTGCTCAGTGTGCTGAAAATATCTAAGTTCTCTGCCTGAAAACGCTCCATATCAGTACTCAGTGTGCTGCAAATATCTGATCAGTGTGCTGCATTGTGGGGACTGGGGACCACCAGTATATAATATATACTATTCTATAGCTTCTATACTGCTTGTCAGGACACGTGTCACAGTTACACCGCTCTGTACTGATATACATATATATATATATATATATATATATACAGTAAATGTAATATATATACTATTCTATAGCTTCTATACTGCTTGTCAGGACACACGGTCACAGTTACACCGCTCTGTACTGATATATACAATAATATATATACTTTTCTATAGCTGCCTTCTATACTGCTTGTCAGGACACATGTGTCACAGTTACACCGCTCTGTACTGATATATACAGTAATATATATATACTTTTCTATAGCTTCTATACTGCTTGTCAGGACACATGGTCACAGATACACCTCTCTGTACTGATATATACAATAATATATATACTTTTCTATAGCCTCTATACTGCTTGTCAGGACACATGGTCACAGTTACACTGCTCTGTACTGATATATACAATAATATAAATACTTTTCTATAGCTTCTATACTGCTTGTCAGGACACACATGGGTCACAGTTACACCGCTCTGTACTGATATATACAATAATATATATTCTTTTCTTATTTTCTATAGCTTCTATACTGCTTGTCAGGACATATGTGTCACAGTTACACTGCTCTGTACTGATATATACAATAATATATATACTTTTCTATAGCTTCTAGCATTACTGTGCAGCATTTTGGTGACCAACAGTATACATATATAGTACAGTACAGTAGGCCATTGCTATTAATATATTTCTGGCATAAAATTCCACACATTAAAAAATGGAGAACAAAAATTTGGAGGGTAAAATAGGGAAAGATCAAGATCCACTTCCACCTCGTGCTGAAGCTGCTGCCACTAGTCATGGCCGAGATGATGAAATGCTTTCAACGTCGTCTGCCAAGGCCGATGCCCAATGTCATAGTAGAGAGCATGTAAAATCCAAAAAACAAAAGTTCAGTAAAATGACCCAAAAATCAAAATTAAAAGCATCTGATGAGAAGCGTAAACTTGCCAATATGCCATTTACGACACAGAGTGGCAAGGCCTACGTTCATGGCTAGTGGTTCAGCTTCACATGAGGATGGAAGCACTCATCATCCCGCTAGAAAAATGAAAAGACTTAAGCTGGCAAAAGCACAGCAAAGAACTGTAAGTTCTTCTAAATCACAGATACCCAAGGAGAGTCCAATTGTGTCGGTTGTGATGCCTGACCTTCCCAACACTGGACGGGAAGAGGTGGCGCCTTCCGCCATTTGCACGCCCCCTGCAAGTGCCGGAAGGAGCACCTGCAGTCCAGTTCCTGATAGTCAAATTGAAGATGTCACTGTTGAAGTACACCAGGATGAGGATATGGGTGTTGCTGGCGCTGAGGAGGAAATTGACAAGGAGGATTCTGATGGTGAGGGGGTTTGTTTAAGTCAGGCACCCGGGGAGACACCTGTTGTCCATGGGACGAATATGGCCATTGACATGCCTGGTCAAATTACAGAAAAAATCACGTCTTCTGTGTGGAATTATTTTAACAGAAATGCGGACAACAGGTGTCAAGCCGTGTGTTGCCTTAGTCAAGCTGTAATAAGTAGGGCTAAGGACGTTAACCACCTAGGAACATCCTCCCTTATACGTCACCTGGAGCGCATTCACCAGAAGTCATTGACAAGTTTAAAAACTTTGGGTGACAGCGGAAGCCGTCCACTGACAACTAAATCCCTTCCTCTTGTAACCAAGCTCCTGCAAACCACACCACCAACTCCCTCAGTGTCAATTTCCTCCTTAGACAGGAAAGCCAATAGTCCTGCAGGCCATGTCACTGGCAAGTCTGACGAGTACTCTCCTGCCTGGGATTCCTCCGATGCATCCTTGAGTGTAACGCCTACTGCTGCTGGCACTGCTGTTGTTGCCTCTGGGAGTCGATTGTTATCCCAGAGGGGAAGTCGGAAGACCACTTGTACTACTTCCAGTAAGCAATTGACTGTCCAACAGTCCTTTGCGAGAAAGATGAAATATCACAGCAGTCATCCTGCTGCAAAGCGGATAACTCAGGTCTTGGCAGCTGCGGTGGTGTTAAACGTGTGTCCGGTATCCACCGGTAATTCACAGGGAATTAGAGAATTGCTTGAGGTACTGTGTCCCCGGTATTAAATACCATCTAGGTTCCTTTTCTCTAGGCAGGCAATACCGAGAATGTACACAGACCTCAGAAAAAGAGTCACCAGTGTCCTAAAAAATGCAGTTGTACCCAATGTCCACTTAACCACGGACATGTGGACAAGTGGAGCAGGGCAGACTCAGGACTATATGACTGTGACAGCCCACTGGGTAGATGTATTGCCTCCCGCAGCAAGAACAGCAGCGGCGGCACCAGTAGCAGCATCTCGCAAACGCCAACTCGTTCCTAGGCAGGCTACGCTTTATATCACCGCTTTCCATAAGAGGCACACAGCTGAGTACCTCTTCCGGAAACTGAGGAACATCATCGCAGAATGGCTTACCCCAATTGGACTCTCCTGGGGATTTGTGACATCGCACAACGCCACCAATATTGTGCGTGCATTACATGTGGGCAAATTCCAGCACGTCCCATGTTTTGCACATACATTGAATTTGGTGATGCAGAATTTTTTTTAAAATGACAGGGGCGTGCAAGAGATGCTGTCGGCGGCCCAAAGAATTGCGGGCCACTTTCGGCATTCAGCCACCGCGTGCCAAAGACTGGAGCACCAGCAAACACTCCTGAACCTGCCCCGCCATCAGCTGAAGCAAGAGGTGGTAACAAGGTGGAATTCAACCCTCTATATGCTTCAGAGGATGGAGAAGCAGCAAAAGGCCATTCAAGCCTATACAGCTACCTATAATATAGGCAAAGGAGGGGGAATGCACCTGACTCAAGCGCAGTGGAGAATGATTTCAATGTTGTGCAAGGTTCTGCAACCCTTAGAACTTGCCACACGTGAAATCAGTTTAGACACTGCCAGCCTGAGTCAGGTCATTCCCCTCATCAGGCTTTTGCAGAAGAAGCTGGAGAGATTGAAGGAGGAGCTAAAACAGAGCAATTCCGCTAGGCATGTGGGACTTGTGGATGGAGCCCTTAATTCGCTTAACCAGGATTCACGGGTGGTCAATCTGTTGAAATCAGAGCACTACATTTTGGCCACCGTGCTCGATCCTAGGTTTAAAGCCTACATTGTATCTCTCTTTCCGGCAGACAAAAGTCTGCATATGTTCAAAGACCTGCTGGTGAGACACTTGTCAAGTCAAGCGGAACGTGACCCGCCAACAGCTCCTCCTTTACATTCTCCCGCAAATGGGGCTGCGAGGAAAAGGCTAAGAATTCCAAGCCCACCCGCTGGCTGTGATGCAGGGCAGTCTGGAGCGAGTGCTGACATCTGGTCCGGTCTGAAGGACCTGCCAACGATTACTGACATGTCATCTACTCTCACTGCATATGATTCTGTCACCATTGAAAAAATGGTGGAGGATTATATGAGTGACCACATCCAAGTAGGCACGTCAGACAGTCCGTACTTATACTGGCAGGAAAAAGAGGCAATTTGGAGGCCCTTGCACACACTGGCTTTATTTTACCTAAGTTGCCTCCCCTCCAGTGTGTACTCTGAAAGAGTGTTTAGTGCAGCCGGTCACCTTGTCAGCAATCGGCGTACGAGGTTACTTCCAGAAAATGTGGATAAGATGATGTTCATCAAAATTAATTCAAATCAATTCCTCCGTGGAGACATTTACCAGCAGCAATTGCCTCCACAAAGTACACAGGGACCTGAGATGGTGGATTCCAGTGGGGACGAATTAATAATCTGTGAGGAGGGGGATGTACATAGTAAAAGGGGTGAGGAATCGGATGATGAGGAGGAGGTGGACATCTTGCCTCTGTAGAGCCAGTTTGTGCAAGGAGAGATTGATTGATTCTTTTTTGGTGGGGGCCCAAACCAACCAGTCATTTCAGCCACAGTCGTGTGGCAGACCCTGTCACTGAAATG
This sequence comes from Pseudophryne corroboree, assembly GCF_028390025.1. Classification (NCBI taxonomy): domain Eukaryota; kingdom Metazoa; phylum Chordata; class Amphibia; order Anura; family Myobatrachidae; genus Pseudophryne; species Pseudophryne corroboree. The sequence goes on from NC_086454.1 coordinate 272,657,116, forward strand.
ATGGGTTTGTTAAAGTGTGCATGTCCTGTTTATACAAAATAAGGGTGGGTGGGAGGGCCCAAGGACAATTCCATCTTGCACCTCTATTTTTATTTATTTATCTCTGCATCATGTGATGTTTGGGGCTAATTTTTTTAAGTGCCATCCTGTCTAACACTGCAGTGCCACTCCTAGAAGGACCAGGTGTTTTTGCCGCCCACTTGGGTCGCTTAGCTTAGTCATCCAGCGACCTCGGTGCAAATTTTAGGACTAAAAATAATATTGTGAGGTGTGAGGTGTTCAGAATAGACTGGAAATGAATGTAAATTATGGTTATTGAGGTTAATAATACCTTGGGATCAAAATTACCCCCAAATTCTATGATTTAAGCTGTTTTTGAGGGTTTTTTGGAAAAAAAACACCCGAATCCAAAACACACCCAAATCTGCCAAAAAAATTTCAGGGAGGTTTTGCCAAAACGTGTCCAAATCCAAAACACGGCCTGTGGAACCGAATCCAAAACCAAAACACAAAACCCGAAAAATGTCCGGTGCACATTTCTAACATACAGTAGCACTGCCAATGTCACTCTAAAATACACATGCATGGAATCACTAACTTGACCAGTGGTGATAACCCCTTCTCCGCCACAAAAATCAGAGAACTACTCTATATAAAGTATATTATAAAGTTAGATATACAGTATAAAGATATGTTCTCATACACCTAGCACCTATACACCATTCGGCATGAAACGCCGGGCATGACTGAGATGCACTGAAGGGAGTAATGTACTGTATTTTTCTTTTAATGGTGCATCTTATTTGCATCATACACACAGTGAAACACCAATCAAATAGACACTATAGACACTGGGGTGAGACTTTAACCATGCAGGAATTCATTTTAAATTTGCAAGTTGCAGATGAAGAACAACAGAACTTGGCATTAGAAAAATTTGTGGCTACTGGCATCTGCGTACACAGATTCAGACTCAGTCGCACAGATTTACAAATGTAGCACATCAAAATGATCAGTGTAATCTAGCAATGTAGTGTAGTTTTGTTGCTCCCAGTTGTTTTACTTATGAGAATTAGACACACATTTTGATTGACAAAGATGTTCTGCGTGGCTTAGTCACCCAGGATCTGGTGGGCCAAGGGGGACTATTTGGCACGACAGTGGATGAGGACATTGGGGGTCATTCCGAGTTGATCGTAGCTGTCTCAGAGGAGATCGCTAGGCAACGAAAGCTGCCACGCACCGGCGCACTGTGGCGCCGGCGCATGCGCAGTTCCGACCCAATCGCTGCGCTGCGACAAACTGCAGGGAGCGATCGGGTCGGAATGACCCCCATACTTGTATGCATTCATGAGCCTTGTGATTCACACAATATATATATTCTATACACATACAGCAATATTACCTGCTTAAATTGATGTTGTGACAAGGATCACATATACCAGGTAAAAGTTCCAATTGAAAGGTTTATTTTTTCACAGCTTTCCACAGACAGCAATTTACAAGCAAGTCACAGGTCATATAAAAGTTTGCAGATAGGGTGTAACTCATACTTGCCTACCTGACCCTCTCCATGAGGGAGAAAATGCTCTGTTCCTGGACTTTCCTGGTAATGTATGATTGCCATCACCTGTGGTGAGCTAGGTAATTGATAAGAAAGGTGTTTCACCACAGGTGATGGCAATCATACATTACCAGGAAAGTCCAGCAACAGAGCATTTTCTCCCTCATGGAGAGGGTCAGGTAGGCAAGTATGGTGTAACTACTCCAGAGACCACTCAGTTCCAGGACCCCTAACAGTAACCACCCCCTTGCCTATCACTTGGGCGACTAGTTCACCATCAGGAGCCCTGTCTCTTGTGTCTGATACCTTTTTAAAACAACCTGACAGGTGTCTGCAATTAGGTTTGCTCTTTCTTAGACTGGATCATACCTAATACCTGGCCTGGATCCTTTTCAACCACATCCAGCTGTTTTATATCAATGCCAAGTATGTTCATGCTGACCCTGTCACAATGTATATCTATTTACAGTATGCACAAATGATTATTTAATTCTACTCTCAGTTGATTTTTATTTAATTAACTTATTTTGTAATGCAAATGTTTTTTCTTTTTTCTGAAGGCTAATGCTGATGCATAATAATTTGAAGCAAATCTTTGTCTTGAAGGTCTAACTTTTATATTGCTCTCACAACTAACAAAAGCAGATACCATTTCCATTTATTGTGATGTTTTTGTCTAGAAATTCAGTGGCAACAGGCTTGGACTAACCATTAAACTTACTGGAGAAGACTCAGATGATGCTTCCCCTACAAAATGATCTTCATATTGTACATATATTGTATTATAATGTAATCAAAACAGATATATAATCAAATGTACATCTGAAAAAAATGTAACCTGCACATTGTATACTGTAAGTGTACTTTCAGTCCTTTTGATTTACTAAGAGGTACTGTAGTGCCAGTGTTTGCTAAGGGTCAACATAAATTAGTAGCCATTAGGCTTAGGCCTGTGGTTCTCAAACTGTGTGCCATGGCACCCTGGGGTGCCTCAGCACATTTGCAGGGGTGCCCTCGGTTGATGGTCTAGGACCAATTCAAATTATTTATGGTCAATATAATAGACAAAACCAGTGTTTTTGTTTTGGATTCGGTTCTGCGGCCGTGTTTTGGATTCGGACGCATTTTGGCAAAACCTCCCTGAAATTTTTTTGTCGGATTCGGGTGTGTTTTGGATTCGGGTGTTTTTTTTCAAAAACCCCTCAAAAACAGCTTAAATCATAGAATTTGGGGGTAATTTTGATCCTATAGTATTATTTACCTCAATAGCCACAATTTCCACTCATTTCCAGTCTATCCTGAACACCTCACACCTCACAATACTATTTTTAGTCCTAAAATTTGCACAGAGGTCGCTGGATGACTAAGCTTAGCGACCCAAGAGGGCGGCACAAACACCTGGCCCATCTAGGAGTGGCACTGCAGTGTCAGACAGGATGGCACTTAAAAAAATTGGCCCCAAACAGCACATGATGCAAAGAAAAGAGAAAAAGAGGTGCACTGTGGTCGCTGGACGGCTGAACTAAGCGACACAAACACCTCAATATCACAGGAATTATTCGTTCTAATCAATGGTATTATTGGTCCAAATCACTGGAAGAAAATGACAAAATCACTGGAATTATTCGTTCTTATCAATGGTATTATTGGTCCAAATCACTGGAAGAAAATTACAAAATCACTGGAATTATTTGTTCTAATCAATGGTATTATTGGTCCAAATTACTGGAAGAAAATGACAAAATCACTGGAATTATTTGTAAACATTTGTAGAATGTTGCTGCTTTCTGATTACAGAAATGCTCAGATATTCCTGCGAATCCACAATCCCTTCTCAGAGGAAAAAGAAATTGGGAAACCGTTGTTTGAGAACGTTTGTTCTCTTTCCCTTACAAAGGAACAAACCACTTTCCAAGAAGACTGACCGCAGCACAGATATTTGCAGCACACTGAGCGCAGATTACGGAGCTTTTCAGGGAGAGAACGCAGCCACGTCCTCTCCGTTCAGTCTCCAATGCACGAGTCAAAATGGCGGCGATGCACGGCTCTTTATATAGAATGTGAATTTCGCGAGAATCCGACAGCGGGATGATGACGTCCGGGCGCGTTCGGGTTAACCGAGCAAGGCGGGAAGAACCGAGGCTGCCTCGGAACCGTGTAAAATGGGTGAAGTTCGGGGGGTTCGGATCTCGGAGAACCGAACTCGATCATCTCTACTTCCAATCATAAAATATGTGGGCAGACAGAAGTAAATCCTGTCACCACATAACTGAACTTAAGACGACATATAAATGCAATTAAATTAATATTGTTGGTGCTTATAATTGGTGGGCACATGACTGTACATCTATTATATCTATTGATTGGTGATTCCACATATTAATGGCCATGGGTGCAGTTCTGAAACTGATCGTTAACTCATCTATGTCATTGGATATTCTCTCTCTGCTACCTTTCCTGACTTCTGCCACTTTATTGTAATAAGCTGTCTGCTTCATGTTGTGACCTCTACGACATCATTGGAAATCCACCGTTTGCTCCTGTCTTGCCCATGGACAATCTACTGTATATCCACATTCTGCTGCATGTCCTGACCTCTGGCTACGTTTACTTAGGTCTGCTCATTTGTCATCTGCTATATCTTTTACTAGGGATCATACTCCTGAACCAGTTGGCACTTAGATTAGTCTGTACCTTGATAATGATGTCCTGGTAGCACCCAAACACATAAAAAAAAACAGATTCTGTCTGATTCTATGGATTCAGCATAAACCATAACAGTGGTATATAAAGGATGTGGGCAGGGACGCTTTATCCACAAATTGGACAGGCAGCAGTCTAGGACCCAGTCGATCTTAGAAAACCTGTTTGCCAACTGCATATGCAACGTATTAAAATCAATATTTGTTTCTATTAAATTTACAACAGTAGATACCGTTGGACCACCCATTGGATGGGGTGCGCAATCAGTAGCTAGACCACACAGTTACCTCTAGTCAGGGGCATAATATGGATGGAATGGGATCTCTGGGTGCCAGTGGGGAGGAGGGAGTTTTCACTAGGCTGTAGATAGCATTAATAGTAAGTGGCATAAAGGTACTGTGGTGCTGGCGGGTGTCTCCCCAGAATCCACATTTGCACATATATTGCCTGTTACTATATACAGGCAGCATGCTTCCATATGGGTCATCTAATATGTGCACATGCTACATCCACTGTCCTGTCCTCATCTACTGAGTGTAGTTCCTGTGTACTTCCACTCTACCCCCTGCTTCCTTTAGCTGACTGTTTAGCTTTCTAAATTACTTTTCCCTTCTCCAAGTGTGTATGTCTTAATGTCCGCCCCCTCACTGTTTCTATTATTTATATCTGTTCCTGTGCTTTCTTTATTTTCTCCTCTCACTTTCTATCTTACCATCTACCCCTCCATCCACAATACTACCACCGCACACACCTTTCCTCGTTGCGCCCATCCACATTTCTCTGATACCTCCAACCATTCACCATTTCCCTGTGCCCCCCACCATCCACATTCTCCCTGTTCTCCCATTATTCACTTTTCCCTGTTCCCTTCACAAACCATTTTTCCTCTTGTCCTTTCACTTCCTATGCATCCTTTTTCTTTTTCCACTTGCATCTTCTTCGTACCTTACCTTCCTCTTCTTCTGCTGAATGTGATGGAATCCTGCAGATTAGCGTAGCCATAAAGATGCAGTAGGAGCTACGTCATAAGACACAGTTGCAACTACATCCACCTCTGAATCAGGTCTGCAGTATGGACCAGACCTTGGGGTTGAGGTTCAGACAGTGCCATGTATATGGCTAAATGCTGCCTGCTTTGAGTTCTTCCATGTCCTCCTTGTCAACTGGTCATTCCATGTAGGCACTTCATACACAAGCCTGACACTGCTGGATTCTGTTATCACTTCAAACCTAGTCCTTAGGCTGCTCCTCCATCCCCCTGCCCCATGCCTTGAACATCTCTGCTTTGCTTGCATATCGCCATCAGGCACCTTCCTGCTTGCTTGCGCCTCATATCATCTGTCTGTCGCCCCTCCCCTCTAGATTGTTAGCTCTTCAGAGCAGGGCCCTCTTTACTCATGTTGTCTAAGCCCTCTTCTCGACACATTATACTCAGCGACTATCTTTACCTGCTTTTTCTCCTACTGGTAACGGCACCTTTCTATCTATGGCCGCCAGCCCCAAGTAGTACAATGATTACTCCCTCGCTACTTACATCTAAGCTGTATTATGTTTTGAGAATTGTGGTGCTCTTTGTTACCTGCACTCCATTTTTGTTATTTATTTACTGTTATGCTAAGTTTTGTCTCCCTGTACTGTCCTTTGTACAGCGCTGTGAAACACTTGTGGAGCCCTATAAATAAAATGTAATAATAATAATAATAATAATAATAAAATGGTTGCACATGCTGGTCAATTTACCCTACATTCTAAGCTTTGTCTTTCATTTGGGTTTATGTCCATGAACAAAGGATCCAGCTGGACTCCAGGGGTAGGCACAGTGGAATGACAACAAATCCTAAGAGATTTGGTGAATGACTTAGAGTCGGATGTAATGACACCCAAGTTTAGCGGCCATGCAGGATTTTTTAAAGGGGCAATCACTTACAAGGCATGGTTTTGCCTTGTAAGTGATTGCCCCTTCAAAAAAATGTCAGAGTTTGGCCGGCATCCCACATGGCCAACAAACTCGGGTATTATTACATCTAGCCCTATATGTGGAACCAGTGCCAGGTGGCTAGTGCAATCAGAATTGCTAGGAAATGGGGCCCTATCCCAGAAATCATTGGCTTGTGCCAGTTAGTGTGCTCCAGTGGATGAAGGAGCTGGTGTCCATCTCCCATATCTCTATGTTGGCATGGGACGAGATGTGCATGTGCCAGTAAATATATTCTAGTGGAAGGAAGAGCTGAGATCCATCTCCCTCAATGCTGGCGTGCGATGAGATGCAAATATCTAAACATGCTGACCTGTTTCTCGCCCTAATAGAATGCTCATTTTATTGGAGGAGATGGACTCCAACTCCTCCAGCCATCAGAACCTATTTACTGGCACATACCAGCATATGTTCTTTAGTGAATGCTAATTCTATCATTTCACCTATCTTCCTGCTGACCATGCGTGTGCAGGTGGCCATTGCCGGGGAGCGATCACTTGTATCTCTCTCTTGGTAAACTCTGAAGGCATCTGAAGATGGTGTCAGCTACCAGTGCTAAGAAACCTATGGCGGCTGCATTTGTCATCAAAAAAGGGCGACTGCAGCAGATATCTTCAACATAGGCTAACCGCCTGCCTCACCCCTTCCATGGATATACACTACCCACAAGCAAATATACTACTCTCCTGGGACATAAGCTATCTTCCCTTCCCCACCCCACCAAGACACATTCTACCATCTCTAACCCCTACATGCCAGGACCGGAGTAAGCCTAGGAGGGGCCCAGTGCACTTATAGCAGGGTAGCCCTTCCCCTCCTGTCAGCACTGCCTCCCCATGCTGCCTCAGCGCAACCCATATGTCTCTACAGAAACCTCAGGCCCCCATGTGTCTCTCTATAGCATCAGACAACCGCTTATTTGTACAGCAGCCTTAGCAACCCCCTCCCCACATGTGTTTCTATAAACATCAGCTTCTCCCCACATCATGTCTCTGCAGCAGCAGCCTCAGCACCCCCTACCCCCAGAGTCTCTGTTTAGTAATAGCTCCAACCACTCATGTCTGCCGGAGCCTCAGCAACCTCCTTTCCCTCTGTGTCTCTGTATAGCATCAGCTTTTCATTCCCCTATGGGTCTGCAGCAGCTTCACTTACCTTTTTTCTACTTGCTCCTCCTTGCGCAAGCGGTGCAGCAAGACAGGTTCCTCACTCCTGTTTTTCAGCACTCGGATATTATGACATTACATGCACAGCGCAGAAAGGAGTAATAAACTTTATTGTTCTGGGTTATGGTAATGCTTCCTGGTCTCTTCAGCAGCACAAGCATGAGGTCAGGACCCAGTCAAAATCAGAGTGGGAGTGGGGACAATACAGTAGAAAAATTAAGCTTGATCAGGGCAGCACTTGCTAGGGTGGCCCCAGACAGAGGGGGACAGGATCACTCATACCCGTTAATCTAGCTCTGCTCCCCCCACATATGCATATATACACTGCTCACCAGTCCCCGTCAGCAGTCACTGCTGTGTCTCCTGTCTGTTGCTATTGCAGGCTTCCAAGCAAGAGCCAGCCTCATTTTCAGTCCAAGATGGCTAATAGGAAACTCTTCTTGTTTGATGGGTTGCAGGAGGTCATTGAAGTTATTGTCAGTGTGATATATTGTGCTTCATTTAGATTAATTTCCTTTTAATAATAGATTAGGGTTATTTACCTTCGCATAAATGGTACTTTGTCCTCTTGTTTCTTGAATAGTTAATACTTTATTTAGAGATGTGCACAGAGTCTTATGTTTTGGTTCTAATTTCATCATCATGTTTTGGTTTGGGTTTTGCAAAACCACCTCTAAGCGTTTTGGTTCAGAATTCAGATTTAAAAACCAAATCTTGCGTTTGGGATTTTTAGAAAAATCATGTATTTTTTGCAATAAAAAAACCCCAAAATTCATATGAAGTACAAACTTCAAACCTCGGGAAGATACGAACCAGGACTTGTTTCAGTTCGGATCTGCAAAATGTAGGTTGGTTCGGATTTCTAAAGAGCCAAGATGCACATCTCTATAGATTACTACAATATGGGGGTCATTCCGAGTTGATCTCTCGCTAGCTAGTTTTAGCAGCCGTGCAAACGCTATGCCGCCGCCCACTGGGGAGTGTATTTTAACTTAGCAGGAGTGCAAACGCATGTGCAGCCGAGCTCTACAAAAACAGTTTGTGCAGTTTCAGAGTAGCTCTGAACCTACTCAGCGCTTGCGATCACTTTCGCCTATTCATATCCGGATTTTACGTCATACATCCACCCAGCGAATGCCCAGCCACGCCTGCGGTTTTTCAGACATGCCTGCATTTCTACAAACACTCCCTGAAAACGGTCAGTTGACACCCAGTAACGCCCTCTTCCTGTCAATCTTCTTGCGGCCGCCAGTGCAATGGAAAACTTCGCTAGAACCTGAGCACATTCACAAAGAGTTTTGTACCCGTACGTCGCGCGTGCACATTGAGGGGCATACGCATGCACAGAAATGCATTTTTTTCACCTGATCGTTGCTCTGCGAAGATCGGCAGCGAGCGATCAACTCGGAATGACCCCCATATCCTACGGTGGTTCAATGTATCTCAAACCTCTGACCCTTTACAGTTCATGTTTGTATACCCACCTCAGTTCTACAGAATGAATATGTCATTTAATATGAATCAGTTAAAAATCAACACACATCGCAGTGTTCCAGGGGGGTCATTCAGACCTGATCGCTCACTAGGGTTTTTTTGCATTCCTACGTTCACATAGTCACCGCCCACAGGGGAGTGTATTTTAATTGTGCAAGTGTGCGATCGTATGTGTAGCAGTGTTGTACAAACAGATTTTGTGCAGTCTCTGAGTAACCCAGGACTTACTCAGCCGCTGCGATCACATCAGCCTATCCGGGACCGGAATTGACATCAGACACCCACCCTGTAAACGCTTGGGAACGCCTGCGTTTTTCCAGACACTCCCTGAAAACGGTCAGTTGACACCCACAAATGCCTTCTACCTGTCAATCTCCTTGCGATCACCTGTGCGAACGGATCCGTCGCACAAACACATCACTGAGCGGCGATCCGCTTTGTACCCACGTTATGCACCTGCGCATTGCGGTGCATACGCATGCGCAGTTTGGACCTGATCGCTCGCTGTACGAAAACGCAGCCTAGTGATCAGGTCAGAATTACTAGGTACTGTAGATGATCTGAAAAATGTGATGTTAGAGATTCCGATGATCAAGTTTTAAAAAACACTACTTAAAATAATGCCCAATGTAGGGATTAGCATTATTTACTGGATTAGCTGTGATATTTGTAGAAATGTTGGTATAACAAAATTTGTCAGCAAATCTTCACAAATATTTCATTAAAAATTTAATATTTACTCAACTGACAATCTTGGTCAGTCGAACATGTTTCACAATTTCTGCAAAAACAATGGAAATATATGAGACATTCACTCGTACTAAGGTAGTGGGAGGATACATTTTATTATACTGTATTATTACACGGAACAATTTGAGTATTTCAAAATAGTATCATTATAATGTAAAAAAAAATAGATTCTATAGGAAAAATGCATTTTAATATTATGCAGAAACATGTAACCCAATTTAAAATAGTGAAAATCTTAAACATATAAGAATACTTCCTATTATTAACAGGTTAAAAGTGAATTATTTAACATGAAAGACTATGGCACATTCTTGCATAATACATACCTTTAGCACGGTTATATTTTTGTCTTTTTTGGATCAAAAGACCTACATTACCATACATTTTTACTTATTTATATACATTCTTCTAAAGGAGATCTTAATGTCAGCAGTGATACATTCATCAATGCTAATGAGTAAAAGACATAGAACCTGTATGATCTTGTTTAAAACATATTTGCATACAGAAGCCAGTCACATCTATGGCTTTTGGCAGCTTGCAGTAAATAGTAAGGTAATAAAGAAACAAGAGACAGTACTGTTATGCTGAACTGATGCTGTACCTAGCGAAATTCTGTATAACAAGACCCTAATGATAAAATATGTATAGGTATCTGTACAGTACTGTATTCTGTGGAGCACAGCCTGTTGTTGTAGTTCAAACTTTGTTACCTTAAAAAAACTAAAATCTCTAGTTATTTGAAAGAATGGCCTTACAGCAACAGAAATAAAGTTATGACGTTCTGAATTTCTGTAAGAGATGTGCGCCACACCATTTTTGCTGGATTTGGATTTGGTTCTGATTCGTTGTTCAGCTTTGGATTTGGATTTGCCAAACCACCCTGACTGGTTTTGGATTTTAATATTTTTTTTTTTAATTGACAAAAAAAGCTAAAATCACTTAATTTGGGCCTTTTTTGTTCCTAGAGTATTATTAACTTCAATAACATTAATTTCCAGTCATTTCCAATCAATTTTGACTTCCTCACAGCTTACAATATTGTTTTCTCCATTATTGGGCAAAGGCTGCAGCGACCTGGTTGGTTAGGTTACTAAGCAGCGGCATAAACACATGGAAGTTTATAGCCCATAAGTAAAACATTGTCACACAGCAGTGGCAGAGATGAAATTTGGTGCATTATGGAATTATCCTTTGGGCCCTCCCTCCCACCCTTATGTTGGATATTAAAAAGGACATGCACTATTTAAAAAAAACAAGCAGTTCAGTGAAAGGTACTGACACTTTTGTGGCTGAAGTGCTTGCTTTGTTTGGGCACCCACAAAACAATATTTTGGATGGACTACCTCCGATCACTAATAAAGAGGTTGATGATGAGGGTGTTAATTACATTAAAATGTTGTACAATAAATTCCATGAACTCGCTGCAAATGATGGAACATGGAGGAGTTGCCTAGATGGCTAAAGGGGGTGATTCAGACCTGATCGTAGCTGTGATAAATTTAGCACAGCTACGATCATCCACACTGACATGCGGGGGGACGACCAGCACAGGGCTAGTCGGCCCCGCATGTCAGGCCCGGCCCCACCGCACAAATACAAAAGCATCACACAGCGGCAATACCTTTGTACTTGAAGAGTAACTCCCAGCCAGCGCAGCTCCTGCATGCTGGCCAGGAGTTACTCATATTGTGATGGTCGCAGAGGCTGCATGTGATGTCACGCAGCCACTGTGGCCCGCCCCTGCATGGTCCGGCCACACCTGCATTGGCCGGACCGCGTCCGCAAAACGGCCTCCGTGCTGCCTCCTCCCGCCCAGCAACTGCGTCGGCCTGTCAATCAGGCAGTGGCGATTGCTGGGCTATGACAGCCGTCGGCTGTCTGGCATGTGCCGGTGCATTGTGGCGCCAGCGCATGCGCACTTATGACCTGATCGCTGTGCTGCAAAGAACGGCAGCGTTCAATCAGGTCAGAATGACCCCCGAAGTCCCTACCTCTACTGACTTTTCCCCCACAAATGGAGCAGATGCTTTCACAAACATTGTAAAGATTTAGGTAAAAATAATCCCACACCCAAGAGGTGGATTTTTTGGTCTTATCAGGCATCACAATTACATTCTTTTTTATCACGGGCAAAAACTGCAGCCACTGGTGGCTGACTTACACAAATAACATCATCAGCATCCTCCTCAGTGTCAGATAGAAGTACACACATATCACCCTCATCCTGTTCGACTTCCACACATGAATCCTCAATTTCTATTATGCCCATTATCACCATCTTTCCTTGTGCTGCTCCCTGCATGAGCAGATGGTGCAGAAATGGTGGAAGGAGATGAAAGAGGCTTCTCTATGAAGACAGTGTGAGAAATGTCAGACTCACACATAGCTAACATGGACACCCCTACATGTTCCTCAGGAATGTTTGACAGTTCTGAATGCATTGTTTGTCTGCCTAACCCTAAACATCCCTGCTTTGTGCCTAACCTTAACCTCCTCTTCTAAGTGTCTAACTCTAACCCTCCCAACCCTGCAACCTAACCCTAACCCCTAGTGGGTGCCTAAACCTACCTCCCCCAGTGGGACGTTTCAGCTGTCAGTATTTTGATGCCGCCATCTTGACGTCCATCTGGATTTAGATGCCGAGCTTATGGTGTCCTTCGGGATTCTGGCATCTGTATTTAATCTGCCAGGATCCTGTCCATATTAACTGCATCCCGTCATGAGAGGCATAAGAAGAAGATGCCTCACTGACATGTGCAGAAACACCATTCAGAGAGAAAGGCAAAGGCCTGAGCATTTCCTTGTCACTGAGTGTGGTGTATGGCATATTGGCAATGTTATGTTTTTCTGCACCAATCCTTCCCTTTATTAGATGTCATTTTATTTAACACTGTATTTGGTTTTTGAGTTTAGATGCCCTGACTTAGACCCGCTATGCCCTTGAACATCCTCTTTAGTAGATGATGTTGCTGGACTAGCATCGTCATCATGACTGGTGGCAGCAGCTGCTGCACTAGTATTTGGTTGATCTTCTCTAAACTGATAGTTATCCAATTGTCAAGTTGCAGATCACTGCATGGATCACAGGGCTTATAGATGCATGTAAACAGAATGCATTTGAGTAAAGCACACCAACCAACCAGTACAAAAACCATAGATATATTATACAGTATGTATTTTATTTTTCTATTTTTACACCTGCAGCTTGGTTCCAACTGCATGGATCACACTTCGCAGGGATGTGCGGTGAGGTAAATTTCTCAGGAGGCACTGGCTAGTACCACAACCATATTTGCACACAATAAGGGTTCATTTGCACACACAATGGGTTCATGTGGGCATTATACACAGGAGCAGCAGTACATAATGCTGGAAATTTGGTGAGTTTTGGTCAGAAATGTGCAGAAAAGATAAGCAGCTATAGACTTTTTACTATAAAAATAATGGCAGCCTATTTTATAAAACAATCCCCATCACCCCCCCCCAAACGGCCACAGCAAATCAGGTAAGCTGCAGCTAGGGGGCACTGCATTTGATATCGCACACAGGGATATGCTCATGCACAGAGTGGCATCAGCGCATGCGCAGATCTCTCAATATTGGAGTTGAATGCAAACCATCGGGTTTGCATGCAACGCTGAATCAGGCCTTATGTTATTAATCAAAAATTATGTGTCATTAAGAAAGAAATCCATAAAAAACAAATTGTGTTCCATAATCTAGAAACAAAAGCAAACATCTGATTGCTAGATGATAGTAATTGTGCATATAACAGCTCTTTATAAAAAAAAAACTTGCATTTCCATAGTCTATATTCAGTTCAAAAGACCACTTTTATGACCCCCCTCCCCACATCCACAAGTATGGAGTTAAGTGAAAACCAGCCTTACTCTTGTCAGTGCAGGGGGTGCAATTAACAGGGTGCTTTCCTCTTTATAGCACTTATACTCTTCCTCTTTAAAGCCCTTAGAGTGACTTTGCTACACCATCGTTCACTGTATAATTGACTGCTGTCTACTATATACAACATACAGTATGTCCAATTACGTAAAACAAGTAAAAAAAAAAATCACACAAAATTTTAAAATAACATTTAATTAAATAAAATATTGTATTAGATTTAACTGTACCTGTATACATTTTCTCTAGATTTGATCCTTCATGTTCCAAATAAGTATCTCTGTCAATAAATTTCAATAAAAAAATTATCCATTCACATACTACTGACAGTATACAGTATGAAACATGTAGCTGTTAGTCCCTAAAACTCTACATCCGCATCTAGCCAGTTACAAGCATTTGCCAAAGCTGGACATTTGTCATTGGTTGATTCATGAAGTGTAGTTTCGGACATCCAATCACAAGTGTCCTATTTGCAGTCACAAATGGAAAATGCTTATAATTGTGCACCTGGTGAAGGGCAGTACCAATTACTCCTAAATATAGTAAAATTGCTTCAGCTGGTCCTAGTGTGTGGGTATATAACTTTCTATGTGGATCTTTCCTTTTTATTTTTTTCATTCGGAGTATAAAAGATAAAAAAAAAGATTTATTTATTTATTTATTAAGAAAAAAAAGAGGTGAGTAGAAGTTTTATTAAATTAAAGTTTATTTGTTTTCTCTTTTGTTATAATGGGCAGGGGTCTTAGGGACTCTTGCCCATTATACTAGGACTACTGGATTGGCAAAGCACTCATCCTTGTGGCCACCATCTTGATAATTACTCTGCCACCCACAACCAGAACAGGGAAGAGTCCCCATGTGTGTCATACGCGCGTGCAGGGTCAGGTTTCCGAGTACTTGGAAACATGCCCCACGCCCCCTCCCAATGATCCATCGGCACAACTGACCGATACATATTTTTATTATTGAGATGGAGGAGCTCAGCAGGTTGTGTGAATAACGCGGCAGCTGCCTCTACATATTTTCTGAGAGCAGGAGGCTGGCAGAATGTACAGTAGAGGGAGATCTTCTAAGGATGTTCCCTTGGGGAGAGCTGGCAGGGTGAGGTTGCACAAACTCTGCAGCAGCTAGCAGGAGTGTGTCTCCGTGTCGAGAGAGCCAGCGGAAGTGGTGGGAGGGTGTCTTTGATGTTGGCTGGGTCAGTACTCAGTTGCTGTATTCCACTCTGCAGTAGTGTGTCTGACTCGCTTGCCTGGGTATTGGAAGGGAGGAGGGGGGTGGGGTAAATGATGGTAGCTTATTCACTTGCTTTAAATGGCTGTTTTATTGTGAAAGAGGTGTGTGTGACATACCTGTGTGCTATATATAGCTACGTGTGTGTGTGTGTGTGTTTGTGTGTGTGTGTGTGTGTGTGTGTGTGTGTTTATGACATACATATGTGCTATATAAAGGGTATGCATTCAATATCCCGGTTGTTGGGATCCCGGCCCTCAGCATACCGATGCCGGGATCCCAGCCAATGGGATACCAATACCTCTTTTTCCACTTGCGGTGTCCATGACACCCCTGGAGGGAAAATAAATAGCGCGGCCGTACAGCGAGCCCACAAGGGGTTCTTTTGCACTCGCCCAGCTGCCATCATTCCGGTATCCTGCGGTTGGGATTCTAACCACTAGGATGATGGGCGCCGGTATATCGATACCAACCCATATATAGCTACTGTATATGTGTGTGTTTATGACATATATGTGTACTATATATGGTATACATTTTATTTGCCGGCTGTCAGGATCCCGGTGTTCAGGATCCTGACATCAGAATCCTGACAGCTGTCAATGCCGGCAGCCAGAATACTGGCGCAATAAGGCTATTCCCACTCAATGGCCTTCTTGGTACTAAGACAAATGCTCTCGTTCAGTGCATTATCATTTCTGTACACTGGTACTAACACTTCATGACTTGTCATTGTTTCATATCACTTACTATCATTTGTCAAGCTTGTACTTATATCACGAATTAGGAACTTATGACAAGGATCGTACTGTTCCTATCATTCCAAACCTCTTCATGTTCTTTTCTTCAACTGAAATAACATTGCGGGTGACCATTTTTTTCTAATAAAAGTGAGAACTGACACAAACATGTGTGTTGTCATATGCTGTTCATTAAATTTTAATTTGCTGAAGTATGTGGGACAGTTTAATCAATGAGTCTATTTATTCGTCATGAGTGGAAAAATCACTTCATGTTATGTCATTTAAAGGAAATAGAATTACAAGTAGTCACATATTTCAGTCACACTGATAAGTCAAAACCACAAAATAACATGACAACGTTGGTATGTAAGGTTTTTTTTTTTTTGTTACCACATTTAAAGGGCTCTTTGCCATGTTCTATGAAAAAAAATAGTTTAAATTTAAAGTACTGTAGGTGTTTTTTTAAATTAAAATAAAAAAATAAAAACTGCACATTTTTCATTGTTTTTATTAATTACATTTTAATGCCTTTGCTTAATTTTTCCTAAACTTGAAGTCTGTTTTGCAAAACAGATGAACATAGCATTGGGCTCCTCATAATATATAGTGTGGCAGATGCTCAATTAGCTTAGTGATATCATTCAGGTGCTTGAAAGGGGGGGGGGGGGGTATTTATAAGCAAGATAAAAAAAGGCAATTGTTTTCCCCCCAGCACCCTGAATGATAACAGTAACAAGATTTAACACAATATTAGAATTCAGAGATCTCGGTTACATATATTTGCACAAATGTATGAATAAGCCCCAAAGCCGCATCATGGCGTCTCTGTTTATTTGGGGTCCCTAGCGCTATATCTAGGTGCAGGGTGTGGCACCCCAAAACACAAGCATAAGCCAGAAAGCACAGGGCAGCATACCAGTGAAAAAACTGTAGTGTTAATTAATTAGTGTTAGGAAGTCGAAGCTAAAAAGAAGGTGATACATAAAACAAGTTTTATGGTAAGAACTTACCTTTATTAAAACTCTTTCTGTAGGGTACACTGGGCTCCACAAGGATAGACATAGGGGATAGACATAGGGGTGTAGAGTAGTGATGAGCGGATTCGGTTTTACTCGGTTTTACTCGGTTCTCAAAACCGAATCTTATTGGCTCACTGATGTCACGTGTTTTGGATAGCCAATAAGATTCGGTTTTGAGAACCGAGTAAAACCGAGTAAAACCGAATCCGCTCATCACTAGTGTAGAGTAGGATCTTGATCCGAGGCACCAACAGGCTGAAAAGTTTTGACTGTTCCCAGAATGCATAGCACTGCCTCCTCTATAACCCCGCCTCCCTGCACAGGAGCTCAGTTTTTAGTTAACCAGCCCAATGCAGTAGCAGGAAAAGAGACGACAACGGTTAGTAGCCACATACACCACAATCTCACGACAGGAGAAGTGTCAGCGGCTAATGCCATACCAACCCAAAGAAGCTAAGTGCGTCAGGTTGGGTGCCTTGTGGAGCCCAGTGTACCCCGCATAAAGAGTTTTAACAAAGGTAAGTTCTTACCATAAAACTTTTCTGCTGCGGGGTACACTGGGCTCCACAAGGATAGACATAGGGGATGTCCTAAAGCAGTTCCTTATGGGAGGGGACACACTGTAGCGGGCACAAGAACCCTGCGTCCAAAGGAAGCATCCTGGGAAGTGGCAGTATCGAAGGCATAGAACCTTATGAACGTGTTCACAGAGGACCACGTAGCCGCCTTGCACAATTGTTCAAGGGTCGCACCACGGCGGTCCGCCCAAGAAGGTCCAACAGACCGAGTAGAATGGGCCGTAATGTGAGCAGGAGCCGAGAGACCAGCCCTCACAAAAGCATGGGCAATCACATTCTAATCCATCTGGCCAAAGTTTGCTTGTGAGCAGGCCAGCCCCGTTTGTGAAATCCAAACAGCACAAAGAAAGAATCAGATTTTCTAATAGAAGCAGTTCTCTTCACATAGATACGGAGAGCCCGTACCACATCCAAAGACCGCTCTTTGGGAGACAGATCAGGAGAAATAAGTGCCGGAACCACAATCTCCTGGTTAAGGTGGAACAAAGAAACCACCTTAGGTAAATATCCGGAACGAGTCCTAAGAACCGCCCGGTCACGGTGAAATATCAGATATGGGGAACTACAGGACAAGGCACCCAAATCCGACACTCTTCTAGCTGAAGCAATAGCCAGCAGAAACACCACCTTAAGGGAAAGCCACTTAAGATCAGCTGAACCAAGAGGTTCAAACGGAAACTCTTGTAACGCCTCTAAAACCACCGAAAAGTCCCAAGGAGCCACAGGCGGGACATATGGAGGTTGGATATGCAACAAACCCTGAGTAAAGGTATGCACATCAGGTAAGGTCGCAATTTTTCTCTGAAACCACACCGATAAGGCAGATATTTGAACCTTGAGGGAGTCCAGACGCAGGCCTAAGTCCAGGCTCTGCTGAAGAAAAGCCAACAACTTGGCTATACTAAACTTGGAAGCGTCATAATCGTTAGATGTACACCAAATAAAGTAAGAATGCCAGACCCTTTAGTAAACCCGAGCAAAAGCCGGTTTCCGGGCCCGCAACATAGTTTGAATGACCGCCTCAGAAAACCCTTTAGCCCTTAAGACGGAAGCTTCAAGATCCACGCCGTCAAAGACAGCCGGGCTAGGTCCTGGATGACACAGGGGCCCTGAACGAGGAAGTCTGGGCGTTGTGGAAGTAGAATTGGACGCTCTGACGATAGGCCTTGCAGGTCTGAGAACCAGTGCCGTCTGGGCCACGCTGGAGCTATGAGAAGCAGATTTCCTTTTTTTTGCTTGAACTTCCGAAATTACCCTGGGCAGGAGTGACACCGGAGGGAACACGTACGGCTGCCGAAACCTCCACGGTACTGCCAGCGCATCCACGAATGCTGCTTGAGGATCCCTTGTCCTTGCTCCGAAGACCGGAACCTTGTGATTGTGTCGAGACGCCATCAGATCTACATCTGGAAGGCCCCACTTTTCCACTAGGAGTTGAAACACTTCTGGATGGAAGGCCCACTCGCCGGCATGTACGTCCTGATGACTGAGAAAGTCCGCTTCCCAATTCAGGACTCCCGGAATGAATATTGCCGATATGGCCGGTAGATGGCGTTCCACCCAATGTAGAATCCGTGAGACTTCCTTCATTGCCAAATGGCTTCGAGTGCCGCCTTGATGATTTATGTAAGCCACTGTGGTGGCGTTGTCCGACTGTACTTGAACAGGACGGTTCTGAAGTGAATGCTGGGCCAGGCTCAACGCATTGAAGACCGCCCGCAATTCCAGAATGTTGATCGAGAGGAGGGATTCCTCCTTGGTCCACTGACCCTGAAGGGAGTGTTGCTCCAGCACCGCACCCCAAACTCTTAGACTGGCATCTGTCGTCAACAGGACCCAGTTGGATATCCAGAAGGGACGGCCCCTGCACAATTGTCGGTCCTAGAGCCACCAGAGCAGCGACAGATGGACCTCCGGAGTCAATGAGATCATGTGAGACCTGATCCGGTGAGGCAGGCCATCCCACTTGGTTAGAATCAGCCTCTGGAGGGGGCGAGAATGGAATTGAGCATACTCCACCATGTCGAATGCTGACACCATGAGGCCCAGCACCTGCATCGCCGAATGTATCGACACTTGCGGACGAGAAAGGAAGCAACGAATCCTGTCCTGAAGCTTCAGGACTTTCTCCTGAGACAAGAACAACCTCTGGTTGTGAGTGTCCAATAGCGCTCCCAGGTGCACCATACTCTGAGCAGGGACCAGGGAGGATTTCTTCGAGTTGATGAGCCCCCTGTGGGCTTGTAGAAACCGGACAGTCATATCCAGATGACTTAGGAGAAGTTCTGAGGAATTTGCCGGGATTAACAAGTCGTCCAGATACGGCAGTATCCTGACCCCTTGACGGCGGAGTACCACCGTCATCACCGTCATAACTTTGGTGAAGACTCGCGTTGCCGTAGTTAAACCAAAAGGTAACGCCCGAAACTGGTAATGGAGGTTGCCAATCGCAAACCTCAGGTATTGCTGATGTGACGCTGCTATAGGAATATGCAGGTAAGCATCCTGTATGTCCAGGGAGACAATGTAGTCCCCAGGTTCCAAGGCCAGAACTATAGAGCGAAGGGTTTCCATACGGAACTTGGAAACATTCACAAACCTGTTCAATGCCTTGAGGTTGAGAATGGGCCGGGAGAATAGTACCCCCGGCCCCTCTGCGCAAGAGGCACCTGTACTACGACTCCAGGAGGGTCTGTACCACCGAATGTAGAGTGTTTGTCTTTGTCTGGTCCAACGGGACATCTGTCCGGCAAAATCGTTGAGGGGGTCGGTTGTTTAAGGCTATGGCGTAACCTTGAGTGACGACTTCCCGTACCCAGGCATCTGAAGTGGTCTTCAACCATTCCTGGGTATACCCTAGAAGCCGGCCCCTCACCCTGGGATCCCCCAGGGGGAGGCCCGCCCCATCATGCGGCAGGCTTATCGGTCTTGGAAGCTGGCTGACGGGCCGCCCAGGCTCTTTTGAGCTTTGGCTTACCAGGTTTGGAAGTGCGGGCCTGCTTGTTGTACGCCTGACCTTTTGCTTTAGCTGAAGGATAAAAGGGGCGAAAGGAAGTACCTTTAGCCTTCGACAAAGAAGGAGCGATACTTGGCAGACAGGCAGTTTTGGCAGTAGCCAAGTCAGCCACAATCCTATTTAAGTCCTCCCCAAACAGAATATCTCCCTTGAAAGGGAGTATATCCAGGGTTTTTCTAGAGTCCAGATCCACAGACCAGGATCTCAGCCACAATATCCGGCGAGCCAGGACTGATGTAGTAGAGGCCTTGGCTGCTAGGATACCGGCATCAGAAGCCGCCTCTTTAATATAGTGAGAAGCTGTGACAATATATGACAAGCATTGTCCAGCATGGTCAGAAGAGATTTCAGCTTCTAACTCTAGGGCCCATGCATCAATAGCCTCTGAAGCCCATGTTGCTGCAATAGTGGGCCTTTGTGCAGCCCCCGTGAGGGTGTAAATTGCTTTCAAACAATCCTCCACACGTTTATCCATAGGCTCTTTTAGAGACGTGACGGTAGTGACAGGTAGAGCTGAGGAAACCACCAACCTAGCCACATGTGAGTCCACTAGAGGAGGCATTTCCCAATTTTTAGACAGCTCTAGCGTGAGGGGATAGCGAGCCAGCATCTTTTTTTGAGGCACAAACTTCTTACCCGGGTTTTCCCAGGGTTCCTGACGTATATCCACTAGGTGGTCCGAGTGAGGTAAAACTTGTTTAACCACCTTCTGACGCTTAAACCTATCTGGTTTCTTAGGAGGAACGGATGGCTCAGGATCATCCGTAATCTGTAAAATCAACTTAATAGCCTCCAAAAGATCAGGAACATCCACATGTGAACTACCCTCCCCATCAGCAGTATCTGTGACAGAATCTGTGGGGTCAGTGTAAGTGCCATCTTCATCAGACAAGGTGTCAGTGACAGCAGTGGATTGTGAGGAGATAAGAGCTCGCTTAGAGGACCCCTTGGGCTTGGGCGAGCGAGGGTCAGACTTTTTAGTAGTCAGGGATAGTGATGAGCGGGTTCGGTTCCTCGGAAACCGAACCCCCCCGAACTTCAGCCTTTTTACACGGGTCCGAGGCAGACTCGGATTCTCCTGTATGGCTCGGTTAACCCGAGCGCGCCCGAACGTCATCATCCCGCTGTCGGATTCTCGCGAGATTCGGATTCTATATAAGGAGCCACGCGTTGCCGCCATTTTCACTCGTGCATTGGAAATGTTAGGGAGAGGACGTGGCTGGAGTCCTCTCCGTTTATTAATGTTGCTGCAAATATTTGTGCTTATTGCTTAATTATGGGGACTGGGGAGCAGCTGAATTATATAGGAGGAGTACAGTGCAGAGTTTTGCTGATCAGTGACCACCAGTTTTATACGTTCTCTGCCTGAAAAACGCTCCATATCTGTGCTCAGTGTGCTGCATATATCTGTGCTCACACTGCTTTATTGTGGGGACTGGGGACCAGCAGTATTATATAGGAGGAGTACAGTGCAGAGTTTTGCTGACCAGTGACCACCAGTATACGTTGTCTGCTAAAAAACGCTCCATATCTGTACTCAGTGTGCTGCATACTGTATATCTGTGCTCACACTGCTTTATTGTGGGGACTGGGGACCAGCAGTATTATATAGGAGGAGTACAGTGCAGAGTTTTGCTGACCAGTGACCACCAGTATACGTTGTCTGCCTGAAAAACGCTCCATATATGTGCTCAGTGTGCTGCATATATCTGTGCTCACACTGCTTTATTGTGGGGACTGGGGACCAGCAGTATTATATAGGAGGACTACAGTGCAGAGTTTTGCTGACAGTGACCACCAGTATATATAGCAGTACGGTACGGAAGGCCACTGCTCTACCTACCTCTGTGTCGTCAAGTATACTATCCATCTAGATTCTATACCTGTGGTGCATTTTAGTTTTGCAGTTTGCTGACAGTGACCACCAGTATATATAGCAGTACGGTACGGAAGGACACTGCTCTACCTACCTCTGTGTCGTCAAGTATACTATCCATCTAGATTCTATACCTGTGGTGCATTTTAGTTTTGCAGTTTGCTGACAGTGACCACCAGTATATATAGCAGTATGGTACGGAAGGCCACTGCTCTACCTACCTCTGTGTCGTCAAGTATACTATCCATCTAGATTCTATACCTGTGGTGCATTTTAGTTTTGCAGTTTGCTGACAGTGACCACCAGTATATATAGCAGTATGGTACGGAAGGCCACTGCTCTACCTACCTCTGTGTCGTCAAGTATACTATCCATCTAGATTCTATACCTGTGGTGCATTTTAGTTTTGCAGTTTGCTGACAGTGACCACCAGTATGTGTCGTCAAGTATACTATCCATCTAGATTCTATACCTGTGGTGCATTTTAGTTTTGCAGTTTGCTGACAGTGACCACCAGTATATATAGCAGTACGGTACGGAAGGCCACTGCTCTACCTACCTCTGTTTCATCAAGTGTACTATCCATCTAGATTCTATACCTGTGGTGCATTTTAGTTTTGCAGTTTGCTGACAGTGAACACCAGTATATATAGCAGTATGGTACGGAAGGACACTGCTCTACCTACCTCTTTTTTCTTTCATTTTTCTTTGCATCATGTGCTGTTTGGGGACTATTTTTTTAAGTGCCATCCTGTCTGACACTGCAGTGCCACTCCTAGATGGGCCAGGTGTTTGTGTCGGCCACTTGTGTCGCTTAGCTTAGTCACACAGCGACCTTGGTGCGCCTCTTTTTTTCTTTGCATCATGTGCTGTTTGGGGACAATTTTTTTGAAGTGCCATCCTGTCTGACACTGCAGTGCCACTCCTAGATGGGCCAGGTATTTGTGTCGGCCACTTGTGTCGCTTAGCTTAGTCACACAGCGACCTTGGTGCGCCTCTTTTTTTCTTTGCATCATGTGCTGTTTGGGGACTATTTTTTTGAAGTGCCATCCTGTCTGACACTGCAGTTCCACTCCTAGATGGGCCTGGTGTTTGTGTCGGCCACTTTTGTCGCTTAGCTTAGTCACACAGCGACCTTGGTGCGCCTCTTTTTTTCTTTGCATCATGTGCTGTTTGGGGACAATTTTTTTGAAGTGCCATCCTGCCTGACACTGCAGTGCCACTACTAGATGGGCCAGGTGTTTGTGTCGGCCACTTGTGTCGCTTAGCTTAGCCATCCAGCGACCTCGGTGCAAATTTTAGGACTAAAAATAATATTGTGAGGTGTGAGGTGTTCAGAATAGACTGAAAATGAGTGTAAATTATGGTTATTGAGGTTAATAATACTATGGGATCAAAATGACCCCCAAATTCTATGATTTAAGCTGTTTTTGAGGATTTTTTGTAAAAAAACACCCGAATCCGACAAAAAAAATTCGGTGAGGTTTGGCCAAAACGCGTCCGAATCCAAAACACGGCCGCGGAACTGAATCCAAAACCAAAACACAAAACCCGAAAAATTTCCGGTGCACATCTCTAGTCAGGGACTGGTTCAACTTCTTCAATTGAGCAGATAAATTGTCCGCCCATGGCGGGTTAGCTGCAGGGACCACATACGGTTGCACCAGCATAGGGGGTCCCATAGGGGGTGTTAGTTTATTAACTAGCCTATGCAGAAGCGTGGAAAAAGCAGCCCACGGTGGGTCATTATGTACCTCTGTTACCACAGTCCCACTGGGGGGCAAGGAGCCCCCAGAACCAGAACCCACAGCTGCTATATTCTCCTCATATGGATCTGTGGCTTCAGCAACACCAGCAGTGTGTTCAGCCCCAGAACCGTTACCTTCAGAAGCAGACATGATATAACTTGCAGTATCAGGTAACACAGTACAATTGGCAGCAGCACAATACCTCTTACCCAAACCCCTGCGCAGTGTAGTCAGCACAAGCAGAGATATAGGAGAGATATGGTGACTAAAATCACAGAGAAAAATACGTTTTAAAGCATATCTTGTGAAAATCATATATAAATATAAAATCTGATGCACCAAGCCCCCTCAGGTTATAGAATATAGGGATAGCAAGTTGAGTGAGAGACACGAAATGGAAACCACTCAGCAAGCTAATGCACACACATATAGTCACAGTTGTACAATGCAGAGGTTATTACTAACAATAATACTGCACTGGACCAGCTTATATAGCTATGTAGTCAATAGATATAACACTGCACAGTAAGAACTGGATGTATATCACATGGTAATTGTACTATAAAACCCTGACTAAATGCACTCTTTCTTAACTAACTCTGTCTAATAGGCAGGTAGAATACTTAAGTGTCATGTAAAGTCACAGCGCTGACAACCAGGTGGCTTTACACAGGAGGATTTGCCCAAGCAGTCCCAGGAACAGTGTAGCTGAGAGAAATGGCACCCAGACACTGACAGGGAGTGAGGGAGAGACAGATATGCAGCTCCAGGGTGGGAACATTTGCGGGAAATGGCGCCCTGGGGCTGGGGGAGGGGCTCCAGGTCTAAGCCTAATCCCCCTGCTGGCAAAACCACCGGGTACTGTGGGCTACTATTATTATTATTATTATTATTACATTTTATTTATAAGGCGCCACATGTGTTTCGCAGCGCCGTACAAAGGACAGTACAGGGGACAAAACATTGCATTACAGTAAATAAATAACAGAAATAGAGTACAGGTAACAGAGCACCACACATTCTCAAGACATAATACAGCTAAGATGTAAGTATTGAGGGAGTGATCATCGTACTACTAGAGGCTGGTGGCCATAGATGGAGATGAGCCTTTACTAGCAGGATAAAGATGGTCGTTGAGTAGGGGAGAGCTGTGAGTGAAATGTGTTGAGACGAGGGCTTGATAACAAGAGGAAAGAGGGCCCTGCTCTGAAGAGCTAACAATCTATTGGGGAGGGGCGACAGACAGATGACAGGAGGTGCAGGTAAGTGGGAGGTAGCCTGATGGCAGTATGCAAGCAAAGCTGAGATGTTCACGGCATGAGGCAGGGGGGTGGAGGCGCGGCTTAAACACTGGGTTATGCATCGGGAGGGTATGCTTTGATGAATAGGTGGGTTTTTAGTGCCCGTGTGAAGCTTTGCAAGGTTGGGGAGAGTCTAATGGAGCGGGGGAGTGCGTTCCACTGAAGGGGTGCAGCACGGGCAAAATCCTGAACTCGTGCATGGGAAGCAGTGACCAGGGTGGTGGAGAGGCGACGGTCATTAGTCGACCGTAGGGGGCGGGAGGGAGTATGAAGGGAAAGGAGGTTGGAGATGTAGGGAGCAGTGGAATTAGAGATGGCCTTGTATGTGAGGGTGAGGAGTTTGAAGAGGATTCTGTAGGGGAATGGGAGCCAGTGTAGATTTTGTTGAAGGGGAGTGGAAGATGTGGTGCGGCGGGAGAGGAAGATAAGCCTAGCTGCGGAGTTCAGGACAGATTGGAGGGGAGCAAGATGGGAGCAAGCGAGGCCAGTGAGGAGGACATTGCAGTAGTCAAGTCGTGAGATGACCAGTGAGTGGATGATGAGTTTAGTTGCACTCTGGGAGAGATATGGCCTGATACGAGCAATGTTGCGTAGCTGGAAACGACAGGATTGTGCCAGAGCTTGGATGTGGGGTGCAAAGGAGAGGGAGGAGTCAAGAGTGACGCCCAGGCAGCGGAGTTGGGGAACGGGGGAGATGGTGGTGTTGTCAACAATGATGGAGATATTGGTCGGGGGTGTTGCTCTGGATGGGGGGAAGATGATGAGTTCCGTTTTGTCCATGTTGAGCTTTAGAGAGCATTCAGACATCCAGGAGGAGATTGCAGAGAGGCAGCTGGAAACCTGAGAGAGGACAGAGGGGGACAGATCAGGAGATGAGAGGTAGAGTTGTGTGTCATCAGCATAGAGGTGGTATTGAAGGCCAAATGAGTTAATGAGTGCACCCAGGGAAGAGGTGTACAGGGAGAACAGAAGGGGTCCAAGGACAGAACCTTGAGGGACACCAACAGGAAGGATGGAAGGGTGTGAGGTGGTGCTTGAGGCAGACACAGAGAAGGAGCGGTTAGTGAGGTAAGAAGAAAACCAGTCAAGGACAGTGCTAGAGAGGCCAGCGTTTTGGAGTGTGCTGAGGAGGAGAGGATGATCTACGGTGTCAAAGGCAGCAGAGAGGTCCAGAAGGATGAGCAGAGAGAAGTTGCCCCTGGATTTGGCCGAAAGCAGGTCATTGGTGACTTTCACCAGGGCAGTCTCAGTTGAGTGGAGTGGGCGAAAGCCAGATTGTAGTGGATCGAGGATGGAGTTGTCAGAGAGGTAGCTTGTGAGATGGCTGTAGACTAGTCGTTCAAGTAATTTGGAGGCGAAAGGGAGAAGAGAGATGGGGCGGTAGTTAGTGGGTGATGAGGGGTCGAGGTTGGGTTTTTTGAGAATAGGCGAGACCAGAGCATGTTTGAATGGTGAGGGGAAGATGCCGGTGGAGAGGGACAGGTTAAAGAGGTGAGCAAGGTGGGAGCAGGCAGTGGGGGAGAGGGAGCGGAGAAGACGGGAGGGAAGGGGGTCCAGGGGGCAGGTGGTGGGGGGGGGGATAAGATGAGGGAGTGGACTTCCTTTTCTGAAGTGGGATGGAAGGAGGACAGGGTGGGATAGATGGAGGAGAGGGATAGAGGGGGCAGGGGGGTAGCAGAGGGGTGACGGCGGGAGATGTCGTGTCGGATATCCTCAATTTTGGAGATGAAGAAGGAGGCAAAGTCAGTGGCAGTGAGGGAGGATGGGAGGGGAGGAGGAGGGGGGCGAAGGAGAGTGTTGAAAGTTTCAAAGAGACGGCGTGGACAGGAGGACTGAGAAGAGATGAGTGCTTGGAAAAAGGATTGCTTGGCGAGGGAAAGAGCAGAGCTGTAGGAGGAGAGAATAAACTTGAAATGGAGGAAGTCCGCCAGAGAGTGAGATTTCCTCCAGGAGCGTTCAGCAGAGCGTGAGCATTTTTGTAAGAAACGTGTTAGTTTGGTGTGCCAGGGTTGGGGTTTGGAGCGGCGGAGGGGGACAGAGGAGAGGGGGGCCACAGAGTCGAGAGCAGCGGTTAGGGAAGAGTTATAGAAGGTGGCTGCCTGGTTGGGACAAGTCATAGTGGAAAGAGGAGAGAGGAAAGTCTCGAGGGAGGACATGAAAGTGGGGTTGAGAGACCCGAGATTGCGTCTGGTGGTGGTGGGTCTGGGCGTGGAGAGGAGGAGGGAGGATGAGAGGGTGAAAGAAAGCAGATGGTGGTCAGAGAGAGGGAAGGGAGAGTTTGAGAAATCATAGAGATCACATCGGTGGGTGAAGACAAGGTCGAGGGAGTGGCCGAGATTGTGAGTAGCGGTGGAGGTCCATTGAGAAAGTCCAAAGGAGGTGGAAAGGGCGAGAAGATTAGTGGAAGCGGCATTAGTGATGTCAATAGGGATGTTAAAGTCTCCGAGGATGACAGAGGGGAGGTCGGAGAGAGAAAGTGGGGAAGCCAGGCAGCAAAGTTGTCAAGGAAAGGTGAACAGTGGCCGGGGGGGTGGTAGATCACTGCCACAAGAAGGTGAATGGGGTAGAAGAGGCGGATAGTGTGGACCTCGAAGGTGGAGAAGGTGAGAGAGGGCTCCGGTGGGATGACACGAAAGGTGCAGTTAGGGGAGAGAAGGACGCCCACGCCTCCACCCTGGCGACCATCAGTTCTGACTGTGTGGGTGAAGGAGAGGCCTCCGTAGGAGAGGGCAGCAGGGGAGGTGGTGTCAGAGGAGGAGAGCCAGGTTTCAGTGATGGCGAGAAGGTGAAAAGAGTGGGAGATGAAGAGGTCGTGGATAGTTGGCAGCTTGTTGCAGATTGATCTAGCATTCCAGAGTGCACAGGAGAAAGGAAGGGAGGGGACAGGGGAGATAGGGATAAGGTTGGCTGGGTTCTGAGTGTTTGTGGGTGATTTTGAATTTGGGGGGTGAGACCTGGCAGTGAGGATTGGTATGTGACAGGATCGAGGAGCCATAATTTGGTGCAGTAGTGTTCAGGGGAATAGAATGGTGTAGGTGTAATATAGAATGAACAAGGAGAATGTGGGGTGTAATGTAAGCAAAAGACAGTGCAAACTGAATTTTAAGAAATAATGGTAGGAACGGAAAGGCTGAGATGGATACACAGTGGTTGTAGATTGTGTAAATGAGAGTGTGAGCAATGTGTGAAAACAGTAGGGCTACTACTTAATCAGACAGGTTGTTCAGTATCCAGGCTGTGCAGGCTGCAGTTGTTGCTGGTAGTGGCATAGGTAACTCACTGTAGTTTGTTGGTAGCAGTTCTTTTGTGGAGGTGGGGGAGATAGTCTGCTGTCCCTCTGTTTCTCTCCTGTTCATCTCCGTATATCTCCAAATATTATATCATACTTTACACTAACATACTTAGCAACTAAAATGCTTGCAGCCTAAGATGCTTGCAGCATTGATCTATACTAGTTAAATAACCATGCAGACATGGATACAGGGTTAATTGATAGCAGCCCCCACCCTCTGAAAACTCCACCCACAACAAAAGGTTGCTTCAAGGTGTGAACAAATCACTATACCCCCACTAATACACAGTAAAATGGTTTTGAGGGAAAACCTGACCTGCACCCATGCCCTGTTGATCTAGTGGGATCGCCTGTACTGCCACAGTGTCCACTGCCAGCGCGCGCGGCCCGCCTCCCACTGACTGTGCCGGATCGTGATAAAGTATGGGTCCTGAAGCGGGACCCACTCACCACCTCCCGAAGAGCGGCCACGCGATCCCGGAGAGCCCCCGTCGTGTGTGCCTGACCATGGAAGAAAACCGGAGCCTCCTGCTGTAGTTACCCGGCAACCAGGGCTCGGGAGTTTACAGCGCCGCTGGAGAGAGATGTAGCTGCAGCAGTGAATGTCAAAAGACATATACACACTGCTGCAGCCCTTGAAGTCTTCACTTTTCTTCTCAAAAAGCTCTTCTTAGGGCTGCCCAGAGCAGCCCCTCTGTTATGTGCCTGCTATCTGCGGCACCAACTACAAAACTGAGCTCCTGTGCAGGGAGGCGGGGTTATAGAGGAGGCGGCGCTATGCATTCTGGGAACAGTCAAAGCTTTTCAGCCTGTTGGTGCCTCGGATCAAGATCCTACTCTACACCCCTATGTCTATCCCCTATGTCTATCCTTGTGGAGCCCAGTGTACCCCGCAGCAGAAATGAGATGGAATTAAAATGGAGAAATAGTGTTAAAGAAATTAGTATGTGAAAAATGTTAATAGAATGTAAAGGTATGCCACACTAAAGCCATCCAGCTTAGACAGTCCAGAGGCACCACACCCCACACCTCCATTACCCCAATCTGGGTCTATGATTAACCAGCAAGGAGCCACATGATAATGGCTCCTTACTAAAATATATCTAAGCTAAGAGCTACCTACCTTGGAGCAACCCCATAATGCTCCATATGGCATGTCAGGGCCTGCACCTCCTCTTAATGCAGGAACCTCTCTGCCTCTCACAACAGACATATATAGGGTGGCAGATGCTCAATTAGCTTAGTGATATCATTCAGGTGCTTGAAAGGTAGGGGTATTTCTAAGCAAGAAAAATAAAAATAAAAAATGCAATTGGTTTCCCACAGCCCCCTGAATGATAACAGTAAATCTGGTTACTGTTATCATTCAGGGTGCTGGGGGAAACCAATTTTTTTTTTGACACCCATAAACGCCTTCTTCCTGTCAATCACCTTACGATTGGCTGTGCGAATGGATTCTTTGTTAAACCTATTGCACAGCAACAATATGCTTTGTACCCATATGATGCGCCTGCGCATTGCGCTGCATACGCATGCGCAGTTTTGCCAAGTTTTGACCTGATCGCAGCGCTGCAAAAATAGCTAGTGTGCAATCAGGTCGGCATGACCCCCATTGTTTACTACCCTACTACTGCAGAATCCTACATTCCAATCATGATTTGAAATAAATGGATTCATTGAAACAATTTCCATAGGCAAAGGCAAGGGGTGGGGGTTTCCAGTTGCCCTGAAATCCCTGCCAGTGGTTAGTGGCTTAAATCATGACCACAGTAGTAGTAGTAGTAGTAGTAGTAGTAGTATTAGTAGTAGTATACTAGAGCTGTGGTCAGAACATGCAGTATAAGGGTTGTTGCTGCTCATGCCTAGCTTCTCTACCAAGTTTACTGTGTGCATGAATTTAAGTGCTCAATCAGGGTACCATGCCAGAGAGAACAGAAAGCAGCTACCAGCAAGAAAAGACAGTCATCTTAACTAAGGTCAGAGAACGTAGGCTTAGATCAGTGCTGGATTACAGACAAGGCAGTAAGGCAGCACTCTAGGGCCTGGAAGAACCTAGGGGACCTGCCTGCTGACGAGCATGGGGAGCCACAAGTGGTAGAGGTTGCAAGTGGGGGGAGCCACAAATGGGTATGGGGTGGCCCGGTTGGGAGCTAAAAAGGGTCTCTGCCCACAAGCATGGGAGGGGATGGGGGCGTGAGCAGGGTTGGGTGGGGGAAGTCCGTGAGCTGAGGAGGGGATGGAGTTGTGTCCCAAATGAGTTTGGTCTCTATAGCAGCCATATTGTCTCCACTCTCTATACATATGCCCTTGTTTTCTCCTTTCCTCCTTAATGTGACCTGTTACATTAGAATCAAACAGTTCCCCCAGTGTCTAAATGAAATAGAGTAATTGTTAATGAATTACCTATTCTTACTAGTGATGAGCACCGGAAATTTTTCGGGTTTTGTGTTTTGGTTTTGGGTTCGGTTCCGCGGCCGTGTTTTGGGTTCTAACGCGTTTTGGCAAAACCTCACCTAATTTTTTTTGTCGGATTCGGGTGTGTTTTGGATTCGGGTGTTTTTTTCAAAAAACCCTAAAAAACAGCTTAAATCATAGAATTTGGGGGTCATTTTGATCCCAAAGTATTATTAACCTCAATAAACATAATTTCCACTCATTTTCAGTCTATTCTGAACACCTCACACCTCACAATATTATTTTTAGTCCTAAAATTTGCACCGAGGTCGCTGGATGGCTAAGCTAAGCGACCCAAGTGGCCGACACAAACACCTGGCCCATCTAGGAGTGGCACTGCAGTGTCACGCAGGATGGCCCTTCCAAAAAACACTCCCCAAACAGCACATGACGCAAAGAAAAAAAGAGGCGCAATGAGGTAGCTGTGTGAGTAAGCTAAGCGACCCTAGTGGCCGACACAAACACCTGGCCCATCTAGGAGTGGCACTGCAGTGTCACGCAGGATGGCCCTTCCAAAAAACACTCCCCAAACAGCACATGACGCAAAGAAAAAAAGAGGCGCAATGAGGTAGCTGTGTGAGTAAGCTAAGCGACCCTAGTGGCCGACACAAACACCTGGCCCATCTAGGAGTGGCACTGCAGTGTCACGCAGGATGGCCCTTCCAAAAAACACTCCCCAAACAGCACATGACGCAAAGAAAAAAAGAGGCGCAATGAGGTAGCTGTGTGAGTAAGCTAAGCGACCCTAGTGGCCGGCACAAACACCTGGCCCATCTAGGAGTGGCACTGCAGTGTCACGCAGGATGGCCCTTCCAAAAAACACCCCTCAAACAGCACATGACGCAAAGAAAAATGAAAGAAAAAAGAGGTGCAAGATGGAATTGTCCTTGGGCCCTCCCACCCACCCTTATGTTGTATAAACAGGACATGCACACTTTAACCAACCCATCATTTCAGTGACAGGGTCTGCCACACGACTGTGACTGAAATGACGGGTTGGTTTGGACCCCCACCAAAAAAGAAGCAATTAATCTCTCCTTGCACAAACTGGCTCTACAGAGGCAAGATGTCCACCTCATCATCATCCTCCGATATATCACCGTGTACATCCCCCTCCTCACAGATTATCAATTCGTCCCCACTGGAATCCACCATCTCAGCTCCCTGTGTACTTTGTGGAGGCAATTGCTGCTGGTGAATGTCTCCACGGAGGAATTGATTATAATTCATTTTAATGAACATCATCTTCTCCACATTTTCTGGATGTAACCTTGTACGCCGATTGCTGACAAGGTGAGCGGCAGCACTAAACACTCTTTCGGAGTACACACTTGTGGGAGGGCAACTTAGGTAGAATAAAGCCAGTTTGTGCAAGGGCCTCCAAATTGCCTCTTTTTCCTGCCAGTATAAGTACGGACTGTCTGACGTGCCTACTTGGATGCGGTCACTCATATAATCCTCCACCATTCTTTCAATGGGGAGAGAATCATATGCAGTGACAGTAGACGACATGTCCGTAATCGTTGTCAGGTCCTTCAGTCCGGACCAGATGTCAGCATCAGCAGTCGCTCCAGACTGCCCTGCATCACCGCCAGCGGGTGGGCTCGGAATTCTGAGCCTTTTCCTCGCACCCCCAGTTGCGGGAGAATGTGAAGGAGGAGATGTTGACAGGTCGCGTTCCGCTTGACTTGACAATTTTCTCACCAGCAGTTCTTTGAACCCCAGCAGACTTGTGTCTGCCGGAAAGAGAGATCCAAGGTAGGTTTTAAATCTAGGATCGAGTACGGTGGCCAAAATGTAGTGCTCTGATTTCAACAGATTGACCACCCGTGAATCCTTGTTAAGCGAATTAAGGGCTCCATCCACAAGTCCCACATGCCTAGCGGAATCGCTCTGTGTTAGCTCCTCCTTCAATGTCTCCTGCTTCTTCTGCAAAAGCCTGATGAGGGGAATGACCTGACTCAGGCTGGCAGTGTCTGAACTGACTTCACGTGTGGCAAGTTCAAAAGGTTGCAGAACCTTGCACAACGTTGAAATCATTCTCCACTGCGCTTGAGACAGGTGCATTCCACCTCCTATATCGTGCTCAGTTGTATAGGCTTGAATGGCCTTTTGCTGCTCCTCCAACCTCTGAAGCATATAGAGGGTTGAATTCCACCTCGTTACCACTTCTTGCTTCAGATGATGGCAGGGCAGGTTCAGGCGTTTTTGGTGGTGCTCCAGTCTTCTGTACGTGGTGCCTGTACGCCGAAAGTGTCCCGCAATTCTTCTGGCCACCGAAAGCATCTCTTGCACGCCCCTCTCGTTTTTTAAATAATTCTGCACCATAAATTCAAGGTATGTGCAAAACATGGGACGTGCTGGAATTTGCCCAGATTTAATGCACACACAATATTGCTGGCGTTGTCCGATGCCACAAATCCACAGGAGAGTCCAATTGGGGTAAGCCATTCTGCGATGATCTTCCTCAGTTGCCGTAAGAGGTTTTTAGCTGTGTGCGTATTCTGGAAAGCGGTGATACAAAGCGTAGCCTGCCTAGGAAAGAGTTGGCGTTTGCGAGATGCTGCTACTGGTGCCGCCGCTGCTGCTCTTGCGGCGGGAGTCCATACATCTACCCAGTGGGCTGTCACAGTCATATAGTCCTGAGCCTGCCCTGCTCCACTTGTCCACATGTCCGTGGTTAAGTGGACATTGGGTACAACTGCATTTTTTAGGACACTGGTGAGTCTTTTTCTGAGGTCTGTGTACATTTTCGGTATCGCCTGCCTAGAGAAATGGAACCTAGATGGTATTTGGTACCGGGGACACAGTACCTCCAACAAGTCTCTAGTTGCCTCTGCAGTAATGATGGATACCGGAACCACGTTTCTCACCGCCCAGGATGCCAAGGCCTCAGTTATCCGCTTTGCAGCAGGATGACTGCTGTGATATTTCATCTTCCTCGCAAAGGACTGTTGGACAGTCAATTGCTTGGTGGAAGTAGTAAAAGTGATCTTACGAGTACGACTTCCCCTCTGGGATGACCATCGACTCCCAGCAGCAACAACAGCAGCGGCAGCAGCAGTAGGCGTTACACGCAAGGATGCATCGGAGGAATCCCAGGCAGGAGAGGACTCGTCATAATTGCCAGTGACATGGCCTGCAGGACTATTGGCATTCCTGGGGAAGGAGGAAATTGACACTGAGGGAGTTGGTGGGGTGGTTTGCGTGAGCTTGGTTACAAGAGGAAGGGATTTACTGGTCAGTGGACTGCTTCCGCTGTCGCCCAAAGTTTTTGAACTTGTCACTGACTTATGATGAATGCGCTGCAGGTGACGTATAAGGGAGGATGTTCCGAGGTGGTTAACGTCCTTACCCCTACTTATTACAGCTTGACAAAGGCAACACACGGCTTGACAAATGTTGTCCGCATTTCTGTTGAAATACTTCCACACCGAAGAGCTGATTTTTTTGGTATTTTCACCAGGCATGTCAATGGCCCTATTCCTCCCACGGACAACAGGTGTCTCCCCGGGTGCCTGACTTAAACAAACCACCTCACCATCAGAATCCTCCTGGTCAATTTCCTCCCCAGCGCCAGCAACACCCATATCCTCCTCATCCTGGTGTACTTCAACACTGACATCTTCAATCTGACTATCAGGAACTGGACTGCGGGTGCTCCTTCCAGCACTTGCAGGGGGCGTGCAAATGGTGGAAGGCGCATGCTCTTCACGTCCAGTGTTGGGAAGGTCAGGCATCGCAAACGACACAATTGGACTCTCCTTGTGGATTTGGGATTTCGAAGAACGCACAGTTCTTTGCTGTGCTTTTGCCAGCTTGAGTCTTTTCATTTTTCTAGCGAGAGGCTGAGTGCTTCCATCCTCATGTGAAGCTGAACCACTAGCCATGAACATAGGCCAGGGCCTCAGCCGTTCCTTGCCACTCCGTGTGGTAAATGGCATATTGGCAAGTTTACGCTTCTCCTCCGACAATTTAATTTAGATTTTTGAGTCCTTTTTTTACTGATATTTGGTGTTTTGGATTTTACATGCTCTGTACTATGACATTGGGCATCGGCCTTGGCAGACGACGTTGCTGGCATTTCATCGTCTCGGCCATGACTAGTGGCAGCAGCTTCAGCACGAGGTGGAAGTCGATCTTGATCTTTCCCTATTTTTGGAACCTCAACATTTTTGTTCTCCATATTTTAATAGGCACAACTAAAAGGCACCTCAGGTAAACAATGGAGATGGATGGATACTAGTATACTTATGGATGGACGAGCGACTGCCGACACAGAGGTAGCTACAGCCGTGGACTACCGTACTGCGTCTGCTGCTAATATAGACTGGATGATAATGATATAAAAAATATATATATATATCACTACTGCAGCCGGACAGGTATATATTATATAATGACGGACCTGCTGGACACTGTCAGCTCAGCACTGCAGACTCCTAAAGTAAGCTACTAGTATCAAGAAGATAGAAAAAAAACAAAACACCACAGGTAGGTGGTATACAATTATGGATGGACGAGCGACTGCCGACACAGAGGTAGCTACAGCCGTGGACTACCGTACTGCGTCTGCTGCTAATATAGACTGGATGATAATGATATAAAAAATATATATATATATATCACTACTGCAGCCGGACAGGTATATATTATATAATGATGGACCTGCTGGACACTGTCAGCTCAGCACTGCAGACTCCTAAAGTAAGCTACTAGTATCAAGAAGATAGAAAAAAAAACACACCACAGGTAGGTGGTATACAATTATGGATGGACGAGCGACTGCCGACACAGAGGTAGCTACAGCCGTGGACTACCGTACTGCGTCTGCTGCTAATATAGACTGGATGATAATAATATAAAAAATATATATATATATATATCACTACTGCAGCCGGACAGGTATATATTATATAATGACGGACCTGCTGGACACTGTCAGCTCAGCACTGCAGACTCCTAAAGTAAGCTACTAGTATCAAGAAGATAGAAAAAAACAAAACACCACGGGTAGGTGGTATACAATTATGGATGGACGAGCGACTGCCGACACAGAGGTAGCTATAGCCGTGGACTACCGTACTGCGTCTGCTGCTAATATAGACTGGATGATAATGTGATAATGAGATATAAAATATATATATATCACTACTGCAGCCGGACAGGTATATATTATATAATGACGGACCTGCTGGACACTGTCAGCTCAGCACTGCAGACTCCTAAAGTAAGCTACTAGTAGTATCAAGAAGATAGAAAAAAAAAAAACACCACAGGTAGGTGGTATACAATTATGGATGGACGAGTGACTGCCGACACAGAGGTAGCTACAGCCGTGGACTACCGTACTGCGTCTGCTGCTAATATAGACTGGATGATAATGAGATATAAAATATATATATATATCACTACTGCAGCCGGACAGGTACATATTATATAATGACGGACCTGCTCGACACTGTCAGCTCAGCACTGCAGACTCCTAAAGTAAGCTACTAGTAGTATCAAGAAGATAGAAAAAAAAAAAACATCACAGGTAGGTGGTATACAATTATGGATGGACGAGCGACTGCCTACACAGAGGTAGCTACAGCCGTGGACTACCGTACTGCGTCTGCTGCTAATATAGACTGGATGATAATGAGATATAAAATATATATGTATCACTACTGCAGCCGGACAGGCATATATTATATAATGACGGACCTGCTGGACACTGTCAGCTCAGCACTGCAGACTCCTAAAGTAAGCTACTAGTATCAAGAAGATAGAAAAAAAAAAACACCACAGGTAGGTGGTATACAATTATGGATGGACGAGCGACTGCCGACACAGAGGTAGCTACAGCCGTGGACTACCGTACTGCGTCTGCTGCTAATATAGACTGGATGATAATGAGATATAAAATATATATATCACTACTGCAGCCGGACAGGTATATATTATATAATGACGGACCTGCTCGACACTGTCAGCTCAGCACTGCAGACTCCTAAAGTAAGCTACTAGTATCAAGAAGATAGAAAAAAAAAAAAAACACCACGGGTAGGTGGTATACAATTATGGATGGACGAGCGACTGCCGACACAGAGGTAGCTACAGCCGTGGACTACCGTACTGCGTCTGCTGCTAATATAGACTGGACGATAATGAGATATAAAATATATATATATCACTACTGCAGCCGGACAGGTATATATTATATAATGACGGACCTGCTGGACACTGTCAGCTCAGCACTGCTGACTCCTAAAGTAAGCTACTAGTATCAAGAAGATAGAAAAAAAAAAAAACACCACGGGTAGGTGGTATACAATTATGGATGGACGAGCGACTGCCGACACAGAGGTAGATACAGCCGTGGACTACCGTACTGCGTCTGCTGCAGTGCTAATATAGACTGGATGATAATGATATAAAAAATATATATATATATCACTACTGCAGCCGGACAGGTATATATTATATAATGACGGACCTGCTGGACACTGTCAGCAGAATGCGTTTATAGAATAAAAACACCACACGACGAGTGTTTAACTTTTTCAGGCAGACAATCACAATATACTGGTGGTCAGTGGTCACTGGTCAGTCACACTGGCAGTGGCACTCTTGCAGCAAAAGTGTGCACTGTTAAAATATGTACTCCTGCTATAACTGCTCCCCAGTCTCCCCCACAATTAAGCTGTGTGAGCAGTGAGCACTCAGCGCAGTCAGATATACAGTATTACATAGATGATGCAGCACACTGAGGGCACACTGAGGCTGAGCACAGATATGGTATGTGACTGTGTCACACTGTGTATCGTTTTTTTTTCAGGCAGAGAACAGATTAATTAAACTGGTGGTCACTGGTCACACTATCAGCAAGTAGTACTCCTAATATGCTCCCCAAAATTAGTAAATCAAGTGTCTCTACTACTCTCTAGTCTACTCTAAACGGAGAGGACGCCAGCCACGTCCTCTCCCTATCAATCTCAATGCACGTGTGAAAATGGCGGCGACGCGCGGCTCCTTATATAGAATCCGAGTCTCGCGATAGAATCCGAGCCTCGCGAGAATCTGACAGCGGGATGATGACGTTCGGGCGCGCTCGGGTTAACCGAGCAAGGCGGGAAGATCCGAGTCTGCCTCGGACCCGTGTAAAAAGCGTGAAGTTCGGGGGGGTTCGGTTTCCGAGAAACCGAACCCGCTCATCACTAATTCTTACCAAGAACATGGCATATTTCAGACAAAGATGAAAACAAAGTAATGGTTTTATAATAACTGAAATTATGTTTCCAATATAGGGGCTGATTCTGAGTCAGACACAGCAGTATCCATGTCTGCTTCTTTCTCCGCAGTCACATCTACGATTTTATGCTAATACCACATCAAAGACTTTACCTGGTGGAGCGTGCTTCTGAATGAGCAAGCACTGAGACTCCTACATTAGATGTTCAAATACAGTACCGCTTGATGCTGTTTTAGCTGCCACCATCAATCTTGCCTTTGAAACTTGCACTAGGCCCATGCTAGGAGCTGAATCTTTGTCAAAGTATTGTCTCCCATGTGAACGATGAGGCATCTTTGCATGCAATCACTTTAAGCGACACAACCACAACACTTCCAAAACAATCCAGTAAGATGAAGCACCTCAGTTCATCTGATTAGCCACAACATATTACAGCTAATACACTCCTTGTTGAAAGAGGAGTTCACTACTGTGCAGACTCTAGTCTTCCTGTTCTCAAGAGAGGATTCATGCACTATCCCAAGATGGCCACCATGATTTCTACTGAGCATGTGCACGGGCCATCTTGAATTTTGAAGTGTGTCAGAAGACTTCTGCTATACTCGTATGAGAGACCAGGTTAATATCTGCATATAAATCAGTTCCAGCATCCCTGCATGGCTACCCATTTGCAGTTTACACTCAATGGCTAGTCATCTGTATGAAACCCCACTATGCTCAAGCGGCACTCCATCACCAATGTACAGTACATGCAACAGTGAGTACGGCTGTACCTGCTATCAATAACACAAAGGGTTAAGCAACTGGACTGTTCATAGTTTAGGTTATCTGCTGGTGTGTGCCTACTGTCAGTGCCATTTCTTGCAGAGAACGAGCAGAGCTACCGCACGGGGCGCCCGCTATGGAACTTTGTCCCCCTACTGTTCCTCGCCTTCCTCCTCTTCCCGAGTACTCTGCTCTGGGGGTGAAGTTTCACGGAAATACACGCAGTTGTGTCATGACGTCACAACGCAACTGCGTCCAGGTCCTCTGTGACCACGTTGCCTCCTCGGGTCCTGCTGCAGCCGGCTCCTCCACGGGGATTACTAGGGGTCCTCATGGCACCGTGTGGCCTTTGGCTCCCGCCCATCATTCCATACTTGGCCAGCTGCCTCTTCCACCACTGGCTCCTATCAGGCTGGGAGTCATCAGTAGTCCTCTCCTTCACTGGGCTGTCGCCTCTCCTCTGTGCGGCTCCTATACCTGATGTTGCTGTTCCATCCAGCCTCGCTCTCAGACTGGCAGCTACATGGACAGCTCCACATCCAATGGGCTTCTCCAAGTCTCCAGCTAGAGGTCCTCTGTGCCGGATTGGGCACTTTGGGGCTGCTTCTCACCTTGCCAGCATTCCTCCAGTAGTCCTCCCCGGAAATCCTGGTGATGTCACTGCCACAGAGGAAAGGTTTCTTCTGGCCTCTTCTGGTCCCCACTGGATCCCATGTGCCGGCTCCTATGCGATGTCTCCTCAGGCGCTGGGTCTTCTATGACTGGGCACCGGTTAAGCCAGCCCGTCTCACGCAGGGTCCTTAAGCTGGGGCTATGCTCGCTGGTACTGTGGTAAAGTAAAGATCCCCTTCCTGGAGAGATACTGCGCTGCTCCCTACCTCTGTCTCCCCTGGCTTCTTTGGCTGTGGACACCCAGCACATGAAACCCCTGGCAATGAACATGACATCCAGCACTTGAAACCCCTGGCAACGAGCATGACACCCAACGTGTTAAACCCCTGGCAACGAACAGGTAATTTAAAAGTAATTAGAAGCTTTACTGTAGGGCATAATTTATAACGTGCATTGCGGTGTATGGCATAATATGGTGCAGAGGGCATTACTGTGTGGGGCTTAATATAGTGGAATTTTCCCCCCGCTGTGACGGCAGAGGTGTGTTGTTGCAGGGTCAAAAACTGGCACGTAAGGTAGTCTTTTCCTGTGAGGCCATGCCCATTTTAGTAAGGCCATGCCCATTGTAGTGAGGCCATGCCCCATCGTCGTGGGCGCAGGCACAATATATTTATTTTATGTATGGGGGGCGCATTCTTAATGTCTATGGGGGGAAAACATTTTTTAATGTTCACACTGGGAGCCAAATTGTATAGAAACAGCCATGCCCAGAGCATCATACAGAGGCAATCTTAATTACGTGTTATGCAGATTACAATAGAGCAAAGAATGAAGAAAACACAGAGTGTTTCCAGTGAAGTCTGTCAGCACAGAAGCTTAAACACGAGTGAAGACAGTGCAGAGTGTTTCCACTGTAGTGTAGCAGTTCAGAAGCTGTTTATTGCACAAAGGCTGCATAGTAACTGTATGTCTGTAAGAAGCATGAATATAGGAGCTGATATCTGGTCCAGAGGCGGAACTACCGCCAGTGCAACCAGTGCGTTGCACTGGGGCCCGCCTCTGTCCAGGGGCCCAAAGCATGTAATGAGTCATACTGACTCATTACATAGCGCTGTGTGCTGCAGGCAACCGCTGCCCGCAGCACACAGCCGCCCGGAGAGAGAGGAGAGGAGCGCAGCGGTATGGGGGTAAGGAGAAGGAGGGAGGTGGAGGAGGGAGCCAGAGCAGCGCTTTGTTACTGGTGGAGGCGCTGCTGCTGCTGTCCCTCTGCTTCACTATAGGCTGTCATCCGTCACTGTGAAGCACATCCCAGCATTCACAGCGGCGGAGAACAGCCTATAGTGAAGCAGAGGGACAGCAGCAGCAGCGCCTCCACCAATAACACAGCGCTGCTTCGGCTCCCTCCTCCACCTCCCTCCTCCTCCTTCTCTCCTGTCCGGGATCCCTGCCAGAAGCTGCACCGAGGAGCCTGAGCCAGCGGAGAGAGTAAGTATAATTCTTTTTCTTTCTTTCTTTCTTTCTTTCTTTCTTTCTTTCTTTCTTTCTTTCTTTCTGTGAAAAAAGGGGGACTGTCTGCCGTAATGTGTAAAAAGAGGAAATCTGCCTGCTGCAATGTGTAAAAAGGAGGAATCTGCCTGCCGTGATGTGTAAAAAGGTGGATGCTGTCTGCCGTAATGTGTAACAAGGGCACGCTGTCTGTCGTTATGTGTAAAAAGGGCACGCTGTCTGTCGTTATGTGTAAAAAGGGCATGCTGTCTGCCGTTATGTGTAAAAAGGGGATGCTGTCTGTCGTTATGTGTAAAAAGTGCATGCTGTCTGCCGCTATGTGTAAAAAGGGCACGCTGTCTGGCGTGCCGCTATGTGTAAAAAGGGCACGCTGTCTGGCGTAATGTGTGAGGGCACGCTGTCTGCCGTAATGTGTAAAAAGGGGACGCTGTCTGCCTTAATGTGTAAAAAGGGCACGCTGTCTGCCGTAATGTGTAACAAGGGCACGCTGCCTGCCGTTATGTGTTAAAAGGGCATGCTGTCTGCCGTTATCTGTAAAAAGGGGAAGCTGTCTGTCGTTATGTGTAAAAAGTGTATGCTGTCTGCCGCTATGTGTAACAAGGGCATGCTGTCTGCCGTTATGTGTAAAAAGTGCACGCTGTCTGCCGCTATGTGTAAAAAGGGCATGCTGTCTGCCATTATGTGTAAAAAGGGGGACGCTGTCTGCCGTAATGTGTAAAAAGGGGAATCTGTCCGCCGTAATGTGTAAAAGGGTCTCTACCTGGTGTAGTGGTGCTACTGTGCGGCGTAATTTGAATAATGGAGACTACTGTGCACCGTTTTATGAATTGGTATTATTTTGTGGCCGCACCCCTTCCCCACGAAGCCATGCCCCTATGTTTTGCATGCAGGGGTGGGGCTCCGATGCCGTTTCTTGCACACAGTGCTAAAATGTCTAGTTACAGTACTGTTGCTAGGTATCCATTTCTCTGGCCCTGAGCTGGTCCCCCTCACCAGATCCTCTCCGGGGCGAGGGAGTGGACTTGTATGGGATGGGGGGGCAAAGCATTTTGTCGCACCTGGGCCCACCGCTCGCTAGTTCCGCCACTGATCCAGTCCCTAGGTTGACAGAAACTAGGTCGACAGTGTCTAGGTCAACCGCTATTGGTCAACAGTAACTAGGTCGACAGGGTTTCTAGGTCGACAGGGTCTCCAGGTCGACAGGTCAAAAGGTCGACATGAGTTGTTTTAAAAAAAATTTTTTTTTACTTTTTCATACTTAGCGATCCACGTGGACTACAATTGGGAATAGTAACCTGTGCTGTATGCAGCGGTAACGAAGCAAGGCATCTTGTGTGAGGGGACACGGTGTACTAATTGGGGTTCCTGGTCATTGTACGGAGAAAACGAAACACAAAAAACATAAAAAATTCATATCGACCTTTTGACCTGTCAACCTAGACCATGTCGACCTACAGACCCTGTCGATCTAGCATCCCTGTCGACCTACAGTAGTTACTGTTGACCGATAGTGTTCGACCTAGACACTGTCGACCTAGTTACTGTCGACCCTCCATACCACACCCACAGGAGCTACACCCATAATGGGGTTAACCAAGCTAGAACATGCAGAGAATTATACACCCTAGAAATTTGCAATGGAAATTATATTGAGGCGTGAAAGATTGACAGTAGATCCTGATGCAAATCAAAACCTAGATAATGTAGGGAGGCCATTGGCATTATTGGTTTGAGTGTAGAGTGTGGATGTCTACTCTGTTATACAAAGAAAGGCATCAGCTAAAGATATGTGGACAGGTCAACAGGCAGTATACCAAGATAGAGGTCTCATGAGGAGAGTACATTTTAGATGTGTATTGTATAACACAAAATTGGTGATAGTAGCAGTATAGTAACATAGTAAGTAACATAGTAATTGAGGTTGAATAGAGGCAAACTGCCCATCGTGTTCAACCTGTATTAAGTTGTGATGATTCTACATACCCGCTGAATAATGTTTTATGACTAGTTAACTACTATAACTCATGTTACCCCGAATTAACCACGTTGATATTTTAAATATTATAACCTTGGATATAATTTTCATTCAGAAATTTATCCATTCCTTTTTTAAATCCAATTACAGATTCCGCCATTACCACCTTCCCTGGCAGGGAATTCCACATCCTAATTGCCCTAACAGTAAAGAACCCTTTCCTCCGTTGCATTTGGAACTTTCCTCCAGCTGCAGCGAGTGCCCACGTGTCCTAAACTGTGTTCTTTTAATAAATAATTCCTCTGATAACTCTTTGTGATGTCCCTTTACATATTTGAAGATATTAATAATATCTCCTCGTAGGCGCCTCTTTTCTAGTGAATACATATTCAACCTAGTATGAGTGACTACAATGACAAAAATGATGTCTGCTTTCAGCAACTAACATCTGTTGGAGTGCAAATACTGTAGATGATGAAGAGATTGCAACAGCAATGTTACAGAACTTAATGCCTGAGTGTGACTTCCTAGTTGTGGCGTTGGAAGCAAATACAGCAAAGCTAGCATTGTTTTACTGCGTCCAACATAGGCAGTGCGTGAGACTCAAAATCAGGCTCATAATAAGATAACTGAGTTTTTTTGTGGTGGTGGATGGGATTGTTCTTCCAAAATTTTAAAATGGCCAAACTATTATTACCAATACTTTTATAATACATATATATGTGCTGCCTCTTCCTTCCATGCAAATTACTCACATGTATCTAATTTAAGGAAGGCACTCTTGCCATTGATCAGAGGTATCACAACTGATGTTCAACATTGCAACATATAAATAAAATATAGATAAAAAAACACACATGACCTCAGGAAAATAATAACTTTTATAAAACAAAATAGTAAACAAATCCCACCAACATTTCTGGGCATTGGGCCTTTTCCCCAAGGAGCAATATAAGTCTGCAAAATAGTCTTACCTTAAATACATGAAGTTAAAAGAGCATGCACAACATGAGTGTCACTGCCAGTGGGGAATGTTTCAAGGAATGGAGTAAATCCATATACCTACAGTACAAGTGAAGCAATTTCACTAAGATGCAAATTAATTAATTACTAGATTATGATAGTGTGGTATTAGAATTATTACAGGCCATGGCATCACCTACTTATAGTGTGTTAATAGGGATTACAACATACTCTATATCTTTTACTCTTTTTTTCTTTTCACACCACAGCAGAGAGACAAGGCTATTTCCCCCAGATATAGACAGTAACCAACAGCAAAGGTGTTTAAAAAAAATGTGGAATTTATTATGAAGGATTCTACCACTAAGGTTGCTTAAATAGTCATGTGGTAAAAGTTTTTAATAACGTGGCATATAGCACACATTAAATAGCCAATTTGCCACTATTACAGTTGTGAAAACGTAGCCATGCACCAGAATCAACGTCTGTTGCCACACTGATACATTTTGGACAGGTACCAGAAGTTTAAAGCAGAAATTAGGGCACTTTGTAACCTTTCATTTATGGCCAAAATTGAGGATACAGAGCTTATGGAAATTATCACACGCCTACAAAAGTGCTCCATCTTCCCATTTGAAAACCATGCACCAGAATCAACTTCTGTAGCTCACTGATACATTTTGTATAGGTACCAATAGCTTAAAGAAGGAATTGGGGAACTTTTGGAATTTTCATTTTTGGCCAAAATTGAGGG
The DNA here is from genome assembly GCF_028390025.1 of Pseudophryne corroboree. Lineage (NCBI taxonomy): Eukaryota > Metazoa > Chordata > Amphibia > Anura > Myobatrachidae > Pseudophryne > Pseudophryne corroboree. Next base: position 272,701,743 of record NC_086454.1, read on the forward strand.
TCTATATTTAATTTAGGTGACGCAGTGATACATTTGTGATATGTAACTAAAGTTTAAAGCAGAAATTGGGGCATATTTGGAATTATTATTTTCAACCAAAACTGAGGGTCTGCAGCTTTGGGAAATTTCTGTGTGTATTTAAAAAAAATTCTACCTCAAACTTGAAAACCATGCACCAGTATCAACTTCGGTGAATGCAGCTATACATTTTGAATATTCTCATCGCAGTGATACATTTTGGATAAATGCCTAAAGTTAACAACAGAAATTGGGTCACTTTTTGAATTTTCATTTTTAGTCAAAATTGAGAGTCTAGGGCTCACAGAAAGTTTCATGTGCATGTAACAACATTTCTACCTCCTATTTGAAAACCACACAACAGATGAGTCATGGCCTCGGGGGTTTAACTTGGCTATAAATGATAGTTTCCTAATTTGATATGCGACACTTGCTCATCTGTGTGTGAGTAAGTTTTATTCCATATCTGAAGTGCTATGAAGCAGAGACTGCCAGTTCTTTTCATACAAAGTTCCGTTCTTCTGTGACTTTGTACATATTAAAAACTCTTTGAGAAAAGTAGGAATGTACGCCAGCCCAAATCATGAGTTTTGGATTTTGGTTTTGATTCCTTATCTCCTTTGTGTTTTGGATCTGTATTGGTTTTGCCAAAACCACCCTTGTGGGTTTTGGTTTTGGATCTGTATTTGTTTTCAGAAAAATTCATATAAAACAGTTAAAATACAGAATTTTGGGCTGTTTTGGTTCCTACAGTATTATTAACCTCAATATCATTAATTTCCACTCATTTTGACCACCTCACAGCTCACAATATTGGTTTCATTCAGTGTAGGCCAAAACTTTGCACCGAGGTAGCAGGATGACTAAGCTAAGCGACAGCAGTGGGAGGCACAAACATGTGGCACTTCAACTTCAAACACGGCACATCTAGGAGTGGCATTGTAGTGGCAGACAGGATGGCAGTTTAATAAATATGCAAAAAAAAAAAAACAGTCAGCAATGCTCCAAACAGCGCATAATGCAAAGGAAAGAGGTGCAAGATGGAATTGTCCTTGGCCCCTCCCACCCACCATTATGTTGTATAGATTAAACAGGACATGCACAGTTTAACAAACCAGTCACTACAGCGACAGAGACCGTCACTTGTGGCTGAAATGATTGGTTTGTTTGGGCCCTCACAAAACAAGCTGCCAATGGTCTCTGTGTACACAACCTGGCTCTACACTGAAGTTTAATTTCCCCAACAGTGTTGTGTATGAGTATGAAAATATATTACTGTGGTACCACTTTCACCTACAGTATCGCACAATACGTGTATGAGTACAAAATAATAGTATACTGTGGTCTGACCAGCAGTGTCACAGTACTTATGAAAATAAAATAAAAATTGTATAGTACACTGGGCTACAGCACAAACAATTTTATTTTAAAATAATTATATTTTAGGTTTTTAGCTTTGTATATTTTAATTTTACACTGATTCTGATAGGATACACCTGGATGTAAACACAGTATACTGGGTTTTTAATTAACACTGGGAGAGAGCCCCTGAATGTGTGGACAGATCACCCCTAGGTGAACAGAGCACCCCTTGTCAGATACACCAGATGACAGACATAGCACCCCTGGACTGATACTGATAGGACACACCAACCCCTTTATGTACACTACACATAGTATACTGGGTTTTAAATTAACACTGGGGCAGAGCCCCTGGATGTATGGACAGATCAACCCTAGGTGGACAGAGCACCCCTTGTCAGATACACAAGATGACAGAGCACCCCTGGACTGATAAACCAGCCCTACAGCAGCCACCAGACCCATGCCCACGTCCCACACCACACAACCCAGCACTGAGACAGACACATCTGTTCAGTGCAATCTCCACAGCCGGAGTGAAAATAAAACCGATCACCGGACCTTTGTAGAATCCAAAACCCTGCGAGAATCCGACAGCGGGATAATGTAATTTTGCCTCGTTTTGTGATCTGAGTCTGTCGGGAAACCCTGAGCCAGACTCATAGCCAGATTAAGGGGAAGGGGGGTGGGGGTGCAGGGCATAGTGTACCCCGGGCCCCCCTTTATCAAGGGCCCCCCCGGCCAGAACACACTGACATCACTAGCTTTACCTCTTAAGCAGCAACAGAACCAGCAGCCAGAATGTGAGCAGGACAGTTTGCAGTGCAGGTAGGGACACAGGAATATCATGTTTCATGAGCTACCGACAGAGTTTTCTGACCAGAGCAGAGATAGGAGGGTAGAAAGAGCTATAAGTGTCACAGAGATCGCAGATTTTCCTCCTCCCTGCTTGGATGTCTGAGTCCTGTGTAAACTGTTACACAACTAAACCATTTGGGTGTAGAGATAGAGACACACAGAGAGTCCTTCTGAGTCCTGTCCCAGTATGTAAGTAGTACAGAGGATGCTGCAATTCTTGCATGTGACAACATAAATCATTTTATTTTTCTATATGTATTTTAAGGTTAAGTTGTCTTTGTTCCACTACAAGAAAAGTTTATAAAATAGTTGTCTTTCAATTATATATAAACATTACCCAAGCATTAGGGATACCGGATAGGGGTATAAGCGACCTGAGGTGTTTGTATGTGACCAAGTGTAATAAATATATAAAAGATATATAAAAATATAATATCAATTTATTTCACAACATTAGGAATAAATTAAAGTACAGTACCAATGAAAAAAAAAATTTACATATAAAAATTGAAAAAATGAGAGTCCTTTACATAAAATACAGTTCTAAAAAACTGTTTTTTTTTAAAAAGGGAATGGACATATATTAAATTCTCAAAATAAAGTGCGGATTGTCTGGGCAAATAAGCTAATCAAATGTGGAAAAATAGCATGTAGAGTCTTAACTGATATAGCAGGAGGTCTCTGGGTGAAGGCCCAACGCGTTTAGTCTCCAAGACTTCTTCATGGATTAGCTTATTTGCACAGATAGTATTATACCCAGCAATTACTCTTGTAAGTTATTACTATATACGTTCTAGAAGCTTTATTAATCCTTATTACCTCCCACTAACGTCTACACTGCGCAGTGACTGGTGGCCATAACGTTGGTGCACATGAAGTCTTTGAAGAATTAATCGGAAGCACATTCAATAGAAGCTCTTGGTCTCCTGTATGCGTACTCCTAATAGAATACTCTTTCTGATACCTGATGTTAACTGAAATATAATCGGATTCAGTGACTCTCAATGTTGCTCAAATCGGTATAAATACAGATGGGTGTTAATCGTTGGCTAGCTTTACTGTATCCTAAAGTTATTTGCATATGACAGCCTCTATTTATCCGCAATAAGTTATGTGACATTGTACTGTGCTAAGATTCCTTGAGTGTGCCTGAGAGTGAAATATCAATTGCCTCTTCTCTTCTTTAATTACTATAGCTTACTAAGGGAGTTTCTGTGTCTAAATCAATCTTCCAAATTGACAAAGTGAGCTGCCGGTATTACTCTTATTCGCTGTGTCTATGCCGTGTCTGAGGTAAGTGTGTTTCCAGATCCAACTAAAACAGTAGTTTTCTCTATTTAACTTTTGTTGCTTAACAGGAATTAATACTGTCTCTTTTAGTACTGACTGCCACTTTAAGAAATAAGCTTTCACTTGTAGATAGGACAAATGCAAGATTGTGCACTCTTATAATAAATCCCTTTTATTGGGAAGCTGCAATTGAACAGTCTCTAATGTGACACTGGGCTATTCTCCCTTCAGTACAGGGCCGCTCTGTGGCAGTTGAATAGTTGCTACTGTAACACTGGGCTATTTTCCCTTCAGTGTGAGGCCGCTCTGTGTTGATAACTATTCGGGCCCACCTCTAACCTTATAAGGGATAGCCGGAGCCGCCTCCTCAGATAACCGGAGCCGCCTCCTCCACTCCCCGCTAGTGTCACTCACTGATGCGGTCGCCGCCCAGCTCTGATCGGGTTGGTTCAGCCAGAACCAGCCACCTCCCGGAGGGCGTCACTCGGCCGAACTTCCTCACCCTCAAGCTCTGGCAGGTCTCCTCGGCCACCGCCGCCATCCGCACTTCAACCGGACCAGGACTCCGCCACACAGCCGGGGAACACCGGAGCCGCCAACAGGGTGATTTCACTACTTCCTCCGCTGTCCGTCACTGACCAGATCCCTATGGCTTTTTCAGCGGACGCGCTGCTCTCACCACGCAGCTCCGGCCCCGATCTCCGTCTCCTCAGACCACCAACGGTTCTCCTCTCCTCTCCTTTATAACTTCTCCGCCAGGGCCCCGGATCAGTCCCACCAGAAGTCCCCTGCATGAGCTGGTTGCTCTGCTAATTGCCTCGTGCCAGCACCCCCTACCTTGGTAGGCAGTGTGGCAGTCCAGTAGACCCGAATTCAGGCTGACAGTACCAACTCCCCTCTGTGAAGGGCATTTGTTCACAATTACCTCTTTCTGTGAAAGTATTTATATTAAATATGCCAATATCCTCCTATGAGAGGCAATGTGTAATTATATGAATTTTCTTTTATCCCTATCTACATAGGGCACATTTATTAACATTATAACCTTATCCTATTACAACTCATTGCCCACACAGGGGACTTAGCAAAGGGCTACATTCTGGTTTTACAAGGGTGTTACATACAACCCCGCTTGAATTATTTACTATAATAACTTTAGCAATTACTTGAAAGAACGAAATTTTAACTTAAACATATAAAATCTTGACGTATCTTTTGGCTCTACTTAGTACCCAAGTCCTTCAGTAAACCATTAACATTGGTATCTAATAGGTAAAATTCCCTTGGTGCATCTCTCCGATCTTCTTAATTCTACTGGGGACCTACCCACTGTGTGATCGTATTCCGCTAGCGTATCTGGTAGTATCGAGGGAAGATCCGCAGCAATGTAATCCTTTCCCTCTGTAACTTCAGATAATACTGTTTTCGATCCAGGTGTATCTCCCTCCGCAGCGGGCATTCCTATGCTAGACAATACTGGCCAACACCAACTCAACATGCCCATAGGGTCACTGACAGGCAATTACACAACAGGCAATTACTTTGCGGATTCCCATCTGGTCCTGTTTGAGCATTGTGCAGACAATGGAGGTAATTTAGGTCGGATCGCAGCATCAAGGGGCAGATGTATTAACCTGGGGAAAGCATAAGGAAGTGATAAACCAGTGATATATGCAATGTGATAAAGGCACCAGCCATTCAGCTCCAATATGTAAATTAACAGTTAGGATCTGATTGGCTGGTACCTTTATCACCTTGCACATATCACTGGTTTATCACTTCCTTATGCCTTCTCCAGGTTAATACATCTGCCCCAATATTTGTTAGCTAAAGGGCAAAACCATGGGGGTAATTCAGAGTTGATAGCAGCAGCAAATTTGTTAGCAGTTGGGCAAAACCATGGTGGTCATTCCGAGTTGTTCGCTCGTTGCCGATTTTCGCAGTGCAGCGATTAAGTGAAAAAACAGCAAAAATGCGCATGCGCATGGTACGCAGTGCGCATGCGATAAGTACTTTCACACAAAACTTTGTAGATTTACACAAGCTCAAGCAACGTTTTTTCTACGCTCGAGTGATCGTAGTGTGATTGACAGGAAGTGGGTGATTCTGGGAGGAAACTGGCTGTTTTCAGGGAGTGTGCTAAAAAATGCAGGCGTGCCAGGTAAAAACGCAGGAGTGGCTGGAGAAACGGGGGAGTGGTTGACCGAACGCAGGGCGTGTTTGTGACGTCAAACCAGGAACTAAACTGACTGAGGTGATCGCAATCTAGGAGTAGGTCTGGAGCTACTCAGAAACTGCAGCAAATTATTTAGTAGCAGTTCTGCTAATCTTTCGTTCGCTATTCTGCTAAGCTAAGATACACTCCCAGAGGACGGCGGCCTAGCGTGTGCAATGCTGCTAAAAGCAGCTAGCGAGCTAACAACTCGGAATGAGGGCCTATGTGCACTGCAGGTGTAGCAGCAGACCCTCCAACATGACCTGCCCCACTAGGTACAAAATGCTCTGTTCCTGGACTTCCCTCTTAATTTATGATTTCCATTACCTGTGTTGAACTAGTTAAATGATAAGAAAGCTGTTTCTTCACATGTGATGGCAATAATAAATTAAGAGGGAAGTCCAGAAACAGAGCATTTTGTACCTAGTGGGGCGGGTCATGTTTGAGCAGAGCCGGCCATAGGTATAGGCAAACTAGGCAATTGCCTAGGGCATTTGATATGCCTAGGGGCATCAGCAGCTTCTGCTGATTAAAATGATATGTGACATGCCTATATTCTGTGTGTACCATTTCATATGCAGATACAGCCACAGTCTCACGCTGTATATAGGCATGCTGCATATCATTTTAATCAGCAGAAGCTGCTTATGCATCCTAGCCACATAGCAATGCACATAAGATGCATTTTCATTAAAAAAAAGGTGCCCAACATTAGCATTGAGGCAAGATTTATGAGGACACTTCTGTACGCAAGCAGAGGCAGAGGTCACAGTGTTAGTGGCAGTGTGAGTGCTGTGTGCATGTGAGTGGGTTGGTTGTGCAGTATTGTTCGGAATATGTGTAAGGAGCATTATGTGTGTTATGTAAAAATGCATTAATAATGTGCAACATGTGTAAGGGGCACTATGTATAAAGGCATTAATAATGTGCGGCATATGTCTAACAGGGTAGTGCTGTATGTGTGTCATTATGTGTATAAGGGCATTAATAATGTGCGGCATATGTGTAAGGGACATTATTTGTAAAAGGGCATTAATAAAGGTTGTCATAATGTGTAAGGCGCATTATGTTTATAAGGACATTAATAATGTGTCTCATATGTGTAAGGGGCGTTACTGTGTGGAATTATGTGTATAAATGCATTACTAATGTGTGGCATTATGTGTATAAGGTGCTGTATGTGGTGTTGCGTATAAAAAGGGCACTACTGTGTCGTCTAATGTGAATAAAGAGCAATAGGGTGTGGTGTAATGTGAATAAGGAGCAATTCAGTGTGATGTAATGTGAATTAGGGGCTCTACTGTGAGGAGTAACTTTTAAGGTAAAGTAGTACTACTGTGGGATTTAATATGAATTATGGACACTATCGCATGATCAAATGTGAATAAAGTTGCAGTACTGTGTGGGGTAATTGGAATTGGGGTTACTATTGTGTGGCCATGCCCCTTGCCAGCAAAAACACACCCCTTTTTGTTCTGTGCGCCAAATGTGCGAACTGTTCCTATTTAAAATATAGGGGGTACAAACACCAAAATAAGGACTGCTACGGGTGAGGGGTGATAGTGCTGGGAAAGAGGTGCAAGGTCAGAGGTGGAACCAGCGGTTGTGCTAGGGGGCACCAGACAAAATCTTGCCTAGGGAATCATATTGGTTAGGGCCGGCTCTGGCAATGCTAATGCTCACTGGTTATTTACTAACATCTCTGTTACGGTTTGTGCATACTAACAAAACCAACATAACTAGAAATACTGTAGTAGAAAGTTTGTAAGAAAAGAAAAGGTTGTTAAATATGTCAGTGAGGAGTTAATACATTTCATGTTTATCTTATACTTGCATTACTTTTTCTAAAACTGCAACCATACAGTACAGACCAGAGGCGAATCCAGATCAAAATGATGGGGGGCATCGTGCTAGGGAAAGGGGGGAATTTAACATGCGCCTGAGGGCTGTGCGCTGCTGGGAAAGTAGATCTGGCTTCAATACAAGGGCATGGCCTCAAAAGGAATGCCTTATCCATGAGCCACGGCCACGCCCTCATAGGAAAGGCAGTGGGTGACGCCAGGGAGAGGCAGTGGTTGATGCCAGGGAACGGGTGACTGGGAGAGGCAGTGGCTGATGTAGAGGATGATGGGGAAAATCAGTGGGTGACAGGGTGAGGGTTACAGGAGAGGAATAGTGGGAGATGGAGAGGTAGTGGGTGACAGGGAAAGGCAGTGAGTGACAGGAATGGGTGACAGGGAGGGGCAGTAAGTGAAAGGGAGGGGGTGATGGGGAGAGGCAGTGGGTAATAGGGAAAAGCAGAGGGTGACAGGGAGATGGCGATGCCTTGAAGAGGCAGAGGGTGACAGGGAGAGTAACAGTGATGGGGATAAAGTGATGCAGGGTAGAGGCAGGAGATGAGGCAGAGGCTGATGGGGAGAGGAAGTGGGTGACAGGTAGAGGGTGATGGGAAGAGGCAGTGTGTGACAGGTAGAGAGTGATGGGGAAAGGCAGTAGGTGATACAGAGAGGGTGGCAGGGAGAGGCAGTGTGTAAGAGGGTGAAAGCAAATAGGTGACAGGGAGAGGCAATGGGTAATGCAAGTTAGAGGGTAAAAGGCAGGATGTTGACAGGGAAAGGGTGACGGGGAGAGGCAGTTTGTGATATGTAGGGGGCACTGAACTGGATGGGAAGGGGAAAGTAAGATGGTGGTGGGAGAGGGTAACACTAGGCTGTTTAATGGGGGTACATTATGACTGGAGTAGCTGGGGGGTTCTTGCTGGGGGAAGTTAAATGGAGCAGTGAGCTGGTTGGGGGAGGAAATGGGGGTGACACTGGGCTAGCTGATTGGGAGATAGTGAGATGGACAGGATGGGAAGGGGGCAGTGAGATAAGGGTGGGATGGGGGCACACTGGGCTGAATGAAGGGGGATCACTGTGACCGTACTGTTTGTATAGTACCTGCACCAAAAGAATTTCACATACTGTAGTATATGTGCTGGGGGTTTAGAATTGTAAAGAGAGAGCAGAGATTTGAGCTGCAACACAAAAGATGTCATCTGTGGAATTGCTTTTTCGCATCTTTTGGACTCTCTCTCTGCAATTCAATAACATCAGCACATGTACTATGTGCAATTCTAATATATTTGTCACAGGCACAGCATGTGTGTACCAAGAAAATGCACCTAACCTATTTTGTAGTTTCTCTGCTATGGAGAATCTCTGAAGAAATTGATCCTCTCTGGGCAGACGGTGTCTTTAGTTGGTATTCACTATTCATGTAGGAAAGCCCATGGTCCAGTAGATGCTTGTTTGTATATAACCAATGTCATTATTATACCACAGAGGTTCAACCAGACTTGTGCCCCGTGTCCCCCCCAGCTTTCTGCAATGATGTCACTCTGCCTCATGCTTCCTGTCACTCCAGACTCCTGTTCATGTCACATCCATTCCCGTACCTTTCCAGTTAAATGCCCCCTGTGTCTCCTCCAGCCTCATTGTGTTATCTCCTGCCCCATGTCCACTCCAGCCTCCTGCCTTGTGTTGCATTCAACTCCATGTCATCTCCAGCCTCCTGCTCTGTCACCTCCTGCCCTATATCCCCTCCAGCCCCTTGCCTCATGTTGCCTACAGCCTCCAGCTTCCTATTAACTGTGTCTCCTCCAGACCCATGTCCTCTTCCAGCCTCTTGTAGCTCTCCAGCCTCCTACCCCATGTTGCCTCTAGTTCCCTGTGTCATAACCAGCCTCCTGCTCCCTGTGTTACCTCCTGCCCCATGTCACTTCCAGCCTCCTGCTCCGTTTCACCTCCAGCTCACCTTCTCATTCTAGCCTCCTGCTCCCTGTTTCACCTCCTGCCCCATGTCATTTGAGCTTACTGCCTCATGTCACTCCAGCTCCATCCCTTTTGTCTTTCCAGCCTCCTGCCACACTGTCTTTCCAGCCTTCTGCCCCCTGTCTTTCCAGCCTGCTGCCCCATCTTTTAAACTTCCTGACCACTTGTCTTTCCAGCCTCCTGACCCCCCTCTCTTTCCAGTCTCTGTCCCAACTGTCTTTCCAGCCTCTGTTGTCTTTCCAGCCTCTGCCCCCCTTTGTCTTTCCAGCCTTTGCCCCCCACTATCTTTCCAACCTCCGTCCCTACTGTCTTTCCAGCCTCTGTCCCTGCTTTCTTTCCAGCCTCTGCCCCCCTTGTCTTTCCAGCCTCTGCCCCCCACTGTGTTTACAGCCTCTGTGCCCACTGTCTTTCCAATCTCTGGCTCCCCATGCCTTTCCAGCCTTCCGCCATCACTGTCTTTCCAGCCTCTGCCTCCCCATGTGTTTCCAGCCTTTGCCCCCACTGTCTTTCCAGCCTCTGTCCCCCCATCTCTTGAGACTCTGCCCCCTATCTCTCCAACCTCTGCCCCCACTGTCTTTCCAGTCTCTGCCTCCCCCACTGTCTTATCAGCCTCCTGTGTTATGACCTGCATGGTTCTCTTTATGTGTGGCAGGTGGCTCCTCTTCGCGGCATGGAGCATGAAGTTACTTGGCCAGTGTCACACTACTTGCTGTCCTGGATGTCACCCTGTAGAGCATTATGGTGTTGCTTGGCAGCTCAGTTCTGGGAAAATGGCAGCAACTGGTAGGTGCTAAGTAGACGGGTGGTACCAGCTGCCAAATTGGAAACAGTGCTCCCTAGCGGACAGTAAGGCCATACTTGCACCGCATGACACTGGCCTAGAGAGTGTATCCCACCACTGGCACAGAGAGTGTGCTGTATACACATCACATGGAAAATGTTTCAAAAGATCTTAGAACGTTTCTTGCACAAAATGAAAAACAGATGCCTTTACACAATGAATTGATGATTGTTATATTTTCAGATTTATTGTAGCTGATTGTGACTTCATATAATTAAAGAGTAGGAAGATAAAAATTTTGCAAGAGCAGCCAGACCAGGTCATTTACTTTTCTATTGTCTGCTTGAAATATCCATTCTACTGCTTTGATGTTTGATAATATCACTGCACATCATTGTTAGATGTTTAATTAGGCACATTCAGACCTGTGTCTAGAGGTCTGAAACCCCAGACGTGCTTGTGTCACACACCTGAGCATTAAACATTATACAGAAAGACGTAGTAATTTCACCCAATTGCAGGATCATGTTTAGCGACTTTGATCTCTCATCAGAACATCTCACCCCATTTCCTCTTTTTAACCTCTCCAGCACAAGAAACAGATAACACCACACTATGTTCTCCCAACACAAATTACATTTTTAAGCTGTAAGTAAGAGTGTCATAAGTGAGGTTATCTGGCAGGATCTACCATAATTAACGCCCTGTATTATTTGATACTCAGTACTGGTGCACCTATGTCACGTAAAATATACAGCCGTGTCTAAGACTCCACACATTGAGGCTGAATCTGAGTTTTTGAGCATAGGAAAATAAAGCAAGCAGGGTCATGGCCAGAACTTTGTGGGCCCCACAGTAACATTTTCAATGGTCCCTACTCCCTTCTACAGAGAGACCTCTCTCCACAGCAATTGCTCCTTTTATGTCCCATAATACTACCCAAGTTCATTTTATGAATGATAGTGGTTGCCTACTGTAGTTCATGTTGTACAGTACAGTGCACCCAGTTCATATTATGCCATAGTTATAGTGCCCCAAGTGCACTGCCACTAGTACACATGCCACACAGTGACCCCAGTGCACATTATGCCACACAGTGCTTCCTGGTGCCTAGTAGACAACTTTTAGCGGGGTGTAGTTGAGTCAGGCCCCAGAGGTGGGCCCCCTAAGCCTCTGGCTCTATAGCAATGGCATTTACAGTACTCACTATAGCTATGCCCATGAAAGCAAGTAACTTTGTACCTGGTCAAACCATGTTGCAATGCAAGGGGTGCAAATATAAATTATGTCGGCATGCAGGCAGCCCTTTGACAGAGCTTCAATGAACCCTGTGCCACCACCATACCATTCCCATGAGAACATGCAATCAAAAAGCTGGCCATAGGGTGTAGGTGGGGAGAACCACCATGATTAGAGCAGCAAGGCAATTACTTGTTCCTAAATACTGGCTGCTTTGAAACATAGCTCGCAGATGCTGGACAGCTTTATTTTTGGTATCTGGACTTCAGGTCAACACCAATAAGGCCAACACCAATTGGTCAACACACCTTTGGTCGACATCTGAAATAGGTAGACATGGACAAAAGGTCAACATGAACAAGGTCGACATGCAAAAAAGTCGACATGAGTTTTCAAAATTATTATTATTTTTTTACTTTTCATACTTTCCGATCCATGTGTACGGCAATTAGGAACGGTAACCTTGCCCGAAGCCGCGAGCCATGCGAGGGGACACGGTGCACTAATTGGGGTTGCCGGTCACATTACGGCGAAAACGACACCAAAAAAACATAAGAAACTCATGTCGACCTTTTTCCATGTCAATCTATTTCAGGTGTCGAGTCGACCTAAGGTGTGTTGACCAATTGGTGTCTACCTAAGTGGTGTCAACCTTATTGGTGTCGACCTTGAGTCCCATACCATTATTTTTATATTACAATTTATATTTGAATTTGAAGCAGGAGTGTTTTTTAACCGGTGCAGTAGACTCTGACAGTCTACTGCATATGAACTGATCTCCGAAAACATGGCGCCCGCCATGTTCCGGAGACTAATTTCACTACTGCTCATGCACAGTGGCCATTTTGACTGTGATTTTTTTTGCCACTGCTGCAGCGCCTAACGCAGGTCTCCGGACAGGTAGGTAATAAAACATGGGTGCAGTTTGTGCGGTATGGACCCCTCTGAACCCAGGGTCCTGTGTGCACCCCACACATTGCTTCCATTACAGAAACGTCAATGCTTTGAACACACCTCTCAAATCTAAACCACATTATAAATCTCCGCCCCCTACAGTGCAATGTGGTTTTGCCAAGGTGTATAGTTAAGTGCTGTTTTATCTAGAGATGAGCGGGTTCGGTTTCTTTGAATCCGAACCCGCACGAACTTCACTTTTTTTTTCACGGGTCCGAGCGACTCGGATCTTCCCGCCTTGCTCGGTTAACCCGAGCGCGCCCGAACGTCATCATGACGCTGTCGGATTCTCGCGAGACTCGGATTCTATATAAGGAGCCGCGCGTCGCCGCCATTTTCACACGTGCATTGAGATTGATAGGGAGAGGACGTGGCTGGCGTCCTCTCCATTAGAATAGATTAGAAGAGAGAGAGAGAGAGAGAGATTGTGCAGACAGAGTTTACCACAGTGACCAGTGCAGTTGTTGTTAAGTTAACTTTTATTTAATATATCCGTTCTCTGCTATATCCGTTCTCTGCCTGAAAAAAACGATACACAGCAGTCACACAGTGTGACTCAGTCTGTGTGCACTCAGCTCAGCCCAGTGTGCTGCACATCAATGTATAAAAGCTTATAATAATTGTGGGGGAGACTGGGGAGCACTGCAGGTTGTTATAGCAGGAGCCAGGAGTACATAATATTATATTAATTTAAAATTAAACAGTGCACACGTTTGCTGCAGGAGTGCCACTGCCAGTGTGACTAGAGGTGACCAGTGCCTGACCACCAGTATAGTAGTATATTGTTGTATACTATCTCTTTATCAACCAGTCTATATTAGCAGCAGACACAGTACAGTGCGGTAGTTCACGGCTGTGGCTACCTCTGTGTCGGCAGTCGGCACTCGGCAGGCAGTCCGTCCATCCATAATTGTATAATTATATACCACCTAACCGTGGTATTTTTTTTTCTTTCTTTATACCGTCGTCATAGTCATACTAGTTGTTACGAGTATACTACTATCTCTTTATCAACCAGTGTACAGTGCGGTAGTTCACGGCTGTGGCTACCTCTGTGTCGGCAGTCGGCAGGCAGTCCGTCCATCCATAATTGTATTATTATAATATATACCACCTAACCGTGGTTTTTTTTTCATTCTTTATACCGTCATAGTGTCATACTAGTTGTTACGAGTATACTACTATCTCTTTATCAACCAGTGTACAGTGCGGTAGTTCACGGCTGTGGCTACCTCTGTGTCGGCAGTCGGCAGGCAGTCCGTCCATCCATAATTGTATTATAATATATACCACCTAACCGTGGTTTTTTTTTCATTCTTTATACCGTCATAGTGTCATACTAGTTGTTACGAGTATACTACTATCTCTTTATCAACCAGTGTACAGTGCGGTAGTTCACGGCTGTGGCTACCTCTGTGTCGGCAGTCGGCAGGCAGTCCGTCCATCCATAATTGTATTATAATATATACCACCTAACCGTGGTTTTTTTTTCATTCTTTATACCGTCATAGTCAGTCATACTAGTTGTTACGAGTATACTACTATCTCTTTATCAACCAGTGTACAGTGCGGTAGTTCACGGCTGTGGCTACCTCTGTGTCGGCACTCGGCAGGCAGTCCGTCCATCCATAATTGTATTATAATATATACCACCTAACCGTGGTTTTTTTTTCATTCTTTATACCGTCATAGTGTCATACTAGTTGTTACGAGTATACTACTATCTCTTTATCAACCAGTGTACAGTGCGGTAGTTCACGGCTGTGGCTACCTCTGTGTCGGCAGTCGGCAGGCAGTCCGTCCATCCATAATTGTATTATAATATATACCACCTAACCGTGGTTTTTTTTTCATTCTTTATACCGTCATAGTGTCATACTAGTTGTTACGAGTATACTACTATCTCTTTATCAACCAGTGTACAGTGCGGTAGTTCACGGCTGTGGCTACCTCTGTGTCGGCAGTCGGCAGGCAGTCCGTCCATCCATAATTGTATTATAATATATACCACCTAACCGTGGTTTTTTTTTCATTCTTTATACCGTCATAGTCAGTCATACTAGTTGTTACGAGTATACTACTATCTCTTTATCAACCAGTGTACAGTGCGGTAGTTCACGGCTGTGGCTACCTCTGTGTCGGAACTCGGCAGGCAGTCCGTCCATCCATAATTGTATTACAATATATACCACCTAACCGTGGTTTTTTTTTCATTCTTTATACCGTCATAGTCAGTCATACTAGTTGTTACGAGTATACTACTATCTCTTTATCAACCAGTGTACAGTGCGGTAGTTCACGGCTGTGGCTACCTCTGTGTCGGAACTCGGCAGGCAGTCCGTCCATCCATAATTGTATTATTATAATATATACCACCTAACCGTGGTTTTTTTTTCATTCTTTATACCGTCATAGTGTCATACTAGTTGTTACGAGTATACTACTATCTCTTTATCAACCAGTGTACAGTGCGGTAGTTCACGGCTGTGGCTACCTCTGTGTCGGCACTCGGCAGGCAGTCCGTCCATCCATAATTGTATTACAATATATACCACCTAACCGTGGTTTTTTTATACCACCTAACCGTGGCAGTCTGTCCATAATTGTATACTAGTATCCAATCCATCCATCTCCATTGTTTACCTGAGGTGCCTTTTAGTTCTGCCTATAAAATATGGAGAACAAAAAAGTTGAGGTTCCAAAATTAGGGAAAGATCAAGATCCACTTCCACCTCGTGCTGAAGCTGCTGCCACTAGTCATGGCCGAGACGATGAAATGCCAGCAACGTCGTCTGCCAAGGCCGATGCCCAATGTCATAGTACAGAGCATGTCAAATCCAAAACACCAAATATCAGAAAAAAAAGGACTCCAAAACCTAAAATAAAATTGTCGGAGGAGAAGCGTAAACTTGCCAATATGCCATTTACCACACGGAGTGGCAAGGAACGGCTGAGGCCCTGGCCTATGTTCATGGCTAGTGGTTCAGCTTCACATGAGGATGGAAGCACTCAGCCTCTCGCTAGAAAACTGAAAAGACTCAAGCTGGCAAAAGCACCGCAAAGAACTGTGCGTTCTTTGAAATCCCAAATCCACAAGGAGAGTCCAATTGTGTCGTTTGCGATACCTGACCTTCCCAACACTGGACGTGAAGAGCATGCGCCTTCCACTATTTGCATGCCCCCTGCAAGTGCTGGAAGGAGCACCCGCAGTCCAGTTCCTGATAGTCAGATTGAAGATGTCAGTGTTGAAGTACACCAGGATGAGGAGGATATGGGTGTTGCTGGCGCTGGGGAGGAAATTGACCAGAAGGATTCTGATGGTGAGGTGGTTTGTTTAAGTCAGGCACCCGGGGAGACACCTGTTGTCCGTGGGAGGAATATGGCCGTTGACATGCCAGGTGAAAATACCAAAAAAATCAGCTCTTCGGTGTGGAGGTATTTCACCAGAAATGCGGACAACAGGTGTCAAGCCGTGTGTTCCCTTTGTCAAGCTGTAATAAGTAGGGGTAAGGACGTTAACCACCTCGGAACATCCTCCCTTATACGTCACCTGCAGCGCATTCATAATAAGTCAGTGACAAGTTCAAAAACTTTGGGTGACAGCGGAAGCAGTCCACTGACCACTAAATCCCTTCCTCTTGTAACCAAGCTCACGCAAACCACCCCACCAACTCCCTCAGTGTCAATTTCCTCCTTCCCCAGGAATGCCAATAGTCCTGCAGGCCATGTCACTGGCAAGTCTGACGAGTCCTCTCCTGCCTGGGATTCCTCCGATGCATCCTTGCGTGTAACGCCTACTGCTGCTGGCGCTGCTGTTGTTGCCGCTGGGAGTCGATGGTCATCCCAGAGGGGAAGTCGTAAGCCCACTTGTACTACTTCCAGTAAGCAATTGACTGTTCAACAGTCCTTTGCGAGGACGATGAAATATCACAGCAGTCATCCTACTGCAAAGCGGATAACTGAGTCCTTGACAACTATGTTGGTGTTAGACGTGCGTCCGGTATCCGCCGTTAGTTCACAGGGAACTAGACAATTTATTGAGGCAGTGTGCCCCCGTTACCAAATACCATCTAGGTTCCACTTCTCTAGGCAGGCGATACCGAGAATGTACACGGACGTCAGAAAAAGACTCACCAGTGTCCTAAAAAATGCAGTTGTACCCAATGTCCACTTAACCACGGACATGTGGACAAGTGGAGCAGGGCAGGGTCAGGACTATATGACTGTGACAGCCCACTGGGTAGATGTACGGACTCCCGCCGCAAGAACAGCAGCGGCGGCACCAGTAGCAGCATCTCGCAAACGCCAACTCTTTCCTAGGCAGGCTACGCTTTGTATCACCGCTTTCCAGAATACGCACACAGCTGAAAACCTCTTACGGCAACTGAGGAAGATCATCGCGGAATGGCTTACCCCAATTGGACTCTCCTGTGGATTTGTGGCATCGGACAACGCCAGCAATATTGTGTGTGCATTAAATATGGGCAAATTCCAGCACGTCCCATGTTTTGCACATACCTTGAATTTGGTGGTGCAGAATTTTTTAAAAAACGACAGGGGTGTGCAAGAGATGCTGTCGGTGGCCAGAAGAATTGCGGGACACTTTCGGCGTACAGGCACCACGTACAGAAGACTGGAGCACCACCAAAAACTACTGAACCTGCCCTGCCATCATCTGAAGCAAGAAGTGGTAACGAGGTGGAATTCAACCCTCTATATGCTTCAGAGGTTGGAGGAGCAGCAAAAGGCCATTCAAGCCTATACAATTGAGCACGATATAGGAGATGGAATGCACCTGTCTCAAGTGCAGTGGAGAATGATTTCAACGTTGTGCAAGGTTCTGATGCCCTTTGAACTTGCCACACGTGAAGTCAGTTCAGACACTGCCAGCCTGAGTCAGGTCATTCCCCTCATCAGGCTTTTGCAGAAGAAGCTGGAGGCATTGAAGAAGGAGCTAACACGGAGCGATTCCGCTAGGCATGTGGGACTTGTGGATGCAGCCCTTAATTCGCTTAACAAGGATTCACGGGTGGTCAATCTGTTGAAATCAGAGCACTACATTTTGGCCACCGTGCTCGATCCTAGATTTAAAGCCTACCTTGGATCTCTCTTTCCGGCAGACACAGGTCTGCTGGGGTTGAAAGACCTGCTGGTGACAAAATTGTCAAGTCAAGCGGAACGCGACCTGTCAACATCTCCTCCTTCACATTCTCCCGCAACTGGGGGTGCGAGGAAAAGGCTCAGAATTCCGAGCCCACCCGCTGGCGGTGATGCAGGGCAGTCTGGAGCGACTGCTGATGCTGACATCTGGTCCGGACTGAAGGACCTGACAACGATTACGGACATGTCGTCTACTGTCACTGCATATGATTCTCTCAACATTGATAGAATGGTGGAGGATTATATGAGTGACCGCATCCAAGTAGGCACGTCACACAGTCCGTACTTATACTGGCAGGAAAAAGAGGCAATTTGGAGGCCCTTGCACAAACTGGCTTTATTCTACCTAAGTTGCCCTCCCACAAGTGTGTACTCCGAAAGAGTGTTTAGTGCCGCCGCTCACCTTGTCAGCAATCGGCGTACGAGGTTACATCCAGAAAATGTGGAGAAGATGATGTTCATTAAAATGAATTATAATCAATTCCTCCGCGGAGACATTGACCAGCAGCAATTGCCTCCACAAAGTACACAGGGAGCTGAGATGGTGGATTCCAGTGGGGACGAATTGATAATCTGTGAGGAGGGGGATGTACACGGTGATATATCGGAGGGTGAAGATGAGGTGGACATCTTGCCTCTGTAGAGCCAGTTTGTGCAAGGAGAGATTAATTGCTTCTTTTTTGGGGGGGGTCCAAACCAACCCGTCATATCAGTCACAGTCGTGTGGCAGACCCTGTCACTGAAATGATGGGTTGGTTAAAGTGTGCATGTCCTGTTTTGTTTATACAACATAAGGGTGGGTGGGAGGGCCCAAGGATAATTCCATCTTGCACCTCTTTTTTCTTTTCTTTTTCTTTGCATCATGTGCTGATTGGGGAGGGTTTTTTGGAAGGGACATCCTGCGTGACACTGCAGTGCCACTCCTAGATGGGCCCGGTGTTTGTGTCGGCCACTAGGGTCGCTAATCTTACTCACACAGCTACCTCATTGCGCCTCTTTTTTTCTTTGCGTCATGTGCTGTTTGGGGAGGGTTTTTTGGAAGGGACATCCTGCGTGACACTGCAGTGCCACTCCTAGATGTGCCCGGTGTTTGTGTCGGCCACTAGGGTCGCTAATCTTACTCACACAGTCAGCTACCTCATTGCGCCTCTTTTTTTCTTTGCGTCATGTGCTGTTTGGGGAGGGTTTTTTGGAAGGGCCATCCTGCGTGACACTGCAGTGCCACTCCTAGATGGGCCCGGTGTTTGTGTCGGCCACTAGGGTCGCTAATCTTACTCACACAGCTACCTCATTGCGCCTCTTTTTTTCTTTGCGTCATGTGCTGTTTGGGGAGGGTTTTTTGGAAGGGACATCCTGCGTGACACTGCAGTGCCACTCCTAGATGGGCCCGGTGTTTGTGTCGGCCACTAGGGTCGCTTATCTTACTCACACAGCGACCTCGGTGCAAATTTTAGGACTAAAAATAATATTGTGAGGTGTGAGGTATTCAGAATAGACTGAAAATGAGTGTAAATTATGGTTTTTGAGGTTAATAATACTTTGGGATCAAAATGACCCCCAAATTCTATGATTTAAGCTGTTTTTTAGTGTTTTTGGAAAAAAACACCCGAATCCAAAACACACCCGAATCCGACAAAAATAATTCGGTGAGGTTTTGCCAAAACGCGTTCGAACCCAAAACACGGCCGCGGAACCGAACCCAAAACCAAAACACAAAACCCGAAAAATTTCAGGCGCTCATCTCTAGTTTTATCTTTGCTTTGCTCCTAACTAAGGTGGTCATTCCGAGTTGTTCGCTCGCTAGCAGTTTTTAGCAGCCGTGCAAACGCTATGCCGCCTCCCACTGGGAGTGTATTTTAGCTTAGCAGAAGTGCGAATGAAAGGATCGCACAGCGGCTACAAAGTTTTTTTTGTGCAGTTTCTGAGTAGCTCTAAACCTACTTAGCGCTTGTGATTACTTCAGACTGTTTAGTTCCTGTTTTGACGTCACAAACACGCCTTGCGTTCACCCAGCCACTCCTGCGTTTTTCCTGGCACACCTGCGTTTTTCTGAACACTCCCTGAAAATGGTCAGTTGACACCCAGAAATGCCCACTTCATGTCAATCACTCTGCGGCCAGCAGTGCGACTGAAAAGCTTTGCTAGACCCTGTGTGAAACTACATCGGTCGTTGTAATAGTACGTCATGCGTGCACCTTGCGCCGCATACGCATGCGCAGAATTGCCATTTTTTTGCCTCATCGCTGCACAGCAAATGAATGCAGCTAGCGAACAACTCGGAATGACCACCCAAGGGCCTAAATCAGACCTAATTGCTGTTGTGCGAAATTGCACAGTGGCCAATTATCGAATGACTGCGCATATGTACTAATTGTAATGTGCAGACGCGAGGCCAAACTGCAAAAAAATCCTTTTTCATTTATCGCTAGGCGAACGCAGGCTGAATGACAGAAAGTGGACGTTTGGGGGTGGTAACTGCCCATTCTCTGGGAGTATCTGGAAAAACGCAGGTGCTCATAAGCATTTTCAGGGAGTGTGTGTGGCATCAGCTCCGGCCCCGGTCAGCAAAGGAGTAATCAGGTCTGAATTAGGCCCCAAGAATTAGACCCATTTTAATCAGAAATCAGCCAGCCTGGACAACAACTACTAGTTTGGCTATAATTTGTTCTACTGTATATCGTCACTTCTATGTATTCCCAATTTTAAATGAAAGATACAGGGTCTAATTCAGTTTGGATCGCAAATCGCGATCCAACCGCAATTATTACGATTGCACAGGGGGAGGGGGGCTGCAACGGCGGCTGCGTAACATCACACACAGCAACCACAATAGAGAACATGGCGTCGGGCCTCCTGCGGGTGCAGCAAAAATGCGCAGGCAGGAACCATCCTCATTTTCTGCTAACAAGCAGAAATTGCGATGCGATCGCAATTTCTGCTTGTTGAACGGGGGGGGGGGGGGATTGGCCATATGTCAGCATGCTGGGCGGCCTTGCCCAGCAATTGGCGACCCTCAGCATGCAATCCAAAAGACTGAATTAGGCCCACAATTTGCATTTTGACCCTTGCCTGATGAACCTAATTGGCAGAATATGTTTTGAATGCTGTATATTCCAGCACCTATGCACCATTTTTTTTTTTGGAAATGTCCCTAATTATTGCTGCCCAGGATCCTTAGAGCAACTGCACCTATAAAGCCACACAAATATTATTGTTCATTATTTTGCTTGTGCTGCAGCAATAAAAAGGTTAAGCATAAAAGCCTGATGGCAACCTGCCACAAAAAACTGCATGACAAGCTGGCTTTATGCCACCTCTGAGTGGAGGATTACCCATTGGTATATTAAAGTGTCTACTTTTTTAATTTACCACATTATCTTCCAGATGTTTGTGCAGAAAGGGACTTCAAGGCAAACGTGAACACAGAGTCGTGCGGGAGATCAGCATATTTTTCCTTCCACCGTACTCCTCATCATTTCAAATTAATGATTGCTGTTGTGCGCTGTAAGACAGCATCTTAATCCACAGAAATTATGCTTATTATGACCTGCTATATATTTTATGTCTTATCATTAGGAAACAGAAAAGTGGCATCTTGAATGCTGAAAAGCTTTTTTGCATCTTAGGATATATGATGTCTACTACTGGAAACGGGGGGGGGGGGGGGTTGGACACACATGTTTAACTCTTTAAATTCCATCTGTCAATACCAAACTGCCCAAGCAACATAGGGAAACTCTCAGACAAACAAAAAAAACATCCAGATAAACTTCTCCAAAAACAGGCGGACTTTGTAAAAAATGCCTGTGAGTCTATGCTCTGCCTCCTAGGTCTTTATAGTATAATACAGGCCTCTGTTATATACACTTTATTTAGCAACATTTTCTATAAGACAAGGTAGAGTGGCATCACTGATGTCAAATAGAACCGCTCAACCGAGAAGAAGGCATGGACTCTCTGGGAGGGGGCATAGATTCATGACACAGCCACGTTTCATCACTCTGGGGGCATTCTCAGCTACCATGCAGATGCTGGGCTTCCCTGGGAGAATCTCCGCACACTGCCAGCTCGTTCTGAGTGACTGGGAGCCAGGTGCTTCATAATATCATGAAAGTGCAGTGCCCGTCTCCCAGTCACTAAAGAGGAGCCTGCATTTTGGTGTCACCCCCTCGGATAGTGACACCCGATGGGCTCTACACCCCCCTAGTGATGCCTCTGCACAGATACTTCAAGGTAAACCTTTCACAAATTATTATTGTGTTGATCCAGAGAAAAGAAAAACAAAACTCCAGTGTGACCGTAGTCACATTCCACCCCAGAAATGCACATTTGGGTAAGATGCCTGAAACATCCTCTCCCATAATGTCCTGTAGTTATTATAGTTAAGGATATATGTTTGTTTGCTATGCCTGTAATCATATATGTCCCCACGCAACTAGTACTGGATGCTCCTGACTGCTAAGATCTAGATATCCTATCATGCATGTACCAGATCTAAGTTGTGTAGTTCTATTCTACTGAGCAGCAAGGGTTTTATGTAACAGCCTGTGAGATACAAGCACAGGTGCACTTTTGGCGAATCTCCCCGTATTTTTAAAAGCAGCAATCGTTTACATGGCAAAACCAACCTAGTTTTGACTTTTCAATTATTGCCACCTCAAAAATATGGACCAACTTATTGGAACTGCAATATATTCCATAAGACACCTTGTCAGTTCCTCGCAGGCTATTACATAAGACCCAGGGTCATTATTAAAATTAATGAGTGCCAGAAATGGGTCTGGGACTGAGGGGCGACAGCACAAAGGTCGACACACCTTAGGTCGACGCCAATTGGTCGACACACCTTAGGTCGCCATGGACAAAAGGTCGACATGGACAAAAGGTCGACAGGAACAATGTCGACATGGAAAAAGGTCGACATGAGTTTTTTTATGTTTTTTGGTGTCGTTTTCTTCGTACAGTGACCGGGAACCCCAATTAGTGCACCGCGTCCCCTCTCATGGCTCGCTTCGCTCGCCATGCTTCGGGCATGGTGCCTTCGCTCCGCTACCACTTCACTCGGCACACTTTACCGTTCCAATCGTAGTCCACGTGGATCGTTAAGTATGAAAAGGTTCAAAAAAAGAAAAAAATCGTGAAAAACTCATGTCGACCTTTTTCCATGTCGACATTGTTCCTGTCGACCTTTTGTCCATGTCGACCCAAGGAGTGTCGACCAATTGGCATCGACCTAATGTGTGTCGACCTTTGTGCTGTCGACCTGGAGTCCGGATACCGCCAGAAATATTAGCCTCACGCCAAACAGTAGAGACAAACATTGTCCAAAGCATCAAGATTCAATATGCCAGACCAATAACAGATCCTGTAAAATGTCCAAAATATAGAGGACAAGGGCTTATATTAATTCAGATGTGATACATTTTTTTTAATCCCAAACTCGCAAACAGAAAATGTATATTTTCACTCGAATTTAGCAAAAAGCTATTGCTGAGAGATGAGCTCCTACAAGAACCCATTAACCTAAAATCAAAATATCGACGGTCAAAATCCCGACAAGCAATGACCAATGGTCAAAATCCCAACAAGGTCAAAATACCAACATTTAAAATACCGACAATGTCGAAATACCGACATTTAAATTGTGAACAGGTCAAAAAGTAGACATGAGTTTTTCAGGATTTTTTTATTGAAATCGATTTGTTCTTACTTTACCATCCCAGTGGACCTGGAGGGGGAATATAATAATAACACCGTGCCAGAAGTATGGTGAGCGCAGCGCAGTACACTTATACGGTGTCCATGTCAACCTATGTCGACATACACACCAAAAAGCAATTCAAAACTTGTGTCGACTTTTTGACCTGTCGACATTTTAAATGTTGGTATTTTGAACTTGCCAGTATTTTAAATGTCGGTATTTTGACCTTGTCGGGATTTTGACCGTCGGTCAGTTGTTGTTGAGATTTTGACTGTTGGGATTTTGATTGTAGGTATTTCATACTGATTCCGGACCCGTCCTGGTGAAGATCTGGAAGAAGAGTAATGACTTTCTGGTTCAGAGTCTTGGCTCATATTGCGCACAGCCATCAGAAATATCTGCTGCGGTCCATCCTTGTGAAATCCTGGAGATGCTTAAAATTTGCAGGGGCCTCTATGAAAAACATGTGTTTTAGGGGGATATCATGCAAATATTGTTTAATAAATATGCCCCCAAAAGATACTGTATCTTTGCTAATCAGGAAGGGATACAGTCAGGGGGGGATTGGCCATAGGGCTCACAGGGAAGATTCCAGGTGGGCCGATGTGAATGCTGGGCCTCTTTTGTTTGTTGACATGCGAGGGGTGGTTCTACCACCATAGATATGTGGTATACCTCTGGTGCTGACCATGTGAGGCCACTTCTTCAAATTTTTCCACTTTAAATTCCTAATCCGCCCCTGGATACAGTACAACTGGCATTACATTTTTATATGTATGTACTGTGAAAAAAATAGTACTGAATGTTTGTGCTCTCACTAGCCTAGGTCTTCAAAACAAAAACAAAAAAAACTAAAATCCTTTTTCAACAAAATATATGTTACAAGAAGCACAAAAGTTAAATTATATATTATGTATAATTCAATCCAGTCAACTGTTCTTTTATACTGCCTCATAAACATGAAACTAAAGTAATCATAGACCGACATGGGATATTACAGTTTGGCTTCCACATTTCTCCGGACAGCAGTTCTCAAATGTGATTAAACCCGGTGACCGGCAGTGAGGAGTTTTATGGCTGCAATCTTATATAAAAAAGAATAAAAACTTTTCAGGTACAAAGAATTTATAGCTAAAATGAACTGCACAAAATGGCCGTATCCATTATCCATTTACACAACATCCTTAATGACCCAGTAAATTGTATCCATTGTCTGTGACGGAAATCTGAGCCCAATTGTAATCATGTGTGAACTATGGGCGGCCATGTGTAGTTCAATTGTAACTGCTTACAAACTGTTACTTAAAAGCAAAATTTACACTAATGTAAAATATATTTACACTGTACTACACCTCTGTTGTTCTGTTCCACATTCTGCTATATTGCAGTCTGCTAGAATATGGAAGGAACTGCTATTAGCAGAGCCAGTGAAGTAAGGAGACTGCGTGTGAGGCCTCTTGATAGAGATCTCCTAGGAGAACAGGAGGTTTCCAATTCAGAACTCATTTCCTTCTGTTATTTTCAAGACCATTAATATGGCTGTAAATTTGCTGCGTAAAATTGCCGCTAATGTGATGCTTCTTCTGCTTTGTGGTTTTTCAAAACATCTTGAAAGTATTGTGATGTGATGTGAGCTCGCTGGTTTTACAATTCTATGGGCAACAAAAATGATACGTTTAATAGATACAACAGTTGTGGCTTGGCGACTCACGGCTGAATTAGAAAAGCTTTTGTCTAACAGCTAAAAATAGCTACATAGGAGAATTAAAATGTGATCCCTTTTTTTCATTTATTTTCAGAGACATGAGGGAAAGCCTATTATAATAGTTTGAGCAATCTGTCTGTTGGAAAATTCCAACCAAAATGAAAAGTATTAATAGGATACCAATTACATATAAAAGTTAGTGAGATACTATATATATATATATATATATATATATATATACACTGTATATATATATATATATATATAAACAGTCCACAGGGCAGCACTCCTATATCTTAGCGTCTCAGTGCGATGCCTTCCATGGTATCCCTATGCCGGGACTTCAATATACATAACGTACTGGCGGCACTCGTCTCAATAATGACACAACGCGGCAGAATTATCAATCAATGTTTCGAGAACCTTAACTTTCTCATCATCTGTGTTGTGACATTATTGAGATGAGTGCCGCCAGTACATTACATATATATATATATATATATATAAAAAATACCATGAATGGAATGTAAAAGATAAGGAAATGGAGCGCTTGGGTGTGTAAAATAACGATCACACCTGTAAGAAAAATGGGTTGATTAATAATGTAACAGCTCTTTTATGTATATTTATGTTTCAGAGGCCCGTTTTTTTTGCCTCGGTTTGTGGGTGTGAGATAACTGTCCCTACTCTCCCTACCTGTGGTGCCAGCTTTAGCGGTTTGATGTTAATCAGCCTGACTGGCTGTGACGCCTGCTTCAGCAGCTCCCGTATTCCTGCGGCTCCGGCTTGGTTTCCCCAGTGCGGCTCAGAGCGCTAGTGTGGTTGTCACCTGTGCGTCTCTCTCCTCAATCTCCGTGGTCTCTCCAACGCGTTTCGGGCTATGCGCCCTTTGTCTAGGATTCTGATTATAAAAACTGGTCTCCTTTATATATTTAAAAAACGTTATTATTCCTCAATTAAAATAGGAAATTAAAACAGTAAGAGGACTGATACACCTCCACCTGAGTTGCACATGACTGCATCGCCCATACTTGAATACACTCAGGTGGTCACTCCGAGTTGATCGCTAGCTGCATTAGTTCGCTGTGCAGCGATGAGGCAAAAAAATGCACTTCTGCGCATGCGTATGCGACGCAATCCGCACGCGCGACGGGAGTGTTTGGAAAAACGCAAGCGTGCCAGAAAAAACGCAGGCGTGGCTGGGTGAACGCAGGGCATGTTTGTGACGTCAAATCAGAACTGAATGGTCTGAGGTGATCGCAAGCGCAGAGTAGGTTTTGAGCTACTCTGAAACTGCACAAAAAAACTTTGTAGCCGCTCTGCGATCCTTTCGTTCGCACTTCTGCTAAGCTAAAATACACTCCCAGTGGGAGGCGGCATAGCGTTTGCACGGCTGCTAAAAACTGCTAGCGAGCGATCAACTCGGAATGACCACCTCAGCTCCACAACATGTGCACTGTTACTGCCAATGAACTATGTATAATCTTCAAGATAATATGCAGCCAATCAGGAGCTCTGTAGTTTTGTGAACTGTTTGAATAATCCTTACAACAACCACGTGCTTATGTCTGATATATATGCCTACTGCCCTCCTTATATTGCTATGCCTTCTGTCATACATTGCCACCACCCTCACCACCGAAAATTTGAATCCATTCCCTGACATGCATTCATTAATATGATATTAAATAATACATGCGTCATGAAAAGGATGGTGACTGCAGATACCAGTATAGATAAAAGATGCAGACAGCTTATGCTTGATGATTTCCATACAGTATACCAGTGGCAATGACTATGCATTATAACACATAACACAGTCTGCCATTCTCATATACCCTCAGCAATCGGCGTGTTATGCACGATCATGCTCTAGACAGTACTCAAATATGTGTTCAATGGCCTGCTCTCTTATCAGATGCATTTATCCCAGAGGAAAGATGCAGCATGTCCTGGCACTAAGCCACGTATTGATTCGTTCACATGGCGTCCTTAAGCTGCTGGCTGCCTTGGGATTCCATCTAAAGACTGTTATAGAATAAGCATCATTTTCTCGAAATATCAGTGCCGCTCAATCTTCAACAAAACATGACAGCCAATTTATATATATGTGTAAACCACTAATAAAATTTAGATATCCTTTCTCCTGCGCTCCCTCAATTAATAAATGGCAGAAAAAACTAACTCTACTTATCTTTAAGCAGAGAGCTTCTTCACATCCCACTCTCTCTAGAATATATTTTGTAGTCAGTAACGGTATAGAATATACTTCCAATGATGTTACATGCAAAAAAGAGATTAAAACACAATCTAGTGTAGAGAGTTCATAAAAGTTCTCTTATTATTAACTAGAGATTTCACAGCGGAGATTATTACTCCACATATAATGAGTCTCAATCCAGCGAATAAGTAAAGTTTTTTTTAATATTAAAAAAGCAATCCAACATTAAAATTCTTCATCATAAGAAAAGATGGTACATATTCATTCCACATCCCAGACTTATGAGGGTGGCCTCCTACCAGATTTTGGAATTTCAAAGTGCACGTATAGAAGCCACCGATCTCCTCTATTATCCAACGCGTTTCGATCAGTTGATCTTTTTCAAGATGCCTTCAAAAAGATCAACTGATCGAAACGCGTTGGTTAATAGAGGAGATCGGTGGCGGACTGACCAGACGAGGAGAGGACGAAGTATCCACGATTGGAGCCGGCTTCAACGGGGACATAGAACATCTATGCAGCTTCTATACGTGCACTTTGAAATTCCCAAATCTGGTAGGAGGCCACCTTATACA
The DNA here is from genome assembly GCF_028390025.1 of Pseudophryne corroboree. Classification (NCBI taxonomy): domain Eukaryota; kingdom Metazoa; phylum Chordata; class Amphibia; order Anura; family Myobatrachidae; genus Pseudophryne; species Pseudophryne corroboree. The sequence goes on from NC_086454.1 coordinate 272,729,634, forward strand.
ATTGCCTTGTTGACAGGGGAAACCCACCCCTGTCAGCGAGGCAGATATGATTGGACAGCGGATCCAGTACTAGATCCGCTGGTCCAATCAACCATATGCAGTAAGGTGAAGCGGTGGCTGGACCCAACATTGGAGCTGCCTGTGTCACTACAGCAGTGGCAGCTCCGAAGGCAGCGGGAATGCCAGAGCTGGGGACCACGTGGCGGCACTGGGCAGTGCTCGTACCTCTCCTTCCTCATTCTCCGCCCTCCTAACAGTAACACCCACAGCACCTGCACCCTCTGGGACTGGGGGCCCAGGACCAACCAGACTGAAGGGAAGGGGAGTGGGGGGGTGCAGTTGGGCTGGGTGGGAAGTGACTGGGCAGCTCACCCCCAGATCACTTGGACAGCGGGGACAGGGAGTAATAAATAAAATAAATGTAAAATACTTTTTTATATATATATATATATATATATATCACAGCCGCCCGCCACCCACCACTGACCAACGCTCACTGCCGCACGCTGCACCACCACTGAAAGCTGACCACTGCTGACCACAACTGGTGGTGGTCAGAGGGACATCAACGCTGCAGCAATGAAGGACAGCTTAGTACCGCTGCATCCTCCGCCGTCGACGACCACAGTCCTTTCTGCACCTCCGCTGCTAAGATCAGGTAATGTTCCCCTGCTTCCCTATGTCCCTTATGTCACTCTCCCTGTCCCTGCTGTCACTCTCTCTGTCCCTGCTGTCACTCTCTCTGTCCCTGCTGTCACTCTCTTTGTCCCTGTGTAACAGGAGATAGGAAATTACCGGTGAAGTTGATGCCGGCTGCAATTGTTGGTAGCTGTTCTGTTCCCTTGAGTTGGAGCCTCTTGTTTTAGCCCAGAACTCACTGTTGGAACCCTAGGCAGAGGAACAGAGAAAACCCCAGCAAATTTCTAAAGAGTCACTACACATGTGGACAGTGACTAAAAGTTTATTTTTACTGCATCCGGAGATAATCACTGCTATATGAAATAACTGGTTAAACAGTCAAACACAACCTGATATGGCAGATAACAAAGCGAGGAATATCACACAGTGCAATTCAAAGTGGAAAAGATCATACAAAAATATATAGAAGGTTTATAACACATTTTGTGATAGTTGGCACAATGCATTAGTATTCAGTTCACTGTACGTTGAGAAGGTAATACTCCTAAGTGTCCACTAGGTGGTAGTCTTTGCTATGTCTATTACTGAGAGGTCTGAGGTGGTGTATAAAGGCAGGCAGTACAATTTTACTTTATAATCCGGGTATTACCCTAAAGGTGATCGCCAACCCCCTTGGTTCAACTCACTAAAGAATATTGGCATGCATGAGCTGTCCCAGAAACAGAATTTGAATTATAAATCAGAAGGTGAAAGCAGAGGTAATCCCTGTAAGGAGTCCTGTTATACAGTACAGTTCATTAAAAATTATGCTTGCATGAGGATTACAGTTCCCTGGCGAGTACACCCTCAGTGTGTCAGCTCAAATAATGGCAGTTCAACTACAAGCCAAGAGTCATACAGTGAAACAGCAACCTAGGCAAGGGGAAGCCGTTAACTCTTTCAGCTGCACTGTGCCAGCTAGTGAGAAGTGAGGGTTCCTTTTAGGGAAAATGTAGGTGTCTCACCCAGGTTGTCTTCAGTATATGGGTGATGGTACCTATATAGCCACATATATCCCCATAAATCCAAGGTAATAGGTTATCCATGTCAGAGTGTCACACCTGCTGTCACTCTCTCTCTGTCCCTGAATTGTGATCAAATCAAACAAATGTGGCACTGCGCTATAGATCAGAAATAAGTTGAGACTGTATAGTGCTGCTGTAGGGAGTGGGGCTACTACCTTGCTCCACTAAAATACAAACACAAAAACACAAGATTTTTCCCAAGCGCACAGTACAGAATATATAATGAGAAGAACTGAGAACTACAAATATTTAACTTCCTTCAATCTCTTGTTTTATTTGGATAATTCAAAAGAAATATAATTTCCAGCTAAAAACCATATGACAATTGTAGATGTGTGACTGCCTATTACCGGTAAACAAGAACACCACAAAAACAAACATAAAACATATAAAACTGGGGAAAATGATGAATAAATATTCACTATGCCCCACAGTACTTTAGTGATCTCCAGTACATAAGTTGAATACAGATAGTCCTAAATAGACTGGATGCGCTGATCTGCGACTAACTCCCTCTATAATAATAAAGTCAGTGACTGCAGATATTATTCCATAGAGAGTCCTTATAGAGGAACACACTCCCGGTAGTATATGACGTGTTAATAGCAGCGGTAATCCTCCCAGTCCGTAAGGCACGTCCCTACAATCACTGAATCTATGCTGAATAAAAAGGATCCTTTCTTGATAAGGAATTACCTTGTGCAAATGTCCCACAACTGCTCTCTCAAAGGGAAGAAGGCTCCCTGGCTGTTAGGTCCTCAGCGCTGATGAGCGGGGCCTGGAGTCCACCGGCGGAAGTCCCGTGTACGCTGCTTGTAGCGCTAATCAGCGTTGCTCGGGATCGATGTTCTCTGGAATTGACGCGTTTCGCCTGCGGGAGGCTTCGTCAGGAATGCAGAGTAATCGCTCCGTCTCCCCTCATCAGTTATATAGGACATCCAGCTGTACCTTCCTTTTCCTGTATGCGTTCCAAGTGCGTTCCAGCCAGGTCTTCCTTTTCCTGTATGCGTTCCAAGTGCATTCCACTATGTTATACACTTCCTGATCCAAACGGATATATTCCTGCTTTATTTTTAATCGGCTATTGCCCAATCAATATATACAATCTCAATAAAGGAGAAACAGTCTAAAACTACCACCACAAACATAAAACAGTGCTCCTAACACTCTAATGGCTACCAACCTAAACCAATATTGATCACTACAGTACAATATTTTAAGGTGCGGTATTTAAAGTGCAATATTTAAAGGTGCAGTATTTACAGGAACAGTATTTAAAAAGGGAGGGGTTGTTTATCCACACGATAGGGATACTAGACTATGAACAAATTATTCCATAAACTTCATTTATTTATTCATCCAATTTATCATTTAAAACTGTCACCTATATCCTAAAAAAAACGGTATATTCTTAATAAAAACATATACTCTCAATATAAATATACTAAGTATACTAAAAAACCTGTATGAACTTCTATTTAAAATATATTCAAACAATCCAATACCTAATACCTCTACCTAATTCCTATTCATAAAAAAGGCATTAAGTCAAAATCGATGTTCAGTCCCCTAGGTGTGAGAGTACCTAGTTGATATATCAGTTTTGTTTCTTCTCTAATCAAATATTCCTCCATGCGACCCCCTCTCCATGGTGCTGAAACCTTCTTTAAACCTACAAACTGTAGCCCATACGGATTGCCTTGATGTTTCTCTGAGAAATGGGCAGATACACTATGATCCTTCTTCCTATTTTTTATCTTGCACAGATGTTCCTGTACCCTTCCGTGCAACTTACGCTTAGTCTGGCCTATATACTGTAGCCCACAAGGACAGGATAACAAATAAATAACACCAGTGCTATTACAATTCAGACGTTCTCTGATCTTAAATTCTGCACCATTCGAAGATGATACAGCCGTTTCCACAATCTTAACTGAATTTAATCTAGTTTTTTGACAGGCCATACAAACACCACATCTGGAAAAACCCACTTTGCCCCCCTCCTTAGATCTTACTTCAGGTTTTGAATAACTCCTAACTAAAGTGGACTTGAGAGTGGGCGCTCTCCTATAGATCATATGTGGTTTCTCGGGGAGTAGTCCTTTTAAAACCTCATCGGATAGTAAAATATGCCAATGTTTACGGACACTCTCTTCTATCTTATTATTTTGTGCTGAAAATGTAGTAATGAATAATACATCCTCCTTCTGATTCAAGATCTTTTTTTGTTTATATTTAAGAAGTTCTGACCGATCTATATCCTTTACCCGGTTCTTAATTTCTATTAGCTGACCTTTATCAAAATTCTTTTACTCAAAATTTTTCATGAGTTCTTCTACCTGTACATCAAATTCTGCTTTTTTAGAACAGTTACGCTTCAAACGTTTCATTTGTCCCCCCGAAATATTTTGAATCCACCTTTTATGGTGATTACTTCTTGCGTTCAAATAACTGTTGGTGTCCGTAGGTTTTACATATGTCTTGGTCTCTAACTTATTATTTTCCACATAGATCGTAAGATCGAGAAAGTTTATAGCCTCTTCACTTATTGTGCTGGTGAACTCCAAATTTACTTTATTGTTATTTATCTCTTGTATAAAATTTTCAAGTTCATTTCGTTCTCCTCTCCATATAATAATACTATCATCGATATATCTACGCCAAAAATATATCTTTTCCTTATACTTCTCATTCTGCCATATGTTCATCATTTCCCACTCTGCTAAAAACAAATTAGCGTATGAGGGTGCAAATCTCGTACCCATAGCTGTACCCGTACGTTGTGCATAAAAGGTATCTTTATAAAAAAAGAAATTATGATCAAGGATAAACTTAATTGAATCCATAATAAAATCTATTTGTTCCTGTCTAAGACTACCCTCTTCCATAATCCTATTTCTAACATATTGGCAGCCGATTTCGTGTTGAATACAAGTATAAAGTGCTTTTATGTCACAAGTTGCCAGGAGAAATTCTTTTTCCCATTGTATCTCTTTTAATATATTTAAAACCTGGGTCGTATCCTTTATATATCCCTTTTGTTTTGTTACTATAGGTTGTAAAAATTTATCTACATACCCAGATAGGTTCGCCGTCAGAGACCCCACCCCTGCCACAATTGGACGGCCCGGGGGATCCTTATTATCCTTATGGATTTTGGGGAGGTGGTAAAAGATTGGGATATTGGGATTCTTTATATTTAAAAATTTGAATTCTTGTTTAGTAAGGATGCCTTCATCTCTTCCCTTTCTCAGTAGGGCGCCCAAATCTTCCAAGTATTTCAATGTTGGATCTTTTTTAAAGGTAGATATGTCGAGTCATCCTTAAGTTGTTTCAGGGCTTCTTGATCATATTTCTCCCAGTCTTGTACAACAATACCGCCCCCCTTATCTGTTGGTTTTATGATAATTTCATCCCTATTTTTTAATACTTGGAGGGCCAATCTTTCTTTCTTTGTAAAATTACTTCTCCTTATTGGAATTTTTGCATCAATCTTTTCAATATCAGCCTCAACCAACTTCTGAAACGTCTTAATCTGGGCACTTTTACAATATTGGGGATAAAAGGACGATTTCTGTCGCAATGCTGTGTGTACATACGGATCTACTGGCAGATCTCCTCTCTGTGTTGTAGCCTGATCATTATTATTGAAAATTTTTTTTAAAGTTAACTTACGAATAAACTTATGTAAATCGATAAAAGTATCGAATCTGTCTAGTCTATTCGAAAGTGCATATTTCAATCCTTTACTAAGTATGAAAAGAGCAAGTCCAGATGCGCTGTCACAGCTGCCAGCAAGGGATTGTCAGTCCCAATAAAGAGTTTTTACAACAAAAGGCACTTAAGCCGGCGCTGGCTGTCTTTCCAATAATTAAGAAAACTATGGATGATTGAAAACACTTGAATTTATTAGCTAGACAATAATTAATAAATTAAAACATGAATAAAATATAAAATTCACATATACATATGAAGTTAGAGGGCATAGATGGAGCTGAGAAAAATTCAAATATGCTGCTGATATGTGTCCACTGAGGATCCCGGACTAGAACACTGGACAAAAGTTCCCTGGGGAAGAGAAATTAAATACAGCTGGTGTTACCCGTGAGGATGGAGGCTTCCAGAGGCTTTTGAAAACAGCAAGCAAGCTGTATCACTTGTATTCAAGCTGGGTCTCTCCAATCGGTGCTGTAATCGAAATGTCCCACAGAGAACAATTCCAAAGCAGGTGTTCCAAAATTGATTGTCATACGTCCATATCTGGATCTGTTGTGATGTGGAGCACTGGTGATGGTGGTGATGGCAGCTTTTACACTTAACGCGTTTCCCTAATCATGGTCACCTAGCTTCATCAGAATACTTTACTAAGTATACTCAGCTCTATTTCACTAAGTTTATGGCTACTCAAGTTGAAGATGCCTTTTTGTTCCGGCTCCTTTGTTCTTTTCTCCTTTTGGTTTTGTTGTTGCTGTTGGACTTTACGCCCCCCCCCCCCCCCCATCTTCCTCACTTGAATTTGAACTGTGGGTTCCTCCTTTCCTTTTCCCCTTCTCCTTTCTGTTGTTCATCTTTATTTTGGGGATAGCTCCTAGGTCCATATTTTGATTTCCATTGTGTGCCAGTTCTAAAAAAGCATCCATGTACCCCTCGGCTTCATCTTCCTCACTTTCTTCCAACCCTAATCCATGTGTTGCATCATTTCTTTGCACAAATGTGGACAGTTTATCACTAATCCGATTCACCAAATTCTTTGCGGAAGTAAGGGATTCTTCTTCCCCATCTCTCCTTCCCTTATTAAAGCTATCCACGAGATTTCTATTAGTGGGGTATCGTTGATTTTCTATACGTCTATTAGAGGGTGATCTTTTCCTATATCGTTCTTCATCTCTTTCTCTTCTCCTATATCGTTCTTCATCTCTTTCCCTCCTCATCTTAGATCCACCGTTCTGTGTGCTCCAATCAAATACTTTTTCCTTCAAATTCTGCCCAGACACTATTTTTCCAAAATCATCCCTGTGGGTATCTCTTCTATGATCATAGGATGGTACATAATTTCTTTCCCTATACTGGGTTATTGTAGAATTTTGATTCCGCGTATCATATCTGTTGGGATAATCGTAGTAATTATCTCTTATTCGGTATCTTTCTTCCCTCTGATAATTATTCGGTTTAGGTATTCTTTCTAGTCTCCAATTTCTATAATCCCTTTCATAATCATCAGTGTCCCTAATAAACTTCCTTTTCTTTTGATCTTTTATATCCATTTCCATTCTCTTTAATTTGTTTTCCGTAAGGGTCTCTAATTTCATGAAATCTTCCAGATTTTCCGAAGGTTCTAACCGCTTTCTTATACTACTAATATCTCCCTCAATTTTCCGTAGGGATACCCTTCTATCCTCTATGATGAGTCTAATAAGTTTGTAGGAACATTCATCCAGAGCCTTGTTCCATTTACCTATAAAGCTCTCATCCGTAGAATGGAACGTGGGTTTCTTGATTATTCTTAACCCTCTCGGTATCATATTATGCTCCATATATTTTGTTAGAGTTGTACTCTCCCACCATTGCTTCATTTCACTTATTTCTAGTTTCTCTAGTGATAGATAGAGTTCACAAAATGTTTCTTCCATAGCTGGAGTATCCCTAGATAGTATATTCTTTCCTTTTGTAGGAAACACATCCAAATATATCGATCTCTCCTCTCTCTTAGAGGCCATTTTGTTTTAATGTAATTTAATAAAACAAATAATAATGTGAAAACTAAAACTTATTCTTTAACTAAAGCTGCTGTGCCCTGGTAGTATACAGATGCACCAAATCAAACAAATGTGGCACTGCGCTATAGATCAGAAATAAGTTGAGACTGTATAGTGCTGCTGTAGGGTGTGGGGCTACTACCTTGCTCCACTAAAATACACACACGAAAACACAAGATTTTTCCCCAGCGCACAGTACAGAATATATAATGAGAAGAACTGAGAACTACAAATATTCCACTTCCTTCAATCTCTTGTTTTATTTGGATAATTCAAAAGAAATTTGATTTCCAGCTAAAAACCATATAACAATTGTAGATGTGTGACTGCCAATTACCGGTAAACAAGAACACCACAAAAACAAACATAAAACATATAAAACTGGGGAAAATGATGAATAAATATTCACTATGCCCCACAGTACTTTAGTGATCTCCAGTACATAAGTTGAATACGGATAGTCCTAAATAGACTGGATGCGCTGATCTGCGACTTACTCCCTCTATAATAATAAAGTCAGTGACTGCAGATATTATTTCATAGAGAGTCCTTATAGAGGAACACACTCCCGGTAGTATATGACGTGTTAATAGCAGCGGTAATCCTCCCAGTCCGTAAGGCACATCCCTATAATCACTGAATCTATGCTGAATAAAAAGGATCCTTTCTTGATAAGGAATTACCTTGTGCAAATGTCCCACAACTGCTCTCTCAAAGGGAAGAAGGCTCCCTGGCTGTTAGGTCCTCAGCGCTGATGAGCGGGGCCCTGATGAGGAAAATAATTTTGATAAAGGTCAGCTAATAGAAGTTAAAAACCGGGTAAAGGATGTAGATCGGTCAGAACTTCTTAAATATAAACAAAAAAAGATCTTGAATCAGAAGCAGGATGTATTATTCATTACTACATTTTCAGCACAAAATAATAAGATAGAAGAGAGTGTCCGTAAACATTGGCATATTTTACTATCTGATGAGGTTTTAAAAGGACTACTCCCGAGAAACCACATATAATCTATAGGAGAGCGCCCACTCTCAAGTCAACTTTAGTTAGGAGTTATTCAAAACCTGAAGTAAGATCTAAGGAGGGGGGCAAAGTGGGTTTTTCCAGATGTGGTGTTTGTATGGCCTGTCAAAAAACTAGATTAAATTCAGTTAAGATTGTGGAAACGGCTGTATCATCTTCGAATGGTGCAGAATATAAGATCAGAGAACGTCTGAATTGTAATAGCACTGGTGTTATTTATTTGTTATCCTGTCCTTGTGGGCTACAGTATATAGGCCAGACTAAGCGTAAGTTGCACGGAAGGGTACAGGAACATCTGTGCAAGATAAAAAATAGGAAGAAGGATCATAGTGTATCTGCCCATTTCTCAGAGAAACATCAAGGCAATCCGTATGGGCTACAGTTTGTAGGTTTAAAGAAGGTTTCAGCACCATGGAGAGGGGGTCGCATGGAGGAATATGTGATTAGAGAAGAAACGAAATTGATATATCAACTAGGTACTCTCACACCTAGGGGACTGAACATCGATTTTGACTTAATGCCTTTTTTATGAATAGGAATTAGGTAGAGGTATTAGGTATTGGATTGTTTGAATATATTTTAAATAGAAGTTCATACAGGTTTTTTAGTATACTTAGTATATTTATATTGAGAGTATATGTTTTTATTAAGAATATACCGTTTTTTTAGGATATAGGTGACAGTTTTAAATGATAAATTGGATGAATAAATAAATGAAGTATATGGAATAATTTGTTCATAGTCTAGTATCCCTATCGTGTGGATAAACAACACCTCCCTTTTTAAATACTGTTCCTGTAAATACTGCACCTTTAAATATTGCACTTTAAATACCGCACCTTAAAATATTGTACTGTAGTGATCAATATTGGTTTAGGTTGGTAGCCATTAGAGTGTTAGGAGCACTGTTTTATGTTTGTGGTGGTGGTTTTAGACTGTTTCTCCTTTATTGAGATTGTATATATTGATTGGGCAATAGCCGATTAAAAATAAAGCAGGAATATATCCGTTTGGATCAGGAAGTGTATAACATAGTGGAACGCACTTGGAACGCATACAGGAAAAGGAAGACCTGGCTGGAACGTACTTGGAACGCATACAGGAAAAGGAAGGTACAGCTGGATGTCCTATATAACTGATGAGGGGAGACGGAGCGATTACTCTGCATTCCTGACGAAGCCTCCCGCAGGCGAAACACGTCGATTCCAGAGAACATCGATCCCGAGCAATGCTGAGTAGCGCTACAAGCAGCGTGCACGGGACTTTCGCCGGTGGACTCCAGGCCCCGCTCATCAGCGCTGAGGACCTAACAGCCAGGGAGCCTTCTTCCCTTTGAGAGAGCAGTTGTGGGACATTTGCACAAGGTAATTCCTTATCAAGAAAGGATCCTTTTTATTCAGCATAGATTAAGTGATTGTAGGGACGCGCCTTACGGACTGGGAGGATTACCGCTGCTGTTAACACGTCATATACTACCGGGAGTGTGTTCCTCTATAAGGACTCTCTATGGAATAATATCTGCAGTCACTGACTTTATTATTATAGAGGGAGTAAGTCGCAGATCAGCGCATCCAGTCTATTTAGGACTATCCGTATTCAACTTATGTACTTGAGATCACTAAAGTACTGTGGGGCATAGTGAATATTTATTCATCATTTTCCCCCGTTTTATATGTTTTATGTTTGTCTTTGTGGTGTTCTTGTTTACCGGTAATAGGCAGTCACACATCTAAAATTGTCATATGGTTTTTAGCTGGAAATTACATTTCTTTTGAATTATCCAAATAAAACAAGAGATTGAAGGAAGTGGAATATTTGTAGTTCTCAGTTCTTCTCATTATATATTCTGTACTGTGCGCTGGGGAAAAATCTTGTGTTTTCCTGAATTGTGATCATACTGTGTGGTATAATGTGAATTTCGGCTCATACCGTGTGCTGTAATGTGAATTTCGTCTCATACCGTGTGCTGTAATGCGAATTTCGGCTCATACCGTGTGCTGTAATGTGAATTTTAGCTTATACTGTGTGCTGTAATGTGAATTCCGGCTCATACTGTGTGGTATAAGGTGAAATGAGCACCAGTACTTGATAGTATTAGGGGTGCTACTACACTGAAGGACATGCCCCCATTTGAGTGACCACGCCCCCTTTTCTGGAGGCAAGCGCATAACTGCAACCTTCACTTTTCCATACCCCCACATCAAAATTTCCACTTCGACCACTGTATGTATGTATATATAAATATATACATATATATAAATATATATAGTTCCAAATATGACCGGCACTCCAAACAAATGTTTAAATACCTGGGTGCCCTCCACGGTCCAAACGGAGCAAATACAGAGAGAGAAAAGCTGGCGGCACTCCACGGATTTTCAAAGAAAAGACAGCTACACAAGCTTGATTGTCAACGTTTCAGGTGCTGTTTAATCACACCTTTCGTCGAAAGGTGTGATTAAACAGCACCTGAAACGTTGACAATCAAGCTTGTGTAGCTGTCTTTTCTTTGAAAATCCGTGGAGTGCCGCCAGCTTTTCTCTCTCTATAAATATATATATATATATATATATATATATATATATATATATATATATATATATTAGAGATGTGCACCAGACATTTTTTTTAGGCTTTGTGTTTTGGTTTTGGATTCGGTTCCGCGGCCGTGTTTTGGATTTGGACGCGTTTTGGCAAAACCTCCCTGAAAATTTTTTGTCGGATTCGGGTGTGTTTTGGATTCGGGTGTTTTTTTTTCAAAAACCCTCAAAAACAGCTTAAATCATAGAATTTGGGGGTAATTTTGATCCCATAGTATTATTAACCTCAATAACCATAATTTCCACTCATTTTCAGTCTATTCTGAACACCTCACAACTCACAGTATTATTTTTAGTCCTAAAATTTGCACCGAGGTCGCTGGATGACTAAGCTAAGCGACCCAAGTGGGCGGCACAAACACCTGGCCCACCTAGGAGTGGCACTGCAGTGTCAGGCAGGATGGCACTTAAAAAAATTGGCCCCAAACATCACATGATGCAAAGATAAATTAAAGAAAAAAGAGGTGCATGATGGAATTGTCCTTGGGCCCTCCCACCCACCCTTATGTTGAATAAACAGGACATGCACACTTTAATAAACCCATCATTTCAGCGACAGGATCTGCCACACGACTGTGGCTGAAATGACTGGTTGGTTTGGGCCCCCACCAAAAAAGAAGCAATCAATCTCTCCTTGCACAAACTGGCTCTACAGAGGCAAGATGTCTACCTCCTCCTCATCGTCCGATTCCTCACCCCTTTCACTGTGTACATCCCCATCCTCACAGATTATTAATTCGTCCCCACTGGAATCCACCATCTCAGGTCCCTGTGTACTTTCTGGAGGCAATTGCTGGTGAATGTCTCCACGGAGGAATTGATTATAGTTCATTTTGATGAACATCATCTTCTCCACATTTTCTGGAAGTAACCTCATACGCCGATTGCTGACAAGGTGAGTGGCTGCACTAAACACTCTTTCGGAGTACACACTGGAGGGGGGGCAACTTAGGTAAAATACAGCCAGTTTGTGCAAGGGCCTCCAAATTGCCTCTTTTTCCTGCTAGTATACGTACGGACTGTCTGACGTGCCTACTTGGATGCGGTCACTCATATAATCGACCACCATTCTTTCAATGGTGACAGAATCATATGCAGTGACAGTAGACGACATGTCAGTAATCGTTGACAGGTCCTTCAGTCCGGACCAGATGTCAGCACTCGCTCCAGACTGCCCTGCATCACCGCCAGCGGGTGGGCTCGGAATTCTTAGCCTTTTCCTCGCAGCCCCAGTTGTGGGAGAATGTGAAGGAGGAGCTGTTGACGGGTCACATTCCGCTTGACTTGACAAGTGTCTCACCAGCAGGTCTTTGCACCTCTGCAGACTTGTGTCTGCTGGAAAGAGAGATACAACGTAAGCTTTAAACCTAGGATCGAGCACGGTGGCCAAAATGTAGTGCTCTGATTTCAACAGATTGACCACCCGTGAATCCTGGTTAAGCGAATTAAGGGCTCCGTCCACAAGTCCAACATGCCTAGCGGAATCGCTCCGTTTTAGCTCCTCCTTCAATCTCTCCAGCTTCTCCTGCAAAAGCCTGATGAGGGGAATGACCTGACTCAGGCTGGCAGGTTCTGAACTGACTTCACGTGTGGCAAGTTCAAAAAGTTGCAGAACCTTGCACAACGTTGAAATCATTCTCCACTGCGCTTGAGTCAGGTGCATTCCCCCTCTTTTGCCTATATCGTAGGCAGTTGTATAGGCTTGAATGGCCTTTTGCTGCTCCTCCATCCTCTGCAGCATATAGAGGGTTAAAAACCACCTCGTTACCACCTCTTGCTTCAGATGATGGCGGGGCAGGTTCAGGAGTGTTTGCCGGTGCTCCAGTCTTCGGCACGCGGTGGCTGAATGCCGAAAGTGGCCCGCAATTCTTCGGGCCACCGACAGCATCTCTTGCACGCCCCTATTGTTTTCTAAAAAATTCTGCACCACCAAATTCAATGTATGTGCAAAACATGGGACGTGCTGGAATTTGCCCACATGTAATGCACGCACAATATTGCTGGCGTTGTCCGATGTCACAAATCCCCAGGAGAGTCCAATTGGGGTAAGCCATTCTGCGATGATGTTCCTCAGTTCCCGTAAGAGGTTGTCAGCTGCGTGCATCTTATGGAAAGCGGTGATACAAAGCGTAGCCTGCCTAGGAACGAGTTGGCATTTGCGAGATGCTGCTACTGGTGCCGCCGCTGCTGTTCTTGCTGCGGGAGGCAATACATCTACCCAGTGGGCTGTCACAGTCATATAATCCTGAGTCTGCCCTGCTCCACTTGTCCACATGTCCGTGGTTAAGTGGACATTGGGTACAACTGCATTTTTTAGGACACTGGTGACTCTTTTTCTGACGTCTGTGTACATTCTCGGTATGCCTGCCTAGAGAAATGGAACCTAGATGGTATTTGGTACCGGGGACACAGTACCTCAATCAATTCTCTAATTCCCTGTGAATTAACGGTGGATACCGGACACACGTTTAACACCACCGCAGCTGCCAAGACCTGAGTTATCCACTTTGCAGCAGGATGACTGCTGTGATATTTCATCTTGCTCGCAAAGGAATGTTGGACAGTCAATTGCTTACTGGAAGTAGTACAAGTGGTCTTCCGACTTCCCCTCTGGGATGGCGATCGACTCCCAGCAGCAACAGCAGCAGCGCCAGCAGCAGTAGGCGTTACACTCAAGGATGCATCGGAGGAATCCCAGTCAGGAGAGGACTCGTCAGACTTGCCAGTGACATGGCCTGCAGGACTATTGGTGTTCCTGTCTAAGGAGAAAATTGACACTGAGGGAGTTGGTGGTGTGGTTTGCAGGAGCTTGGTTATAATAGGAAGGGATTTAGTTGTCAGTGGACTGCTTCCGCTGTCACCCAAAGTTTTTGAACTTGTCAATGACTTCTGATGAATGCGCTCCAGGTGACGTATAAGGGAGGATGTTCCTAGTTGGTTAACGTCCCTACCCCTACTTATTACAGCTTGACAAAGGCAACACATGGCTTGACACCTGTTGTACGCATTTCTGTTAAAATAATTCCACACCGAAGAGGTGATTTTTTTGTAATTTGACCAGGCATGTCAATGGCCATATTCGTCCCACGGACAACAGGTGTCATCAGACTTCTTCAAGGGGTCTGATGAGATGAAATGCGTTGGGTTTCCTGTACTGACCCCCTACTATTTTTAACTTAAGTTTGATCTCCTATCCTTTTTTAATCTTATTGTTAACTCTTATTTTATTGTTTGATTAAACCCCGTCCTCAGGGCCAGACAGCAATGAAACTTACAACAAAAAACACATCTATATACCTGCATACCAATAAACATAAGTGTCTAAACCATACTCACCTGTCCCACGGCGCCACCGCCTGCCACCCGCTCTGCTGTCTTCCGCATCACTGGGTGATGATGTCCCTGCCCGCTGCACGGACAGGTTAGTTGCTATGGGGACCGGAGATGCGTCCAAGCGGGCACCACTCTGGCAGCCTGTAAGTGAAATAGAGAGATAGCAGCTTGTTAGTGATTAAAAACATACAAAAAAAAAAAACACGAAGACATTACTTCACTATACAATCATACACCCTGTATAGATCCTATCTTATTATTAAGACAAATCAGTGATGGAAAATATCACATATTAAATAACCACTGGGCTTAGTGTTAAATCCAATTAATGTCATATGGAACTATAAATAGAATAAATAAATAAATAAATAAGTACCCCAAAAAAACTCAAAGGAAACATTGCAATCCTATGTTCTCATTCAATCCCTTGGGGGACTAAGTCCCCAAGGAAAAGATCCACGAGTCTCTATTTGTAGTAATCTCCTGGCCCTGTCCCCACTGCTCAATGAGTTTGGAACATGGTGAATGAGCATAGCTCTAATACTGGCAACTCCATGTTTTGCCTGAAGTCAGTGGCGTGCAAATGGTTGGTCACTGGATCCCTTTTCATATGGTCTTGCCCACATAGGCAAGACCACAAGGACAGGTGAGTAAATAGACCATGAGTGTAGTTGTACATGTTAATCTATGTCTAATGCTAAATTTTTTACCGGTATGTGGATGGTTGAAAGACATCCCAGTGACCAAAGTGTTGCAAGTTGCACAGCCCAAACATCTAAAACAACCTTTCTTTTGTTGCAATGACATTATCACCCAGCGATGCGGAAGACAGCAGAGCGGGCTGGCGGCGGTAGCGCTGTGGGACAGGTGAGTATGGTTTAGACACTTATGTTTATTGATATGCAGGTATATAGATGTGTATTTTAGTGATGTGCACCGGAAATTTTTCGGGTTTTGTGTTTTGGTTTTGGGTTCGGTTCCGCAGCCGTGTTTTGGGTTCGAACGCGTTTTGGCAAAACCTCCCTGAATTTTTTTTGTCGGATTCGGGTGTGTTTTGGATTCGGGTGTTTTTTTCAAAAAACCCTAAAAAAACAGCTTAAATCATTGAATTTGGGGGTCATTTTGATCCCATAATATTATTAACCTCAATAACCATAATTTACACTCATTTCCAGTCTATTCTGAACACCTCACACCTGACAATATTATTTTTAGTTCTAAAATTTGCACCGAGGACGCTGGATGGCTAAGCTAAGCGACACAAGTGGCCGACACAAACACCTGGCCCATCTAGGAGTGACACTGCAGTGTCAGGCAGGATGGCCCTTCCAAAAAATACTCCCCAAACAGCACATGACGCAAAGAAAAAAAGAGGCGCAATGAGGTAGCTGTGTGAGTAAGCTAAGCGACCCTAGTGGCCGACACAAACACCTGGCCCATCTAGGAGTGGCACTGCAGTGTCAGGCAGGATGGCCCTTCCAAAAAATACTCCCCAAACAGCACATGATGCAAAGAAAAATGAAAGAAAAAAGAGGTGCAAGATGGAAATGTCCTTGGGCCCTCCCATCCACCCTTATGTTGTATAAACAGGACATGCACACTTTAACCAACCCATCATTTCAGCGACAGGGTCTGCCACACGACTGTGACTGAAATGACTGGTTGGTTTGGGCCCCCACCAAAAAAGAAGCAATCTCTCCTTGCACAAACTGGCTCTACAGAGGCAAGATGTCCACCTCATTATCATCGTCCGATTCATCACCCCTTTCACTGTGTACATCCCCCTCCTCACAGATTATTAATTCGTCCCCACTGGAATCCACCATCTCAGATCCCCGTGTACTTTCTGGAGGCAATTGCTGCTGGTGAATGTCTCCATGAAGGAATTGATTATAATTCATTTTAATGAACATCATCTTCTCCACATTTTCTGGAAGTAACCTCGTACGCCGATTGCTGACAAGGTGAGCGGCGGCACTAAACACTCTTTCGGAGTACACACTGGAGGGAGGGCAACTTAGGTAGAAAAAAGCCAGTTTCTGCAAGGGCCTCCAAATTGCCTCTTTTTCCTGCCAGTATACGTACGGACTGTCTGACGTGCCTACTTGGATGCGGTCACTCATATAATCCTCCACCATTCTTTCAATGGTGAGAGAATCATATGCAGTGACAGTAGACGACATGTCAGTAATCGTTGGCAGGTCCTTCAGTCCGGACCAGATGTCAGCATCAGCAGTCGCTCCAGACTGCCCTGCATCACCGCCAGCGGGTGGGCTCGGAATTCGTAGCCTTTTCCTCGCAACCCCAGTTGCGGGAGAATGTGAAGGAGAAGATGTTGACGGGTCGCGTTCCGCTTGACTTGACAATTTTCTCACCAGCAGGTCTTTGAACCTCTGCAGACTTGTGTCTGCCGGAAAGAGAGATCCAACGTAGGTTTTAAATCTAGGATCGAGCACGGTGGCCAAAATGTAGTGCTCTGATTTCAACATATTGACCACACGTGAATCCTGGTTAAGCGAATGAAGGGCTCCATCCACAAGTCCCACATGCCTAGCGGAATCGCTCTGTTTTAGCTCCTCCTTCAATGTCTTCAGCTTCTTCTGCAAAAGCCTGATGAGGGGAATGACCTGACTCAGGCTGGCAGTGTCTGAACTGACTTCACGTGTGGCAAGTTCAAAGGGTTGCAGAACCTTGCACAACGTTGAAATCATTCTACACTGCGCTTGAGACAGGTGCATTCCACCTCCTTTGCCTATATCGTGGCCAGATGTATAGGCTTGAATGGCCTTTTGCTGCTCCTCCATCCTCTGAAGCATATAGAGTGTTGAATTCCACCTCGTTACCACCTCTTGCTTCAGATGATGGCAGGGCAGGTTCAGGTGTTTTTGGTGGTGCTCCAGTCTTCTGTACGCGGTGCCTGTACGCCGAAAGTGGCCCGCAATTCTTCTGGCCACCGACAGCATCTCTTGCACGCCCCTGTCGTTTTTTAAATAATTCTGCACCACCAAATTCAAGGTATGTGCAAAACATGGGACGTGCTGGAATTTGCCCAGATGTAATGCACTCACAATATTGCTGGCGTTGTCCGATGTCACAAATCCCCAGGAGAGTCCAATTGGGGTAAGCCATTCTGCGATGATCTTCCTCAGTTGCCGTAAGAGGTTTTCAGCTGTGTGCCTATTCTGGAAAGCGGTGATACAAAGCGTAGCCTGCCTAGGAATGAGTTGGCGTTTGCGAGATGCTGCTACTGGTGCCGCCGCTGCTGTTCTTGCAGCGGGAGGCAATACATCTACCCAGTGGGCTGTCACAGTCATGTAGTCCTGAGTCTGCCCTGCTCCACTTGTCCACATGTCCGTGGTTAAGTGGACATTGGGTACAACTGCATTTTTTAGGACACTGGTGAGTCTTTTTCTGACGTCTGTGTACATTCTCGGTATCGCCAGCCTAGAGAAGTGGAACCTAGATGGTATTTGGTAACGGGGGCACACTACCTCAAGAAATTGTCTAGTTCCCTGTGAACTAACGGCGGATACCGGACGCACATCTAACACCAACATTGTTGTCAAGGCCTCAGTTATCCGCTATGCAACAGGATGACTGCTGTGATAGTTCATCTTCCTCGCAAAGGACTGTTGGACAGTCAATTGCTTACTGGAAGTAGTACAAGTGGTCTTCCGAATTCCCCTCTGGGATGACGATCGACTCCCAGCAGCAACAACAGCAGCGCCAGCAGCAGTAGGCATTACACTCAAGGATGCATCGGAGGAATCCCAGGCAGGAGAGGACTCGTCAGACTTGCCAGTGACATGGCCTGCAGGACTATTGGCTTTCCTGGGTAAGGAGGAAATTGACACTGAGGGAGTTGGTGGTGTGGTTTGCAGGAGCTTGGTTATAAGAGGAAGGGATTTACTGGTCAGTGGACTGCTTCCACTGTCGCCCAAAGTTTTTGAACTTGTCACTGACTTATTATGAATGCGCTGCAGGTGACGTGTAAGGGAGGATGTTCCGAGGTGGTTAACGTCCTTACCCCTACTTATTACAGCTTGACAAAGGCAACACACGGCTTGACACCTGTTGTCCGCATTTCTGTTGAAATACTTTCACACTGAAGAGCTGATTTTTTTGGTATTTTCACCAGGCATGTCAATGGCCATATTCCTCCCATGGACAACAGGTGTCTCCCCGGGTGCCTGACTTAAACAAACCACCTCACCATCAGAATCCTCCTTGTCAATTTCCTCCCCAGCGCCAGCAACACCCATATCCTCATCCTGGTGTACTTCAACACTGACATCTTCAATTTCACTATCAGGAACTGGACTGCGGGTGCTCCTTTCAACACTTGCAGGGGGCGTGCAAATGGTGGAAGGCGCAAGCTCTTCCCGTCCAGTGTTGGGAAGGTCAGGCATCTCAACCGACACAATTGGACTCTCCTTTGGGATTTGGGATTTCGAAGAACGCACAGTTCTTTGCTGTGCTTTTGCCGCAAGTCTTTTCTTTTTTTCTAGCGAGAGGATGAGTGCTTCCATCCTCATGTGAAGCTGAACCACTAGCCATGAACATAGGCCAGGGCCTCAGCCATTCCTTGCCACTCCGTGTCGTAAATGGCATATTGGCAAGTTTACGCTTCTCCTCAGATGCTTTTAATTTTGATTTTTGGGTCATTTTTTTACTGATCTTTTGTGTTTTGGATTTTACATGCTCTGTACTATGACATTGGGCATCGGCCTTGGCAGACGATGTTGATGGCATTTCATCGTCTCGGCCATGACTAGTGGCAGCAGCTTTAGCACGAGGTGGAAGTGGATCTTGATCTTTCCCTATTTTTTTAACCTCCACATTTTTGTTCTCCATATTTTGCGCACAACTAAAAGCCACCACAGGTATACAATGTAGATGGGTGGATAGTATAGTATTATATTACTTATGGACGACGAGTGACGACACAGAGGTAGGTACAGCCGTGGCCTACCGTACTGCTGCTTATATATATAATATACTGTATAACGGACCTGGTGGACACTGTCAGCAGACTGCTAAACTAGTATGAAGAGAAAAAAAACAACACAGGTATACAATGTAGATGGATGGATAGTATAGTATTATATTACTTATGGACGACGAGTGCACTGACGACACAGAGGTAGGTACAGCCGTGGCCTACCGTACTGCTGCTTATATATATAATATACTGTATAACGTACCTGGTGGACACTGTCAGCAGACTGCTAAACTAGTATGAAGAAAAAAAAAACACCACAGGTATACAATGTAGATGGATGGATAGTATAGTATTATATTACTTATGGACGACGAGTGACGACACAGAGGTAGGTACAGCCGTGGCCTACCGTACTGCTGCTTATATATATAATATACTGTATAACGGACCTGGTGGACACTGTCAGCAGACTGCTAAACTAGTATGAAGAAAAAAAAAACACCACAGGTATACAATGTAGATGGATGGATAGTATAGTATTATATTACTTATGGACGACGAGTGACGACACAGAGGTAGGTACAGCCGTGGCCTACCGTACTGCTGCTTATATATATATAATATACTGTATAACGGACCTGGTGGACACTGTCAGCAGACTGCTAAACTAGTATGAAGAAAAAAAAAACACCACAGGTATACAATGTAGATGGATGGATAGTATAGTATTATATTACTTATGGATGATGAGTGCACTGATGACACAGAGGTAGGTACAGCCGTGGCCTACCGTACTGCTGCTTATATATATATAATATACTGTATAACGGACCTGGTGGACACTGTCAGCAGACTGCTAAACTAGGATGAAGAAAAAAAACACCACAGGTATACAATGTAGATGGATGGATAGTATAGTATTATATTACTTATGGACGACGAGTGACGACACAGAGGTAGGTACAGCCGTGGCCTACCGTACTGCTGCTTATATATATAATATACTGTATAATGGACCTGGTGGACACTGTCAGCAGACTGCTAAACTAGTATGAAGAAAAAAAAAACAACACAGGTATACAATGTAGATGGATGGATAGTATAGTATTATATTACTTATGGACGACGAGTGCACAGACGACACGGAGGTATGTACAGCCGTGGCCTACCGTACTGCTGCTTATATATATAATATACTGTATAACGGACCTGGTGGACACTGTCAGCAGACTGCTAAACTAGTATGAAGAAAAAAAAAACACAGGAGTGTTTTTCAGGCAGACAAACGTATACTGGACTGGTGGTCACTGTCAGCAAAACTTTTGTGCACTGTACTCCTGCTATAACTGCTCCCCAGTCCCCACAATTAGGCAGTGTGAGCAGAGCAGTGCACTCAGCACAGATATATCATGCAGCAGTTCAGCACACTGAGTGAGCACAGATATGGTGGTCGGAGCGTTTTTTTCAGGCAGAGAAACAAAGGATTAAACTCACTGGTGGTATAATCAAAACCCTGCACTGTACTCCCTAACAGCTGCTCTCCGTCCCCAATCCTCCCCACAATTATAACTAACTAAGTCACTCTGTGTTCTACTATAATGGAGAGGACGCCAGCCACGTCCTCTCCCTATCAATCTCAATGCACGTGTGAAAATGGCGGCGATGCGCGGCTCCTTATATAGAATCCGAGTCTCGCGAGAATCCGACAGCGGGATGATGACGTTTGGGCGCGCTCGGGTTAACCGAGCAAGGCGGGAGGATCCGAGTCGCTCGGACCCGTGTAAAAAAAAGGTGAAGTTCGGGCGGGTCGGATTCCGAGGATCCGAACCCGCTCATCACTAGTGTTTTTTGTTGTATGTTTCATTGCTGTTTGGCCCTGAGGACGGGGTTTGCCCCCGAAACATGTCGGCCTGAATGGTTAATAAATTGACACTTCTTTAAGTTCTCTGTTCAAGCCTGATGAGTGTCGCCGCTATCCACCCTATATACAGTGACATGCAGTCACCAGGAGGGCACCTCAGCAAGTAATGATATGGTCTATGTGAGTGCCGGGACTTTGTTTGATATATATATAAATATATATATATATATATATACACACACTGCTCAAAATAATAAAGGGAACACTTAAACAACACAATGTATCTCCAAGTCAATCACACTTCTGTGAAATCAAACTGTCCACTTAGGAATCAACACTGATTGACAATCAATTTCACATGCTGTTGTGCAAATGGAATAGGCAACAGGTGGAAATTATAGGCAATTAGCAAGGCACCCCCAATAAAGGAGTTGTTCTGCAGGTGGTGACCACAGACCACTTCTCAGCTCCTATGCTTTCTGGCTCATGTTTTGGTCACTTTTGAAAGCTGGCGGTGCTTTCACTCTAGTGGTAACATGAGACGGAGTCTACAACCCACACAAGTGGCTCAGGTAGTGCAGCTCATCCAGGATGGCACATCAATGCAAGCTGTGGCAAGAAGGTTTGCTGTGTCTGTCAGCGTAGTGTCCAGAGCATGGAGGCGCTACCAGAAGACAGGCCAGTACATCAGAAGATGTGGAGGAGGCCGTAGGAGGGCAACAACCCAGCAGCAGGACCGCTACCTCCGCCTTTGTGTAAGGAGGAACAGGAGGAGCACTGCCAGAGCCCTGCAAAATTACCTCCAGCAAGCCACAAACGTGCATGTGTCTACTCAAACGATCAGAAACAGACTCCATGAGGGTGGTATGAGGGCCTGACGTCCACAGGTGGGGGTTGTGCTTACAGCACAACACCATGCAGGACGTTTGGCATTTGCCAGAGAACACCAAGATTTGCAAATTCGCCACTGGCACCCTGTGCTCTTCACAGATGAAAGCAGGTTCTCACTGAGCACATGTGACAGACGTGACAGAGTCTGGAGACGCCAAGGAGAACGTTCTGCTGCCTGCAACATCCTCCAGCATGACCGGTTTGGCAGTGGGTCAGTAATGGTGTGCGGTGGCATTTCTTTGGGGGCCGTACAGCCCTCCATGTGCTCGCCAGAGGTAGCCTGACTGCCTTTAGGTACCGAGATGAGATCCTCAGACCACTTGTGAGACCATATGCTGGTGCGGTTGGCCCTGGGTTCCTCCTAATGCAAGACAATGTTAGACCTCATGTTGCTGGAGTGTGTCAGCAGTTCCTGCAAGACGAAGGCATTGATGCTATGGACTGGCCCGCCCGTTCCCCAGACCTGAATCCAATTGAGCACATCTGTGACATCATATCTCGCTCCATCCACCAACGCCACGTTGCACAACAGACTGTCCTGGAGCTGGTGGATGCTTTAGTCCGGGTCTGGGAGGAGATCCCTCAGGAGACCATCCGACACCTCATCAGGAGCATGCCCAGGCATTGTAGGGAGGTCATACAGGCACGTGGAGGCCACATACACTACTGAGCCTCATTTTGACTTGTTTTAAGGACATTACATCAAAGTTGGATCAGCCTGTAGTGTGTTTTTCCACTTTAATTTTGAGTGTGACTCCAAATCCAGACCTCCATGGCTTAATAAATTTGATTTCCATTGATAATGTTTATGTGAATTTGTTGTCAGCACATTCAACTATG
Organism: Pseudophryne corroboree; assembly: GCF_028390025.1. Classification (NCBI taxonomy): domain Eukaryota; kingdom Metazoa; phylum Chordata; class Amphibia; order Anura; family Myobatrachidae; genus Pseudophryne; species Pseudophryne corroboree. Next base: position 272,752,584 of record NC_086454.1, read on the forward strand.
TAAAGAACAAAGTATTTAATAAGAATATTTCATTCATTCAGATCTAGGATGTGTTGTTTAAGTGTTCCCTTTATTTTTTTGAGCAGTATATATATATATATAGATTTTTTTTTATAGGTCCTCAGTTCCCTAAGTTACTATAGTACATATTGCAGATAGAAAATAAAATTGTTTGCAGTTTATAGTTCATTAAGGTTCATTACGAGATGAGTACTCTATAGACACTATAAAATTCAGATATACTATATACTGCTGTGCTTCAATTTAACACAGATTGCATAAAGACACTGGAACTTACATCAAATTTAACTCACCTACAACAATATTCTATTCAAGGTTCTATTTCCCTGCAACATATTTAACAATAATACAATGCTGCTATTAAACTAGTGACAATGGTACAAGTACGAAACAGAAGGAATATGGTTTATCCACAGTAAAATCAGTTCTTGGATGACATATTTTGCAGTGCCATTATTAAAGTAAATAAAACAAACATCTAAAATGAGATTTATTGGAAAAAAGTAATATCAAACACATTTGCATCATTTCCCTGCAAAATTTGTTTGAACACAGAAAATGAAGCAGGATTGTTTCATTGCTTATAAAGAAGTGATTTATATTCTCCCAGTTTACATTATTGAACATATAGGATGAAGTCTGACAGGTCGCATTACATTGCAATGGCAGATGGTTTAGAAAAGTGCTGTCCAACAGGGCCACATACTGTATGTGTTACAACTACGTACTCAAGAGTTAAACACTATAAAATTAAATAATAATAATAATAATAATACAAAATCATACAGGAGAATATTCAGTATGAAGACTGTCATGAGTTCTGCGGGCCACAAAAATCTTTGCAGTCCTATTATGAACTGAAAGACAACTAATTAATGTAAAATGTGTTGTTTGTACAAGGTAAATTTTGTAAACATCTTAAATTGTGTTGGATATACACAGTCATCTGTCGTTACTTGCTCATGGAGGCATAGTTGTTTATGCACAAAGAGCATTGAATTAATTGCAATAAGAAAAATATAACTTGGAAGAATTTTCTCCCTTATCCTTAACGCTGCAGGTTGTCACAAAGCTTTTATAGAAAGGTAGATTCCATAGCAAATATGAAAAGTGTGCTTCTGAATGAGACTATAGCATTCAGCCAATCTTTTATACACCGCAAAGAAAAGTAATTCTGCATGTATTGATAAAGATGAAGGTAACTACACAAACACACAGAGATGCAGATGAATGTCATTTAAGTAAAATCCTTGTTTCATAAATGTTATGTTTTCCTGAGATATGGTGGATTTGTCAGTGCATCCAAAATGTATTCATAAAATAGTACATTTATGAAGTCAGTACCGATTGCTGGGATCCTGACCGGATCTCCATTCACATAAGCGTCTTCAATAAAAAGAAGCAATGCAAGTTTGCACTCAGGGCCCCCTTTGAGATGAAACAGGTGACATTATTAGGGGGTAGCCTACCATGGTGGGGCAGGGCTATGTCTTGTTGGACAGGAGAAGTAGCCACTCCATAAGGAGATCAGGGCTGTGGTTCATCAGCAGCACTGTTCCCCTTCCACCCAGGAACACCCCTGCCTGCACGCAAATTAACATTAAAAAACATTTATTTATTTTTTAAGTGGACATCTTCCATTAACAATGCGAAGGAACTCAGTTTAGGTTGGAGATCACCACTGGAGTCTTAATAAGCACATCTAGCATTTCAGCATTGTATGAATGTAGGTCATGTTGACATACTGTAGGCATTTTTTTTCTTGCATTGAGACTTATGAAGGTAATGATGAAGAGTTGCAGGTTTAAATTGCACTCATTAAAAAAAAATAAAAGCCATGATTGTGGCCATATATAAACTGGCAGCTATCTAATGGTGGTTCTTAGCTATCAACAATAGCATATTGGCTTATGTCCCTTGCGTCCATGTTTTGAACCATCTCTTTTATGTGTAACAAACACATACTCTATGCTACATTGTATCAATTAAACTTAAATAAAACTCTGTAATAAAACAGAAGAAAGTCATCTATGATAAATAAAATGCTGCCTAAACATGCACATAATAGTATAATAAATGACTGATATAAACAAGCAGTTTTCTAGTTCTGGAAAGTGTCATTATCATCTGCTAGTCTACTTTCTACAGTTCTCCCTTATAGGGTTACCACTTTTCTGGCTTTGCTCTAAATAGTCTGGGAATCCAGACCTCCGTCCAGATTCCATACTGCCATAAGTTCTGGACAGGCAGTTTCTGGAAAACATGTTTTAGATCGGCCATCCTCTGCTCTATGCCAGTGTCCCATCTGCTCTGCTTTGTGCCTCCACCATGCACCCTCTGCTCTGTATCTCTGTCCCATCTCACCTGCTCCATGCCTTTGTCTTGCCTCCTCTGCTCCATGCCTTCTTCCTGCCTCCTCTGCTCCGTACCTCCATTTTATATCCTCCGCTAGGTGCTGACTGCTGAGCTCAGCTGTAATCGCAGATGAAAGTAGAAAGAAGTAGTGGTTGTGGAGGGACTGAAGATCAAAAAATATTATATTTTATAATAACAAAGTAAGCACAGTGGCGTCCACAGGAGAAGAGGAAGAAGCCTGGCTCCTAGCACACTGACCCAAAGAGAAGCTAGTTCAGGATCCTTGGATATATAGAGGCCATGAGGGCCTAAGACCAAAACCCTGTCCAGGAATCTGAAAGTTAGGAGGTGGTAGCCCTAATTCTTTACCACCTGCAAATAATGGCGGCTATTTCGAATCAAGATATCTTGATCTGTATCTGTTCGCAATTGCGCACAGTTGCCTTTACAAATTATTTGGCCTTTGTGCAGAATCATGCAAATCTGCACCAGGCCTGACATGTTCACTGATTTTGCTAAATACTGTAAAAAATAATTAAAAGTGAAGACAATGTTGAGCTATATGGAGGTGAGGAAATTAGTTTATGGGTCATTAAAAAGAACTACAGTAGTGGCTATATTAAAGTTTAGAAGACTATAGCACAGTGAAATAATCTGTCTGTGTATTTATTCTTAATAAAATGGTATTGATAACAAATTCAATTATGCCTTGAAGCACAAACTAATGTGACATTGAAGGTCGAAGAGGAAAGCAGTTTGCCATCAATGATAATGAGACGAGGAAGCGTTCGGTGCTTGATAAGCAGAACGATAGTAACATGAAGATTTATCTCTGTTCTCTATTGTTTACTTAGCCAACATCAGCAGTATTTATTTAAATTAAGTAAATACTTTGCACCCATAGGCAAAAATTTGATTGCTTTCCGAAACCGAAAGGTCTTCAAAGTCACTCAAATGTAACTGTGTTTGTGATATTGTCTTGTGGTATTCGAGGTCATGTTACACAAGGTATAAGAAATGTCACTTATTCAGTATACTGTATAACATTGTCCAACTACTATACCATGTCTTGGGCTAGTAGAAATATTAAAATGCAAGTTTAACTAGATTTTTATGCTCCCAAAGCCACAGTACTTACATAATTATTGGCAATTAGTCATTCCATTGCTTTTGATTGGTATTACATTTCATCTACTGGACTACCTTGACTTCTTTGATTATTGGACATCCTCTTCACCATTGAGTAAATACTGATTTGACTTTCTATTATCTCTCTGCTTTTTAGCCATATATTTATGTGATCAGGCACATTTTACTTTTGCTTCCATATGTTATGCCAAAAAGCATTGTATTTAGTAAAGGTTACAGAAAGTTATATAAAAGTCTAATCATACAGCAGAATATTGCACCAAAACAGAAGGCAGAATGAAATCTTATTTTACCTTTGTCCCATTGAATCCTACTTCCTCCTCTTTAATATATATATATATATATATATATATATATAGACGTGTGTGTGTGTGTGTGTGTGTGTGTGTGTGTGTGTGTGTGTGTGTGTGTGTGTGTGTATGTTCCAGCATAACTCTGGAATGCCTTGAGCAATTTACACCAAACTTGGTACACATATGCCTTACAATCTGGAAAGAAATACTGTGGGGGGGGGGGGGGAGGGTAAGACACCCCTAGCACCCCTAGGGGAGGGGGTGGGAAGGGGGTGAAATGTAAAAATCCATAGTTTTCGGGCATAACTCTGGAATGCCTGGAGCAATTTACACAGAGGTACACAGGGGTGGGGCAGATGCACCCACGTGTAAGGGCAGAGGCACCAACGGGTAGGGGCCGAGACACAAATGGGTAGGGGCAGAGGCACCCATGTGTAAGGGCAGAGGCACCCATGGGTGGGGCAAAGGCACACATGGGTAGAGGCAGAAGCACCCACAGGTAAGGATAGAGGCACACACGGGTAGGGGCAGAGGCACACACGGGTAGGGACAGAGGCACCCACAGGTAAGGATTGAGGCACACACAGGTAGGGGCAGAGGTACACACAGGTAGGGGCATAGGCATAAGGGTAGGAGCAGAGGCACCTACGGGTAAGGGCAAATGCACACATGGGTAGCAGCAGAGGCACACACGGGTGGGGGCAGAGGCAGACTCTAGTGTCAAAGCTGAGCAAGAAGACCTATGGCCCTTTGACATAGAGTCAGCCTGCAAACTTAACATATTTAACATACAGGGGTCGGAGCTTGGCCTGTCCTCCCAGCATTTACAGCACTGAGCAGGGCAGTAGGCAGTATCTGAGGTTGGATGGGGCAGAGAAGGTGGTGGATTATTCTCCTCAGCACCAGCATTTTGACAACATCAATCTGGGGAAGTCCAGAAGTGCAGCCTGACAAAGATTGGCATTATCCTTTAAATTCCGTAGTGAAGCACGGGTATTCAGCTAGTTACTGATAAAATACAGAGCACTATGAGACTGATTAATGTTTGTAAGTAAAGTAAAAAAAGCAAGTAACTTTGTGTCTGGAACAAACCATGTTGCCATGCAAGGTAAGCAAATACATTTATACTTTTTCTGTGCAGGGTGAACACTGGCTGCATTTGTATGTGGCCCACAAATGTTAGACAGCTGTATTTTTACACTGCAATTTAGATTTCAGTGTGAACACACCACACCTAAATCTAACTCTCTCTGCACGTTACGTCTGCCCTACCTGCAGTACAAAATAGTTTTGCCCAGTTGCTTGCTTGTTAGCTTTACTTACAAACATGAATCAGACCCTATTTTCTGAAGTATATAGAGAAACAGTGCTCTATTTTGGGAACAGATTAGGATAATGTGTAATATGTACTGTATTTATAACATGTAACATGACTGCTTAAAAAAAACAGAACAGATATGACCTCTGCCGCTTCACAAGTAGGGATGACAGAACTGCAACATGCATTGCGTAGAATTGTATTTATGCATTTATGCATCTCATCATCTGGTCTGTTTTGAGGAAGTTGGTCTGTTTGGTCATTATACTGTAGTGTCTCGGGTGAGTAGCTAGAGGTCAGCGCACAACACACTCAGCAGAGCATGCAAAGCAGTGAGGCACTGGGCCAGAGATGAGCACTCCACACTCTGTTACCCTGCTGTTGCTGCCGGCTGCCACTGCGCCTGTCAAACTGTATGACAGGTACAGGCAGCGTGAAGCGCAGCTCCCTGTGTCAAGTCCCTGTGGCTTCCTCCTTCCTCTCCTCCCCCTCCTCCCCGCTACACCTGTGACAGCAGCATCAGCAGCTTGAAGTGGTGGCTCTTCAGTCTCCAATCCAGCAGCTGATCTCCCTTGTAACTACCGCATTCCCCCTGTCTTCCTTCTCCTTACCTCTCCTCCATACGTGTAAGGGGTACTACTACTGTGAGCAATATGTGTGGTGCTATTACAGTGGAAATTATGTGTAAAGGGCACTACTAATGTGGGCATTATGTGTGGCACTATAACTGTGAGCATTATGTGCAAGGGGCACTACTATGGGCATTGTGTATAAGGGGCACTACTGTGAAGTGTAATGTGATAAAGGGGTACTACTATGTGGTATAATATTAATCAGGGGCACTATGTGTGGTGTAATGTGAATAAGATTGTGCTACTGTGTGCCATCATTTGAGTCGGGGTTACTATTGTGTGGCCACACCCTTCCTTGTGAAGCCACAGCCCCTTTTTGCAGCGCTGTCCCTTTATTATGTATGGGAGTGATGGTACAAATGTATAATTTGCAGGAGGTGCCAAACACCCTAGCACCCCTTCTAGAGATCCATGTTATTCTAAGTCATGCACACCGAGAAGTAAAGTCTGCACTATGATATTTTTTCAGCTTACCTTCTATGGCAAACTGGGATAAAAACAGGTGGTGAAAATCTATCACTGTCTATACTGGGCTATTGGTTTACTGACTGGATCTACCCAGACCCCTGGAGCCCTAGGCTAGATAATAATTTGTGTCCCCCTCCCTTTCTGTGGTGACCATTGGAAACATTTACTCAGTTGGTTTAGTGAATGGAGAAACCAAAGCCAGGTGGGTTTAAGGGGCATCATGTGACAAAGAATAGTGTACTCCTGTCAGTTGTCCAGACCCTAGGTTGATTATGGGTGATCTGGCTCCAGTTAGACCATTAGTGAGGCCCTAGTATGTGGACTTAAAATGCTTTGTTACAGGGCTTCATTATCAGTTATACCCTGCTGTTGGTGTAAAGGGATGGCATTTGGTCATGTACACAATGTCTGAAGTGGCAACCTTCTTAAAAACACTACTGATTGTGGAACCATAGAATTAATTTTCTTATGGTTTTCCCATTTTCCAATTTTCCAGTGCAGACTACATATTACATTGGTAAAAAGATCTCCAACAGCCAATAATATTCCACCCCCTTAAAGCATGACACTAAAATTCCTGTCCAAGTAAAATGCATGTAAGTATATAACCATTGTAATGTCCCTCCATACATGGCCTTAATATTTGACCTGAAGCAAACTCAGCAAATATCTAAATAATTTCCTTGTATACATATACACATATTATAGGTCAAGGGGCATATAAAATGGTTGTTTATTAACCCTAATTTGATTCAGTTGCTTTCATTACTATGCTTACTTTAAATAATGTAGCAGAACTTAGTTTAGTTCAGTTTTTAATTCTGATCATAATTTATTTAAGGAATAAACTTGTACAGCACTGCATGTGTTAGAGATTCATAAATATAAGTTAATAATTTGAGAAGACATTTCCTGCAATTTGCTTTAAAACCTTTACACCTTTGAGTAAAAAGGAAACTTAAAAGATAGTTATCTGACAATGCATTACAAAGTTACAAGAAAATTGTGGCAAGTGCCTCTCTCAGCTAATGTTAATTTACCAGTTCTAAAAATCTAATTTAACATGCTGTAATCTTGCATGATGAAAATGAAGGGTTTAACAGCGTGATATAAAAGAAAAATGATAATGAACATTGCAGATGACCTTACTATTTTCCACTACAAAAATGTCATATTTCTTTAACATCACCAGAATAAAAGTAAATTACTGTTGTAGACAGACAGACAGACTGACCAACAGACAGACAGACTGACAGACAAATAATGGAAAATATATCTTACCATATTCTATTTTATTCATAGATTACAGTATATATATATATATATATATATATATATATATATCAGTGGCGTGCGGTGAGGTCGGTGGCTGGTGAGGCACTGGTTGGTGTGTAGGTGTTTGTACAAAATGTGTAGGGGTCGCTGCAGGTGTGGCGCTATTAGATTAATGGAAGACCTGGACATCAAAATACCCATGGTGTTGTGTGTGTAACTAAACACTTACATGCCCTGAAACTCAGGGGCTGGCAACTTTTAGCCTGGGGGGCAAACGCAAGCATGTGGCCCCTGCTTTTCTACCAACAAACTGTAATGGATACATTTGTGTAACAAAACTTTTGCAGGAGTGGTTTATGGTGGCTTAAAAGACCAATTAAATATATATTTAACAAAATCACTTGTCAAAAAGCTATAAACAAATACAAAACCTAGTAGCAGTTTGGTCTCACGCCTGTGCACTACTATCCCTGCGCATGCACAGTTGTTCAATAATCTGCCACTGTGCGATTGCGCAAAACAGAGATCAGGACTGAATTAGTCCCTAAATACGCGACTTAAGGCGCTTTAATTGGCATCTCCAAACTAAGTGCAGGGTGTGATAGGGACAAATGAATAGCTATGGAGACCTACTTCCCAATGCTGTTCATATCGTGCTGAATTGATTCGCCCCATTGTAGGGTGCCTTTGCTAGCACTCATGCGTTGTCACCATAGCACATCAACATACTCTCGTCACTTCTAATTGAATTGCCCACTACGGTTCAGTTAAATCCCTATAGAGGAGGAGGATATTTCCAGCAATGGCAGGCAAATATTACATGTGCAAGACTGACATTCCTAGTGGCGCTTGCGTCAATCAGTCAGCGCTGACGCATGTGCATGAGAGCCGGCAGCGGTGCTTGCGCATTACATTCAAAGACCCTTGTACTTTTGACGTCCCGGCAAATAAAATAAACAAACTTTATTAGCAGCTCACAGGTGTCCTTTGCTTTCCTAGTTGGCCACTGCTCGACACACTTCATATACTCACAGGTAATCATGCTATGTGGAAAATTAATAAGCATAAAGGTGGGCTCTTTGTTCTTTAAGTGCTGCTGGAATACCATTGTCATACAACAGTATGGTGGTGCAATGTTTTATTACAAGTATGCAGAGACAAAAGAGAATAGTGATTTTCTCTACACTAAATCTTGCATAGTGACAGAAGTGTCAAATTGCACCAGATCTGGCGCATTTGGCACTTATAATACCCCTTTTCCACTAGCTGTTTTTACCCGTGTTTTTGCACGGGGGCACGCATCGACACGGGTTTTTAGTAGGTGGAAATGGGTCAACACGGGTTGAGTGACCCAGGAATCCTACCCGGCTATTTACCTGGGTAGAACACGGTAATGACACGGATAACGGTGCAGTGGAAACGGTCATTACACGTGTTTTCAGACCCGAGTAACGCTCTGAGACGCTGATTGGTGCTTCTGGGGCAATGGAAGATGATGTCATCCCTGGGAGACACGCTGGGCACATGCAGGCACCGCAGCAGCAAACAAGCGCGGATGCACATCTATTGCAGCAGCTACAACACTACGCTGGGCACATGCAGGCATTGAGGCAGCTTGCAAACAAAACACTCTGAAGTCACGCTGGGTACATACAGATATTTTTATTGCAGCAGCTTCCAAACAAACAGACAATATACAGCAGCAGAAGCTCCAGCACAGCAACATGACTAGCCATACCTGGTCAGACACAGAGATCAAAGAGCTGCTTAATATTCGGGGAGAGGAAGAAATTAGAAGGCAGGTGACTGGAACAGTTAAGGATGCTATCGTCTACAAGAACATATCCCTTATGCTGGCAGAAAGGGGCATCCAAAAAACCCAGCAACAAGTCGTTAACAAATTGAAGGCACTACGCAGACAATTCACCAAAGTACACGACCATAACCGCAAGAAAAGTGGTGCTGGGCGTATGGAATGGACATATTATGACCTATGCTATAGTGTCTACGGCAAAACTGCGATAACAAATCCTATAGGACTATCGTCATCCAGCTCTGCCAGTCGCCAGATGTCAGTCGACGAGGACTGTGACAAAACACAATGCAGCCTTCCCAGCTCACAATGCAGCCCATCATCCCCGCTGCTTATATCAGACAGCAGTTTCGAAAACTCGACCGTCAATGATGATTCCATCAGTGCCACTATTGAGGACGTACCACAGTCTCAGGCGGAGACGTCGCAACCCCCCAAGACCACGACTTTGCGCTCAAATAGTAAGTATTACCATTACAAATACAGTTGCAGCAGTCCCTATACAAAATCTATGTAAAGGCATGGTAATGTTACAGAGTATAGCTAGTGTACAGGTGGGAGAAGGCCACAAACACGTATATGCTACCACTGCTATTTGTTAATAGAATCATGGTAATGTTGCAGAGTATAGCTAGTGTGCAGGTGGGAGAAGGCCACAAACACGTATATGCTACCACTGCTATTTTTTAATAGAATCATGGTAATGTTGCAGAGTATAGCTAGTGTGCAGGTGGGAGAAGGCCACAAACACGTATATGCTACCACTGCTATTTTTATATTGTTGCTTACATTCTGTTTCATCTCCTTCACAGTCTACAACGTTCCAAAGCGGAAAAAGAAACTGAACAAAACAGAACAAACGGTCAGAGCAATGAAGTCCATTATCGTGGATCACCTGCGTGAGGCGGATAGTGAGCTCAATGCCCAGGATGATGCACGGCTTGAGAGATTTCTTGCGTCAGAAAAAGAAATGCATCAAACTTTTATGAGGCAGTTAATGACCATGCATGATAGGCAGATGACATTTTTTGAACACACGTTTGCACGTACCATAGGGAATACCATACAAGCACAACAGCAAGACACAGCCTACCCACAGCACCCATATGGTCCATACAACTATGAGCCTCCCTCAAATCCCCCAACACAAATCCCGCAATCCTCAGAATATCGGGTATATAGACAACTGCCTTAGAGCAGTGGGTGATAAAACAATGTTTGTGTTTTAAGGTTCTGTTTGCACTGTATCCTCAACCCTGATACCTACAAATCCAAACATTATTTTGATTTTACAGAGTGCCCTGTTGGCACTTTAAACTTTTATATTGTTACCTCAGAAAATGGGAGGGTGGGATCCAGATATTGGGGCTACCTTTTATATTGTTACCTCAGAAAATGTGCGGCAGTGTGATCCAAATATTGGGGGTACCCCGATACCTGCCAAACCAAACATTAGGGTTTTTTTTTACAGAGTGCCCTGTTTGCACTCTACTCTTTTATACTGTTACCTCAGGGCAGGTGTCTTCACCATGTGACCCTCTAGCTGTTGTGGAAACACATAGCAACACATGCTGGTACATGTTGTTCTACAACAGCTGGAGGGACACATGTTGAAGACCCCTTGCGTTATGTGGAATTTTACAGTGTCATGTTTGCACTTAAGTAATTTATATTGTTACCTCAGAAAATGTGTGGCAGTGTGATCCAAATATTGGGGGTACCCCGATACCTGCCAAACCAAACATTAGGTTTTTTTTTTTACAGAGTGCCCTGTTTGCACTTTACTCTTTTATACTGTTACCTCAGGCAGGTGTCTTCACCATGTGGCCCTCTAGCTGTTGTGGAAATACATAGCAACACATGCTGGTACATGTTGTTCCACAACAGCTGGAGGGACACATGTTGAAGACCCCTTGCGATATGTGGAATTTTACAGAGTGTTATGTTTGCACTTCAATATTTTATATTGTTACCTCAGGAAATGTGTGCCAACTGTTTAAAAGAAAACATATAATAACATAACTTTTGAACCAAATTTTTATAACTGAAAAACAAAATAAACAAAAATTGTTTGCACACAAAAACTTGTCTGTCTTCTCTACTGCAACATTGTTTGAAGATTAGCTGCAATGGTGGCCCTTATGCACTCGCTGGCAGCGTCATGCCCCCCCACCAAGCCTGGTGCATCATGTACAGTGACCCCCACCCCATGATCATGTACATTCCACTCGGGGAGAAAGTTTTCCTTTTGAATCTCACATATGTTATGGAGAATGCAGCAGGCTGCTACTATATCTGGCATTATTTTCAAGTCCACATCATTCCTCTTCATGAGGCAGCGCCAGCATTCTTTTAAACGCCCAAACGCATTCTCCACTGCCATACGGGCCGAACTTAGGGCATGGGTATATGATGTCTGTACGGGGGATAAGTGAACATGCTGGGTGTAGCCCTTCATTAGCCAGCGCTGTAATGGGTATGCTGCATCACCAATGAGGTGGACCGGGATGTCCACACCATGTACGATCACCGATTTCTGTTAATAAAACATTAATATTATTACAGGGGTAAAACTTGACTATTGGTTTATGGGCGAACATTAGTTTAAGTAGTAAATAATCTTACCTCTCGAGGGAAAAGCCATCCACCAAGCTTGTCCTCAGCAATACTGTAAAGATCGGAGTTGGCGAGAACCCTTGCATCATGTGACCGTCCGGCCACCCTATGAAGACATCTGTGAAACTAAAAATAAAGGTTTATGCATTATCATAAAACAGGCCAAGCCTATTTCAAACACATTAGTGAAACAGTGCTTACCAGTATTTGTAATCCACTACAGCTTGCAGAACAATGGAATGCCAACCCTTACGATTGTAATAGTCTGCTGGGTTGTCACGGGGGGCGATGATGGGGATGTGGGTCCCATCTATGGCACCAGCACACTGTAGGTAGCCACGCTTCTTAAAACCTTTTATAGTCGCATCTAGCCGCTGTCCTTGTGGCAAGGAAATAAAGCGATGGTACATGGTATCCAGCAATGCCCGCGTGACCTGGTAGACAATCTTGCTGACCGAGCCAATCCCTACTCCAAATAAACTGGAAACTGTGCGATACTCTCCAGGGGTAGCATACCACCAGAGAGCAATCGCTAATCTCCTGGCTGGCTCAATGGGCTTCCGGAACCTGGTGGTCTGCATGGTAATTGCGGGGGACAGTAGTTCCAAAACATACTCGAATGTAGCGCGAGACATCCTGAAGTTTTCCATCCACTGCTCCTCCTGATATGCTAGAATGGTCTGCATGAATGTTTCTCCATGTCTGCGATCTCTCACCCACATTCTTCGGCTTGGTGTAGAGTTCATTGTTATGAGAGAAACAACAACAGTGGATGATATACGCGCTCTCCTCCTTTTCAAATATTTGCGTCGATAGGTAGCCCTCTCTGCAAAATAATTGAGCTCTCCTTCTCCAGCTCTGCAGTAGGTAGCACAAGGTGAAAAGCTGCATCAAGCTGTCTGTAGCAGAAATAAGCAGCAGTAAACTGCAAACAGTCTGCGACTCCATGCTAGACACAGCTACTGCACCGGCGTCCATTGCTGCAATGCTATGAGCAGGCCCCACCCCTCCCTTTTGGTCCTTTTGATGACATCATCTTGATGAGACAGTAAAAAGTCCATTTGTAATGACAGCAATAGGCTTTTACAGAGCTTACCCGGATTAGGTGGAAACAGATCAGACACGGGAATAACCCGTGTCGAAGTGTAGTGGAAACGGGGTGGCCGACCCGGGTTGTAGCCGTGTTAAACATCCCGGATCGGACACGGTACTTAGGTGGAAAAGGGGTATAAGTTGTTAATGTGGGATGCGTTCGGAATCCCCTCAGGAGACTAGTGCTGGGACACCGGCGGCCCAAAGGTGACTATTGAGGTGAGGGTTAGAGCACGGGGGGAGGGTTAGTCATTAGGGGGGGAGGGGGGGTTAGCCATAGCTGATGACCCCGGAGGGTTAGCCCTAGCCGACAAACCAGAGGATTAGAGTGTGTGTGTGGGGGGGGGGAGGAGGGGGGCTAAAATACATATCCCCGTCGCTGGCTGGCTTCACACAGTCGAGATACCACGGTCATTCATCTGACTGCTGGCATCCCTACCGCAGGAATTTCATACCCAACCCGTTCATATATATCTCCCCCTCACTATTATAAAATAATTAGTAATGCAGGCAGGCAGTGCCCATCTTTTCAGTCCACTCCAGACAACCCCCTCCTACCCTTCCTCTTTTCTCTTGAAAACTCTGGAAGAAAATAACTAACCTTAAGTTCCTGTGCTCTAATCAGCTCCGCTGCTCCTGGCATCTCCTCCCATTGTCCCAGCTCTGTCACACGGCACACGCTGAGGCTTTGCTGACATTTAGAGGGGCGGGAAGCCGGGAACCACTGTTATTGAACACTGCACAGCAATCAGTGTCTGCCGTGTCCCTTTCGGGCAACAGCTGCAGGGTCCACTGGGGACATGATCTTACTATGTCCCCATAGTGAGATCATGAATGGGTTTGGCTTGATATGGACCTAATTAGACACAGGGAGGGCACACACAGTTAAGAGGTTGCATGTCAGAGGAGGCGGAAGCCACACAGGCACACAGAGGGAATAAGAGTGGACTGGAGTTACACATACATGCAGGTCCGGTCCGCGGTGCATACAGGAAGTGCGCACTGTGACTACAGCAGCACTGCGCCTGCAAGCTTTGAAACTCCGTCAGATGGTTGGAAAACAGATGAAAGACACTAACTACCCTGCTGCTCTGAGAGGCCGGTGGGAGATTCTTCTTGCTTTCCCCCTAACTGTCGGTTATGTGATACAGCTGCAGCTAACTCTATTCCTCCCTGTACAGCACTGACAGTGGCAGCCGGACACAGTCACTGTCAGTGCTGAATCTGGTGCCCAATCACATCTGCCTTCAGTGACAGGGGCGTACTTTCATATGGGCTGAAAGCACGTCACTGCTCTGAGGCACTTGTATGGGTGCCGCTTACATTGTTTTTTTAATGGGCTTTTACAGCCCTCGGCTTGGTCCCGCCCCCAGTCCGCCCCCTGCTTCCAGTGATTTATAATTGGCAGCTGGAGGCACCATTCTCGGTGCCTATGAAATCAACTTAAACAATGTTTTAACTGAAAAAAATGATGACATTATATAAAGAAGATACTTATGACACAGAATATGTGTCATAAGTATCTTCTTTGTATTAATGTAATCATTAATGACAGGGGAGGCACTGCCTCCCCTGCCTCCCCTGACTGCACGTCCCAGATATATATCCACTTGTCAGGCGCTACAGTATATTAAAGTATTTAAACATGAATTCTGCATGCAAACACTTTTAAACATAAGTTTTAAAAATGCACTTTTAACAGAATGTACTATTCTAGTTCGTAAAGCTGATGACCCAAACAGTATATCTTTATCTGGATCATAACTTTGGAAGATACCTCAGGAAAGTTTATTATTGTAGAAAATGATACCTCAGATTATGGGATTATGGAATTATGTTTTTGTTATTTGCTTATAAGACCTTTGGAGTGCTGCCCATTACAACAAATAGAAAATGGGTTTCAGTCCTGGGAGGGCACCTGGAAGTGATGTGTGGACGCGGGAAGGTGGGGGAGGCAGAGCCTCATCAGTCATACTCCGGTATACTGCAGAGCTGCACATCACTGGCACCTAGGCACACTGTATTTTTACATTTAGCATTAGCAGTTCCATAATTTCCTTTTTCTTTCCCCTTTTCAACATGTTGGCATGTAATGACAGTTACTCTGAAAACTGACCCCTCCAGCCAGTGTCAGTGATGTTACTTACAGAGAGTTCGGGCATAATACACATCTAAAGTCTCAAAACACTTCTGTTATTTCCCATTACTTACTCATCATATACCACCTCATGATGAAAGCACAGACACTTCTAAAAATCCTCCAATATCAACATCACAGCATTATCCACAACCAATGTAATGTTAAGGACAAGCTACAGAATATAAATAACTTAACTGCTGATACAAATGATGTCATTAAGTTGGTGCACATGTGCAGATCAGACTACTGATGAGTCTTTTTGTAAAAAAAAAAAACATACACTCGGAGTTCCCAATACTCCTGCTTCAGCTCCACCCCTAAACTGATACAAAATAATGAAAGTAGTCCTCAATAAAGTTTAAAAACACAATGCATGCAGATGAGCATGCACGTTAGACCCAGTAGCCAATGCAACACACGTCACAGTGCCCAGCACATGCCACGGCTTGGTTGGCATGACAACAACTGAAAAAAAATGGAATTAAACATAAAGGAGTTACTGAAGTCTAAAAAAAAAATGGGGGCAGAGGAGGAAGAAACAGCGAGGCAGGAGAGAAACTGAGACATAGAGGAGCAGGAGAATGAGAAGGGGAAAATTGCAATGCCATAAAAGGGTGCAGATAGAGAAGAGGCAAGAGAGTCAGAGAAGTGGGAGAGAAATGCAAAGGGCAACAGAAATTGAGATAGGGGGGAGGTGTCAGAGGGAGAAAGTGAAATAGACAATAGAGAGGAGTGATAGATGGAAAAAGAGGGAGAGAGAGGAGGAGGAGGAGAAAATGAGGGGGGGAGTGTGCTGGAGAGAGAGAGAGAGAGAGAGAGAGAGAGAGAGAGAGGGGGGGGAGTAGAGGTAGATAAAAAAAAACTCAGATAGTGCTGGTGATAACAGTAAGGCCTCTATTTAAGAATGAGCCATAACCCCCATTCACTAAAGGGAATATGACATTAGTTCTGTACTATATTTTGCAAACAGTGGTAAACTTATCTAACTGCCATTTGTGACTGTACTGCTTACGACATCTATAGGTGGAATTAGCTATTTGGTCCTCTTTGTCAGCAGGTGAACTATAATTGATGGTATATCTTGGATGTCAGAGCACACTGGTTTGTGTTCTTCTCAGAAATAAAAACACATTAAATCTATTATTAACCATTTATGAAATATCCCCTGTAAAGAGCCCTAATACTGCAAGCAAAGACCTGTTTTAAACTAGGGGAGGTTTTTTTTTGCGAACCTGATAAACCTAGGGCTGTAGTTCCCAAACTGGGTGCACCCCAGGGCACTGCAGTAAACTTGCAAGGGTGCCCTATGTTATTGGACTGGGCCCAAATCATATGATTTGGGCTGGAATCTTTGTTGGCTTAGCCATGCTCTATTTCCCTAGAGGTAGTACACAGTCAGTTACATAGGCTGTATATGTAAATGTGTACCTGCATCCTTCCTGCAATTTCCCTGCATTCCACTCCACTTCCAAGCTCCTTCTTACACACACAGGGTCCTGGTAGACTTCAATATAAGTAGGGTCACTTCTATGCCCCTGGCTCCATTCCTCTTGCATCCCAATCCTATATTTGTCCAATACTCTGTCACTATCTCTGCTCAGTATAAGTGTGTTTGTTATCTTCTTTGTTCTAGTTTTCCAATCTACAACCTGTATGTGTACCCGTATCACCCTATATGTACATGTCTCCCTCTCCCCCCATATGTGCCTCTCTTTCCCCCCTTTTGTATGCATGCATCCCACAACCTCCTTTTCAGTCTATTTCTAATTCTTTTATGAAGTCCGTCTTACAAGCTGAGCTGGTCCATGCTCCCCCCTCATGCTGGTGCATGTGCTATGTATGCCATTGTGCCAGCATAGGCAAATGCAAGGGGGGTTTCTGGTTGCCCGGAACTCCCCTGCTTGGCCAGATGCTCAAAGTAGTACCACAATAGCAATAGTATATAATACTGTTACTAGAGCTTCTGCCACAACATGCAGTGTAAGGGACAGAGCGGAGCTGCTGCACCTGCCTGGTGGTAGTAGCTTCTTTTATCAAGTTTGCTGTATGTGTGGATCTGAGCCCTCAATCAGTGCACTAGACCAGACAGCAGCTACCAGGAAGGAGAAACAGGTGCCTTGCCATGAGGTGGGAGAATGTGTGCTTAGAAAGTGCAGTTCTGTCTCCTACTGGTTCTATTAGATTCGTGTTGTTATTTATTATCGGATGTTTAACCTTTTCCTGATCACTTGTTATTTATATTTCTTAAGTATGTTTTATACAGCCTATACTACAGACCATCTGTACTAGATACTTCTGCCACTCTCTCAGACTCCCGCACTTGCTCTAATGTTCCGCGGAGTGAGAGATTATGGATGATATTTGGAAACCCCCCTCTAGAAATCCTGCATTTGCCCCTGGCCGGAGCCTACCATACATGCAATTTGATGGTGGTTTTAGCTTAGAAATACAAATCACCTATTTACAGTAGTCCATTCATTCATTTTGACCACTTGACCACCATAGATCCATGGAGGAATGCATCGACTTCAAACCATTAGATAAAATGGCATTAATTAAATATAGCTCCTGGTGTAAAAAAACAGAATTTGCATTGCAAGTTTCTATCTCTTTTTGGTCCATAAGTGACTATGGTTTTCTTCTAACCAAATAGGTCTCATGTTAACCTCATACAAAATTCATAAGCAATACAGATAATTGTGTACAGTAAAAATAAATGTTTTATAAATATACAGCACTTGGAAGGTCATTGTTATAAATTCAGTCAAGTCCCTGTTTTCAGCATGTTTCAGAATAAAATGCAAAAATGTTATATTAATATTCTGATTCTGCTGCTGATATGCAATTTGTATTATACTTCTGTGAAATCCTACTGATTGCATTATTTAGTGCCAAATGTCAAATTATACCATTTGGAACCCATAAATAGTTGTTGATATACTTTGGAAACTGCTTTTAGAAAACACACTGTGAAGTCTATAAAAGCACTTAAAATAAATAAATAAAATCACTCTAACTGGAACACATTCATATCCCCACATGGTAAATGCAATCATTTTGTATAGAACGTAGCATGGCATTTTGAAATTAAAAAGAATAAATTATGTCAACAACTAACAAAGTGAAACATCAAAAAAAAGGATTATTGGCTTAATCAAATAATAAATGCTCTATTAACACAATAAAGTTCCCAAATAGCAATTACATCCATCCTTTTCAAATTGCTATTATTTACAATAATTTGACAGATTTGTCAGTATTTTCACCATTAGCATATTTCTAAGGCATATCACAAACCCAAATTTACAATCCTTTTATTTGCACAAAATTATTTTCTTAAATGATTGCGAATGGTAGACTCCTTGGTGGTGTTTGCTGCAGTATCACTGTAAAATGATGATGTAGATTTTAAGGCATTTTTTTGTTATTTTTATTTTTACAATATTGTATTCTCTAATAATAAAAAATAATTACAAATCTAAATTGTATTATAAAAACATGAAAAGAACAAATAGAGGTTAAAAAGACTGAAGCAAAAGTTTGATAAACTACCATTAAAAAAATATATCTAAATATATTAAGAGTACTGAAACCCTTCATACTGCATAAACATAAAATTGAGACTTGTGACTGAAAACATTAGATAAAGCAGTAATTTATGTTTAGATTATGTTGATAACAAAAGGATATTATGCAAGTGTAATACAATTTAGATCAAATTACTATACTTAAAAATGAAAATAACATTTAAATAGCTTAATCCTATATAAGGACAGTAAAATAAGGTTTAGGTATAAAGAATATGGTAATGAGCACATATACTGTGCTGTAGTAAAGTGCAACAATAAAATTGCATTGCAGTATTCATCTACATTTTAGATTTACTAGTCATAAATGTCCTTAAAATCTTTTTTAATTTTCTAAAATTTCCAGATGAACTATTTGTACACCAATTCAAGCAGTCCCACAGGGTACTTACACATTAATTAGTAGGTGCTGAGATACACAATAGAATGTTTCTTTTTACAAAATTCAGATTCAGAAAATGGCAGTGCAATCAGATACATTGCTAAGCATAGATTAGTTAAATTACGTTACACCACTCAGGATCCAAAAATTAATTTGTAGTGGCTTCTGAGGTGGGTTTAGCATTTGCATTTATAACTTGTGTTGATATCACATTTTCCTTATCACTTTATTATAAGAAACATCGTACTGAATTTTAGCTTTGTTGTATTATGCTGATTTATACAAATATAGCAGTTTTTTATGATAAACATCGTCAAAATGTAAATGGGTACATGCTAAATATTATATATGTATATATTTATTGCCGGACAAAAGGACACAGACATGCTATTGTTTGCAGCATAGTAACAGTAATAGATTGTGTGCACAGAAAACAATTTATCACCTGTTTAAAAATTAATGCCCTCAACTATGCCCAGGATTGTATATTTCTCAGTAAGTAAATAAGTCAATCCAAATCAGGGTAAGAAAAAGAAGTATTGCAATTTACATGATAGCCATATGAGTCAATACTTTGCCTGTTTAAGTTTATTTATTAGCATTGTTTTAAATGCGCAAGTTTGTGCAAAAATCATAAGTACCAATCAGACGTTTGATAACATTGCGTAAACTGTGCATAGCCAAAAAAAAAAAATGAATTGGTGATTAGGTGGTGTGATTTTAAAGCAGGTGTGCATATTTGAACAAGTTTAATAAATAACAATCATCAGGATTTTAGAGACAGATTTGTGCTACCATAGAACATCTAAAAACACAATAGCTACAGTATGTAAATGTAATTACAGCTATCTGTAAATTGGGGGTTAATTTCCATGTTGCTCTAAGGAGTATAACTACCCATAACTTTTTACATTGTGTTAGTATTACTGTATGTTTCCTTAATAGTTTGCTAAAGAGGTCTATGAGGATGAAACAGGCAGGTATTGTAGTGGGTAAATATTCTTTGTTACTACAAACCTTTATCATGAGGGAAAATCATGGACTCAATGGTGCATAGAAGTGTGCTGGATATCAGTGTGACTTAAGGTCCGTACACACTGGCCGATATATTGGCCGTTCTATTGAACGGCTGATATATCACGGGTCCGTTGGCCAGTGTGTACGGGCGATATGTCTGTGAACTCCGTCGTTCACAGACATATTGCATCGGCCCTACAGCACAGCCGACGGCCAATATATCTACTGACATATTGGCACATTGCTGTGAGTGTATTGGCAACCAGGCGACCGCCCGTACACAAGCTGCAGCAGCCAGCGGTGATTGACAGCTGAACTGGGAGGGTGTGTATACACGCCCGCCCAGTTCATGACATCAGTCCCCGACTGATCAGGCAGTGTGTATGCACAGCACACTGCCCGGTCCGTCCATAGATATATCTGCAGATCAATTGATCTGCAGATATATCTATCAGTGTGTACCCACCATTAATTTAATTGTCAGTATTTTTACAAGGCCTTTGGAAGTATAGAATACATATTCACTTCATACCTATCACTTTCACTATCCAAAAAGTTATGTTCTCTAGTAGCCAGTGTTTAATTCAGAACACATTCCCCTTTTGGACAGTGTAAAATTTAGAACCCATTCCTCTGTCGGGGATATCGTCAAAAGGTTGGCAATTACAATTTAAGCCATTGCAATGTTGACGTTAAAATGTTGACAGGCAATTTGACGATATTCCCAGAATGTTGACAGTTGAAATGTCAACATTGCCAGAATATCAGCATTAGGGTTAGGCTGCTGGGGGAGATTAGAGTTAGTGGGGGAGTTAGAGTAGACATTAGATGGAAGGTTAGGGTTATGGGTAGGGTAGGGCTAGAGATAGGGGAGAAATACTCACCAGAAAGCCAGAGTATTGGAGGTCTGACCTAGAAGTGATGGTCACATGAAAATGGGATCCGGAAGACACCACTGGAGCCACTGCACCCACTTTTAGTGCAAAAACAGGAGCCAACAGGGAGAACATGTCGACATTCTAACAAGTCGACATTTCAACACTGTTTACATGATGAATGATGACATTATGACTTCACATTTCCTCTGGCTAGTGGAATAATTATAACCCATTCCTCTGGTGATCAGTTTAGAACCCTTGCCTGGAAGTCAGTGCAGACAAAAGAGAAAATCCCTTGGTGGATAATGACTATTCACCTTAAACTCGTTCTTTAGATGTGTAACTGGTATGAAACCTAGTGCTATAACCCATAGATTATTAATTTATCTAATACTGTTTGTAATATGCACTTGCTGATGGTGCTTTGATTTAAATAAAATAATCAACCAGTATAAATAATCAGTTAGCTATTTGATTAATACAGGCAAAATTACTGTACATGGAAGTTCCAAACTCTAGGTCCATATACTGTATGTTATACTGAAAATCTATAATGTGAATCATCTGCATAGCTTCAGCTCCTTTGAATGTATTTGATACAAGAAAGTTTTTCTCAGACACAAACCATTTTTTAATTTATATTTTTCATCAAAGGACTACTTACTTGTGTGTTAATTGTAAATTGCAAAAAGGTAGCTCTTTGAACACAAATAAGAACTTATATTACGACAAAGTGTAATCCTCAGTCACTTTTATCTTCCCCTTGAGATGTGCCGATTTGCATAATGTTTTCAATATCATTTGTTTCCGAAGAAAGAACTTCAGATCTTTGGGTTCTGAACATGTTACAATGCAAAAGTCAAGATTGTCACTAAAAGGAACTGGCTGAGAGGATTTGAAGGATGGACTGACACTGATTCTCCATAATACTTGACAAAATTAAATACAGAAAAACTTAATTTAAATAGTTAACAAAATTCTATAGAGTTCAACATAGTTTTGTCTGTGATTGGTATTGTTGCTTTTGATAATTATACTGTCATTTTGGAAATGTTTGTGTATGAACACCTTTTAGAATGTTGGATTTTAATTAACATGTAATCACGTCTACAGTAAGTACAAATAAGCTAAGATCAAATCATTTTTTTCAGATATATGAAACATAACTTTAAAGATACCATTTATTTACTGAGATTTGTAAAATAAAGGGTTACAGCATAATTCCGTCTCATTACATCCCAAACAATAAAAGACAAGGCAATGGGCAGACAAGAGATGATCCGACTGAAATCTCAAATAGTAAAGCATGTCACATATGCAAACTTCAATCTTGTTGTTATATGACTGGAAACGCTGTGCACATGGGTGTATTTCGGCAATAGGATGACCCCTAAGCACAATATGATTGGGCGCCCCACTCCCAGACTCTAGTCAGACTGTCAGGCTAAGAACCAGGGGCTCCTGGACTGCACATGTGTCTGCTCCTGAGACTCCCCCTGATGCATCATGGGGATGTGGTCTTTGTTCTGTGTCCAAATAACAACAGCTTAATTGGGGCACTGAAATGCTCTTATGCAGGGGTATTTCTGTGCTGCTCCCCCAGCAGAAATAGCAGAAATGTAAGGTGCATTCCCGGAAGGTGACTGGGAAGTTACAGGAGGGTGACTAGAAAGATGTACGGAGATGTTGTGTCTTCTAGGTGTCACAGGCGAGTTGCTGAGAGCAGTTGAGTACAGAGGTGATCAACCACTCACACAGGAGGACATAATCAGACAGAGAACTGCATCTGCCATAGGGCTCACATAGGAGGCTGTATTCTGACGGAGAAACTGCACCTGCCATAGGTCTCACACAGGAGGTCATACTCAGACAGAGAAACTGCACCTGTCATAGGGCTCACACAGGAGGCCGTACTCTGATGGAGAAACTGCACCTGCAAAGGACTAAAAAGTGGACATGTAACATTACTACACATGAGCTGCATGTCCGTTGGTTTGTTCTTCCAACACCTGGCTCCTTCTATGCAACATGAAATATTCCTACAAAAAACACTCCTACATTTTGCCACCTTATACAGTGGCCTTTTGACTTTGTCCAAGATCTGGTATTAGCATTGTGATCTGTATGTTAACAAGCATTTGCATTCCCTTCATCTTACAACTACCAATACTTGTCTTGCAATCAAGCTATGTTAATTACATACTTTGCATTGTTTATAAGGTTCTTTGTAGAAAGGTTTACAGCAATGCAGGACCAGACTGGTCATCTGACTCTTCTGGCAAATGCCAGAAGGGCCGATTGCCAGATGGGCTGGTCTGCCCTCTTGAAAGCCTGGCCAAGCAGTGGAGCAGCGGTCCGCGTGCAGAGATAGAGCATAGCACAACACCATGCCCCTGTGTTTAGTAATATGTCACTCTCACATGACCATGCCCCCAGTGAGACATAACCAAACCCCTTTTTCATGTGCATGTGGCTACGGTGCACACTAACAATGCTCAGCTGCAAATCCCAGTCTGTGGCCATGATAGGTGTAAAGGAAAGGAGGTATATAGGAATTCACAGACTGTATTATATAGTGGAAGGAGCAGGGTCAATCAGCAGTAGAGAAAGTCCATGCTGGGAATGCCTACAGCATGTCAAAAATCCAGAGGCATGATACGTGGCCATGACAACTCTGTCAAATGTTGAAAGATATGCTCCTTACTGTTATTTTCTGTCCACAAGCCATTTTCAGCTTTCATGGCAATGTCCTGACTCCTGGTTGCTAGGGCAACCTCTGTATCATACTGCCCTGATGGATTGTGGGACTTGTAATACCTTTGAGCCATGGCTCCTCTGCAGTTGTGGGTCATAGGCTATGTTTAATGCATAGATTAATGATACCTTAGAGCAGAGGTTCTCAAACTCGGTCCTCGGGGGCACACACAGTGCATGTTTTGCAGGTCTCCTCACAGAATCGCAAGTGAAATAATTAGCTCCACCTGTGGACCTTTTAAATTGTGTCAGTGAGTAATTAATACACCTGTGCACCTGCTGGGTTACCTGCAAAACATGCACTGTGTGTGCCCCCGAAGACCGAGTTTGAGAACCTCTGCCTTAGAGCATAGGTTCTCAGACTCGGTCCTCAGGACCCCACACAGTGCATGTTTTGCAGGTAAACCAGCAGGTGCACAGGTGTATTAATTACTCACTGACACGTTTTAAAAGGTCCACAGGTGGAGCTAATTATTTCACTTGTGATTCTGTGAGGGGACCTGCAAAACATGCACTGTGTGGGGTCCTGAGGACCGAGTTTGAGAACCTGTGCCTTAGAGGCATGATTAGATTAAGGAGGGGACAAAGAAGATACTGTACCCCGGGATCCCCACTGTCAGTGGGACCCCCATCCAGAACACACAGACATCACTAGCTCTTCCTCTTGTGCAGCAGCAGAACCAGGTAGACAGAATGTGAGAAGGACAGTATGCAGTGCAGGCAGAGACATAGGAATATCAAATGTCAGAAAGAGCTGGGACCACAGCAGCACAGAGTATGTCAAGAGAGGAGGGTTGAGGAGGGATGAGGAGGGAGAGAAGGGATGTCTTAGTGATGACACTGTTGCATGTGACAAAGGGTAGTGCTGGGATGTGAGTATGAGAAAGCAGCAAACTGTGAATTCGAACATACTGTAACTGAATTTTAAAACATCCAAACTATTTGCATTGCTGTGTGTATTCTGCAATAATAAAAGTTATCAGATCTCTGCAAAATGAAAAATGTACTGTGATCTGTGCAATTGCTATTGAGCAAAAATGAAAATATTTATATCAAACAACCTTATGTATTGGCACTGT
Source organism: Pseudophryne corroboree (assembly GCF_028390025.1). Lineage (NCBI taxonomy): Eukaryota > Metazoa > Chordata > Amphibia > Anura > Myobatrachidae > Pseudophryne > Pseudophryne corroboree. The sequence goes on from NC_086454.1 coordinate 272,777,453, forward strand.
TGTAAAGTTCTGATAAGATTCAATATAACTGAAAGCAACAAAAACTCTAAAGTTGCAAACCAATTCTGTTTTAAGAAATTAAATGACAGTGTGTCCATGAAAAACTACAGTTGGCATGCCAGCAAAGTTCACTGGTATATTTTCTAGTTACTTGTTTTTTTTTTAGACTGCCCTGTGGTCACAAATATTTTTTTTTCCATCTCACCTTTCCAAGCAGGCAATCATTCTCCAAACATAATTATAACTATTCGCACTTGTAGATGGATAGACCCTTAACAGTTTGGCTAAATTACTAAACTGGGAGTTATAATGCTTTCAATTAAGCATTTCAGCTGAAAAAATTATCTTAGGCAATAAATGGTGATAGTATGTTGCTTTAGGCCCTGCGTTTAGCGAAGAAAACATCTTTTTCCCCTGTTAAGTTAAATTGTAAGTGTTGAACTAAAAATGCAACATCAGCTTTAAATATATAACAAGATGTCTCTGCTTAGAATAAAGTTTTATTCTTCAGCTTAATTGCTTATTTGGGACTATTATAAACTGCATGAGAAAGCATTTTTTTGGCATTAAACGTCTGCAGCATGTTTTAGGGTCGGAAAAAGAAAATTTCTGTATACTTTGATTGAGGGATGGATCTAGCACATAATAGTTGTGATTGACACATACAAGTAACCAAACATCCTTAGAAGAATCCTATATAATAAAAGGCTAATGCAGCTTCTCACCTCTATGGGGGAATTCAAGTGTTTTGCGAGCCGGTGGCCACTAGATGGCACCGGATGGAGCATTACAAGTGTTGCTCAGTTCAGGGGCGCACAGCTGCTGGCGCTGACATGATGTTCCATAATGTTGACTACTATGGTCTTGACCACCTTATTAAGTGAATTACAATTTCTATAATAACTTCAAAAGACCACAATAAAGAAAGCTGTATTCCTCAAAATGTATATCTTGTAGATCTTGCAAAAATTACATTAATGGATTGCATATAATTGATCACAAATAATGAGAAAAAAAATTGTAAGAAGATATGCTGCAATTGCATTAAAATGTCACCATAATCAGACCAAGGGCCTAATTCAGACCTGATCGCAGCAGCAATATTGTTCTGTAATGGGCAAAACCATGTGCACTGCAGGTGGGGCAGATGTTACATGTGTAGTGAGAGCTACATTTGGGTGGGGTGTGTTCAAACTGAAATTTAAATTGCAGTGTAAAAAAAAAAGCAGCCAGTATTTACCCTGCACAGAAACAATATAACCCACCCAAATCTAACTCTCTCTGCACATATTATATCTGCCCCCCTGCAGTGCACATGGTTTTGCCCATTAGAGAACAATTTTGCTGGTGCGATCAGGTCTGAATTAGCCACCAAGAGCTGCTTTTTCGTTGCATAACCTAGAGCTTTTAAATTTAGCCCTGTGTAAATTGCATGCAAATACTTTTCTAAATGGTGATTAGCTTTCACAAAAGAGTAAATAGAACTGCAGATAGAAACATTGGGGCTGATTCAGATGTGGGCGCTTCTCCGATTATTTTGATGATGGGCGATGTTTTAAGGATTGCACATGCATCTGAGACTCCTCAGTTTTCTGGGATTGCTGATAATCGATGGTCGCGATGTTGATCTGTTGCTGCATCTTCGGAGGCAGCCAGAGGATCAGAGAAGCTGGGAGTGGGCGTCTTTTTATACAAGACAAAGACATCTCCTGTGGCATTTGAATACTTTCGCACAGCCAGTACGTACAAAGATGAAGTGGTCTTGACATTTTCACCCAGCTCTGAATCAGCTCCATTGATGCTTAGGAAGAAGCATGGTTTATCTATTCGGATGTGGATCATCAAATCGACAGTGTATAGGTCGACAATGTTTAGATCGACCACTATAGGTCGACAGGGTTTGAAGGTCGATAGGGTTTCTAGGTCGACATGTGCTAGGTCGACAGGTCCACATGATTTTTTTTTTTTGTCATTTTCTGCATACAGTGACCGGGAAGCCGAATTAGTGCACCATGTCCCCTCGCATTCGGGCAATCGTTCCAATCGTAGTCCATGTGGATCGTTAAGTATGAAAAAGTTAAAAAAAGAAAAAAAATGTGAAAAACTCATGTCGACATTTTGACCTGTCGACCTAGCACATGTCGACCTAGAAACCCTGTCGACATTCAAACCCTGTCGACCTAGTGACTGTTGACCTATAGTGGTCGACCTAAACATTGTCGACCTAGACATGGTCGATCTTCAGACCGGATCCAATCTATTCAATAACACCATGACTGTTTCTGAGTCTTGGGTAACAATGATCCATGGGCTGTAAGTGGCAATTTAAAGGCAATTTCTCTTCACTGATCATTTGCTGTTACATTTAAGTAATTCATTATCACTTATTATTACCAAGTGTCAACATGCTGATGGCGCATGTGCAATTGTATATAGTATATACAGTAATAACATAAATAAGAATACTCACAAACTAGGGGGTTTATTTATGAAGAGTTGGGTTGTGAAATCCAAAACTTTTGAGTGTGTTTATGCACAATATTTAAAAGGGCAATGCTTTTACTAGCTGTGTCTTGTTAGTAAAAGCATTGGCCTTTTAACAATCGGGCATAACCACGCTCAGAAGTGTCAGGTTTCACAATCCGACTCTTTGTAAATAAAGTCAGGTGTAGTTTTGCAATGCAAAGGAAACAGAAGTTGGCTTCCAAAATGATTGTAATTGCAGGAATCCGGCACATGGCACTCAAAGTAACTGAAATTTTTAATCCCAAAAGTTCAGATACATCAGAGTGGAAAACAGCGGTGATTGCAGCCGTTTCATCTCGCAGTGGATCTTTTCACAGCACTGATGTCCTAATGACCACTCAAAAAATGATTGAATAAAGGGCCTAATTCAGCATGAGTTTTTAGCTTTCAGAGAAATCGCAAAACTACAAGTCTGTTTTCTAGCATGCAGGGGGCCACCCAGCACAGGACAAGGCCACCCCACATGACAGGTCCTTCCGCTCCCCACTAAAATGCGAGCACATAGCTAAACAGCTTTGCACTCACATGTTTAGGGTAGATCCCTGCCTCCACAGCCTAGCTATGAAGGCAGTCGCTGAGCTGTCATTTTTTGGTTTGCAGCGGTCCGTTCCGCAAACAGTCCAGACACGCCTCCTTTATCCAGACCGCACCCCCCCCCCCTCCAACGCCACAATGCCACACCAAAATAACACATCTTTGCTGGGACTTAGATTATGATCGCAATATAAGTCCTCGTGCATGCGCAAAAGTGCGGAAATCGCCAAATAGTCAAGCTGAATTAGGCCCAAAGTACAGTATGCAGTCCTAAGGTGTTACTAGGTCGATATTTGACATAATTCTTTTCACCATGCATACAGATGCAGCTATGCTCATCTTACTGCGATGCGGCATGCTGACACTATTCGCAGCGAGCTATCGCCAGCTGCGAATAGTCACAGCCTGGCATGGCATGCACCAAGCCGTATTGCAGCGTGCCACATCACAGTGAGATGAGCATGGTTACATCTCTATGTTCACTATACAAATCTAGCCACAAACCCTCAAAGCTACAGTAGACACAGGTTGATTTTTGGACACATTCACAAGGTTCTAAAAGTGAGCATAAAGAAATACAAATCTTGCAATTCATAAATGACTGGTGCCGACTTGATACATTTGTGACCGTGTTAAACAAATAGCAATAGATGATTATTCCCAAAATTTATGTTGCAAAGCAGTGATCTAAATAGTGTACATTGTTGTTTTGTAGTTATCACAGCATATTGGGGATCATTCTGACCCATTTGCTCGCTGCTTTTTAATGCAGCAGAGCGAACGGGTCTCTACTGCGCATGTGCCGGTGCCGTAGTGCGCCAGCGCATGCCAGACGGCCGAAGGCCGTAGCAGGGATGTGATCGCCTCTGCCTGATTGACAGGCAGTGGCGATCGCTGGGCGGGAGGGGGCGGAACGGCGGCATTTGGCCGCCGTTTTGTGGCTGTGGTCCGGCCAACGCAGGCGTGGCCAGACCGAACGGGGGGCGGGCCGCAGCGGCTGCGTGAAGTCACACGCAGCCGCTGCGGGCCAGGGAGCGATGAGTAGCTCCCGACCAGCACGCTAAAGCTGCGCTGGCTGGGAGCTACTCTTAAAGTGCAAAGGAATCGCCGCTGTGCGATGCCTTTGCACTTCTTCAGGGGAGGGGGGGGGCGGACTGACATGCGGGGTGGACTAGCCCTGTGCTGGGCGTCCCCCCCGCATGTCAGGGAAGATGATCGCAGCTGTGCTAAATTTAGCACAGCTACGATCAACTCAGAATGACCCCCATTGTACAGTGAGTTTCAGTTCAATATGTAGTAGCAGGACACTTTGTGCAGACTGGACGTACTGTACTGATTAGGAACTGTCAATCATCTTTTATTTATAATTCATGTTACAAAGTCCCTTTGATTATTAAACAACCATGTGCTACTCTATCCTGAGTATTCAATTACTTCAAAACTCGATTTCTGGTCACATACTAGAATGGAATAAAGGTGAATTACACAGTCTAATATCACTTAGTACATGTTATCGGCAACATCTCAAATATTATATCCTTTGATTTCCTTTGATATATTTTCACTCTCCAGTTCTCAGAGTGAAACCACATTTAAAGAGTATTTATTGTAAGTGGTCTCCAGACTAACTTCCCTAATTAAACTAGCAGCCACTGTTAACTGGGTTGATGCAAAAGATTTAATTACTTCATCCTCAAAGTTGTCATTGGGGACATTTTTGTGTTAAGTGGTAAAAAAAAAAAAAAAAATCATGGTCATTATGTTTGTCCTTTAAATTCCTGCAAATGAAGAGAAATTACAAAGCAATAGGGGAAATAAAAGTAACAGTGAATAAAGCAATGTAATTGTTTTATTTAAATGACCTCTTTTCTCAGTGATTTCAGAGATCAGAACACACCTATCTAAACCACCACACCAAATATTACACAGAACTTGTGTTTGATGTCGCAGTGTCATTGTAATGATATTGGGCACAGTTGTGCACTTACTGAGGTGTCCTTCGTGTAGAAGTACTTTGAACGCTGACGATAAAAAGCTACAGAGGATCCTCGTTCTCTCTTAGAATTAACAAAACAGCAATAAAATGTATTTTAATAATAAATTATTAATTGCCAATGTTAAAGAAAAAACTTTTTTCGACAAGACTTGTATTATATTTTTTGTCTAGCTGAAAATCAATGGTAAATGTAATAGTTTCAGAGGGGCTGGAGGTGCAGGACTTTGGGTGAGAATGCCCATATTTATAGAAAGATGATCATTTACAAGGCAAATCCAAATGATTGCCGCTTTAAAAAAGTCCCACACATCTGGCAACTCAAACCCTATTAAATTGACCTGAACGTGTTCAATCTTTGGCTATAAATGAACATAGTGAGCTCCTTATCACAAGATTTTTGGTTCGGCATGGTGGTACAGGTAAACCCTTGGAAGTTCAAGCTATGGTCTACTGAGCAGATGTGGGATTGGCACACGTACATGTACTGTAATTGGCCATATTATAGGCATGAAAATCTGTTTGGCAAACAACCATCATCTGCCATTGTATAGTTATTTGATAATCAAACTAAGACGCTTCAAGTAGTATGGGCCAGCTAAGCTTATCCATCTGAAGATGGTGTTTAGCTACTGGGGCTTACACAGTAACTTGGTACATTCGGCAATTAAGAGACCCTCATAGAAACCTATGGGTGCTGCTTTTGCAATTGAAAACTGGGTTTCATAGCAGATATCTCCGATATCTACAGTAACCCAGAGGTAGTATCTTTAAAACAGTTGTTTTTGGGGGATACACCACAAATTTTCTTTGATAAATATGCCCATAAATTTCCAAATGACCCGGGCCTGGGCTGCTGGAGGGGCCTGGAGGGGGCCTGGGTCCGATACCCCCAATGATTACCTGTGCTGTAGCCGGCATCGATGGTGGTGATATCTTACGGGAAGATGGCGCCTCATATAGAAAGCAAATACTCTGGCACTGTGCCAGAGTCTTTGCTCTCTAGTGGCCAGCGTCATCTTCCCAGATATCACTGGACGGAAAGAAAGCACCCGCTTCCTGATAAAGTAAGGTAGGAAGCAAGTGCCCTCCCCCGTGCCCCTCTCCCTGTGTTGAATTTCACCCCCTGTCCCCGCAATTGTATTATTGTATAAAAGTTTTACTAGTAAAGACACTCCTTTTTTAATCCATACCCCCCCCCCCCCCATCCCATCTTTAACAGGTCTCAGTGTGGCTCTCTACGGTCCTGTGTATAGCTCTGAGGAAATTACATCACAAATTATGTCTGTAATGGAATAAGGAAATTATACAATTTTTCCACCAAAAACCAAGGTCCAACCCAGGTTTCTGGACGCGATTCCAACCTGGGTCAGACCCAGGTCAGACACTGTTTACACTGCACCTTGTACCTGGTTTATTACCAGGTCAGCTACTAGGGTTGGATCCCCAAGTCATTCAACCTGGGTTATTTTTCAAGGACCCTTTTACACCAAGTTGTGACCTAGGTAGACCCGGAAAAAATGCAGGTTATTGCAGCACTGAAAAAGTGGTATAAGTGACACAAAACAAAACTTTTTACTACAATCAGCACAGAACCAATTTAAACTTGTGCTGCAATTAGAAGAACTCAGAAACATTAAGTAAAAGTTTGGAAAATGTCGATGGTACAAACATGGTATTTGTACCAAAACTTGACCTTTCAAAAAAGAATTCCTAAATGAGTTGCTCTTTGTTCACATATTACTGTGAAAACATACTCATACAGTATTTGCTAGAGGTTAATGGATTCCACTGAAGGTAGAAATACTGTATTTAGCCATCCCAGCTATTGTGATATAGATAAAAACTCAGATGTTCTTGGTTTTGTGTCATTAACCATTCAGAAATTCAATGCTTCTGTCTTCTTTGATATTTTTCTTTCTATCAAAGAGAAGGGAAAGAAATATTATTAAAAAAAATTGTGTAAAAGTCACTAATGCACCTTCTGCTAAAATGGTACTTTGAAGTAAGCAGAACATGTCAAATATTGATCCGAAGTTCCAAAATGCGCTCCAGGGCTGTGATTTGCAAAGGTGACATATTGACCTGGAGAAGAAAAATCTGGTTACTGATAGTGACAAAACTACTTTCAGTTCAACTGTAGCTTTGGCTTGAGTTACGAAATTAAAAAAAAAAAGATTTACAGTTATGAACTGGAATCTACAGAAAAAGAATACCAATCTGTATTTAAATAAGGTGAAAATGGATATTTTTTTTCTAGAAGTGGGTGAAAATCTTGCTATCTTGTATCAGAACCTCTACTTAAAGTGATACACATACAGTATAAGAGTTTATTGCAGTGGCCAGTACAACAGCAGTACATGGCTGTAGTGTGATATACCCCTGACTAGTTTTGATTGGGGTATTTGTAGCAGCATAGTAATGTGTGCAGCGTCAACCCCTCACCTAATGCTGACTGTACCATCTTCCAAGTACTGTACTATTCGGGCTGATATCTTAGTGCCAGAATATTTGCTATTACTGCACGATATCATCTATCACCCAAGAGATATCACCTTTACATAGGGAAGGGTACATGTTGCATTGAACCTGTGAGGGTTGTTATTATGGGTGCAGGGTGTATGCACTGTGGAGTTCCCTGGGATGCATGGGGCCATGTGCTCTGCCCACCCTGCACCCATTATAGAGATGTAAGAATATTTAGTAAATGCAATGAACTTCTGTGACATGGGCCCTCATTCCGAGTTGATCGCTCGCTAGCTGCTTTTAGCAGCAGTGCAAACGCTAGGCCGCCGCCCTCTGGTATTGTAACTTAGCTTACCTGAAGTGCGAACGAAAGGTTAGCAGAACTGCTCATAAATATTTTCATGCAGTTTCTGAGTAGCTCCAAACCTACTCCTACCTTGCAATCACTGCAGACAGTTTAGTTCCTGCTTTGACGTCACAAACACGCCCTGCGTCCGGCCAGCCACTCCCCTGTTTCCCCAGGCACTCCTGCGTTTTACCCTGACAAGCCTGCGTTTTTTAGCACACTCCCGGAAAACGGGCAGTTACCACACAGAAACACCCACTTCCTGTCAATCACTCACCGATCAACAGAGCGACAGAAAAGCGTTGCTCGACGTTGTGTAAAACTGCATTGTTTTGTGTGAAAGTACTTGGCGCGTGCGTACTGCGGCCCGTACGCATGCGCAGTAGTGCCAATTTTTTGCCTGATCGCTGCGCTGCGAACAACGGCAGCTAGCAATCAACTCGGAATGAGGGCCATGGTGCAATGTTCATTACATCAAAATGCACTTCAGTAGATAAACTACTGGGGCAGTATTTGGCCTGGTCAGCTACAGTTTTACTCCCCTGTGAAGAGCAATGGTGATTAACAACTCTCAAAGTTCAAGTTATGATGAGATCCATTGGGACAGTCTGAGAAAGATTTAGTACACGCAATCAGGTTCTCTGAGAAATACAGTAGGGCAGGGTGGTACAGGAAGAATAGGCAAATTAGTACACCCACCCACCTTTCTCTTGGTGCCCTTGCAAAATAAATTACAGTAGAGGCATAGTTTAAAGAAGGCCTACATTAAGATTACGTCAATCAGGGATTAGAATTCAGAAATTGTAGCCAAATTAAGACAAGGATAAATTTATATTATGACTTAAATAAAATACTGTATGTCTTCTGTGCATACAATTTACCTAGGTGCATTACAAAAAAAAAAAAATAGACATGTAGAATCCACAATGTAAATATAGTAGACAAATGGAAGCACCTGAAGTCTGAAGAGTCCATTAACTTGATTTTTACCTTGTCTGTTATTTGTGTCAACTAGTGATGTGCACTGGAAAAATTTTTCGGGTATTGTGTTTTGGTTTTGGATTCGGTTCCGCGGCCGTGTTTTGGATTCGGACGCGTTTCGGTAAAACCTCCCTGAAAATTTTTTGTTGGATTCGGGTGTGTTTTGGATTCAGGTGTTTTTTTACAAAAAAACTCAAAAACAGCTTAAATCATAGACTTTGGGGGTCATTTTGATACCATAGTATTATTAACATCAATAACCATAATTTCCACTCATTTCCAGTCTATTCTGAACACCTCACACCTCACAATATTATTTTTAGTCCTAAAATTTGCACCGAGGTCGCTGGATGACTAAGCTAAGCGAACCAAGTGGCCGACACAAACACCTGGCCCATCTAGGAGTGGCACTGCAGTGTCACGCAGGATGGCAGATTTAAAAAATAGTCCCCAAACAGCACATGATGCAAAGAAAAAAAGAGGTGCACCAAGGTCGCTGGATGGCTAAGCTAAGCGACCCTAGTGGCCGACACAAACACCTGGCCCATCTAGGAGTGGCACTGCAATGTCAGACAGGATGGCAGATTTAAAAAATAGTCCCCAAACAGCACATGATGCAAAGAAAAAAAGAGTTGCACCAAGGTCGCTGGATGGCTAAGCTAAGCGACCCAAGTGGCTGACACAAACACCTGGCCCATCTAGGAGTGGCACTGCAGTGTCAGACAGGATGGCCGATTTTAAAAATAGTCCCCAAACAGCACTTGATGCAAAGAAAAAAAGAGGTGCACCAAGGTCGCTGGATGGCTAAGCTAAGCGACCCAATTGGCCGACACAAACACCTGGCCCATCTAGGAGTGGCACTGCAGTTTTCTAGCGAGAGGATGAGTGCTTCCATCCTCATGTGAATTTGAACCACTAGCCATGAACATAGGCCAGGGCCTCAGCCGTTCCTTGCCACTCCGTGTCGTAAATGGCATATTGGCAAGTTTACGCTTCTCATCAGACGCTTTTAATTTTGATTTTTGGGTCATTTTACTGAACTTTTGTAGTATACTTGATGACACAGAGGTAGAGCAGTGGACTACTGTACAGTACTGCTAGATATATATACTGGTGGTCAGCAAAATTCTGCACTGTCCTCCTACTATATACTGCGCACAACTAAAATGCAGCACAGGTATGGATGCATAGTATACTTGACGACACAGAGGTAGAGCAGTGGACTACTGTACCGTACTGCTATATATATATACTGGTTGTCAGCAAAATTCTGCACTGTCCTCCTACTATATACTGCGCACTACTATGGATGCATAGTATACTTGACGACACAGAGGTAAATCAATGGACTACTGTACTGTACTGCTATATATATATTGGTGGTCACAGCAAAATTCTGCACTGTCCTCCTACTATTTACTACAATGCAGCACAGATATGGAGCGTTTTTCAGGCAGAGAACGTAGATATTTTCAGCACACTGAGTACAGATATTTGCAAGCACACTGAGCACAGATATTTGCAGCACACTGAGTACAGATATTTGCAGCACACTGAACACAGAAACTGATAGAACGCAGCCACGTCCTCTCCCTATCATCTCCAAAGCACGAATTAAAATGGCGGCGACGCGCGGCTCCTTATATAGAATACGAATCTCGAGAGAATCCGACAGCGGCATGATGACGTTCGGGCGTGCTCGGGTAAACCGAGCAAGGTGGGAAGATCCAAGGCTGCCTCGTGCTTTGGAGATGATAGCGAGAGGACGTGGCTGCGTTCTCTCAGTTTCAGTGTTCAGTGTGCTGCAAGTATCTGTGCTCAGTGTGCTGCAAATATCTGTGCTCAGTGTGCACAAAATATCTACGTTCTCTGCCTGAAAAACGCTCCATATCTTTGCTGCATTGTAGTATATAGTAGGAGGACAGTGCAGAATTTTGCTGTGACCACCAGTATATATATAGCAGTACTTTACAGTAGTCCACTGCTCTACATCTGTGTCGTCAAGTATACTATGCATCCACACCTTTGCTGCATTTTAGTTGTGCGCAGTATATAGTAGGAGGACAGTGAAGAATTTTGCTGACCACCAGTATATATATAGCAGTGCGGTACAGTAGTCCACTGCTCTACCTCTGTGTCATCAAGTATACTATGCATCTATACCTGTGCTGCATTTAAGTTGTGCGCAGTATATAGTAGGAGGACAGTGCAGAATTTTGCTGACCACCGGTATATATATAGCAGTACGGTACAGTAGTCCACTGCTCTACCTCTGTGTCGTCAAGTATACTATGCATCCATACCTGTGCTGCATTTTAGTTGTGCACAGTATATAGTAGGAGGACAGTGCAGAATTTTGCTGACCACCAGTATATATATAGCAGTACAGTAGTCCACTGCTCTACCTCTGTGTTGTCAAGAATTATATGCATTCATACCTGTGCTGCATTTTAGTTGTGCGCAGTATATAGTAGGAGGACAGTGCAGAATTTTGCTGACCACCACTATATATATAGCAGTACGGTACAGTAGTCCACTGCTCTACCTCTGTGTTCTCAAGTATACTATCCATATCTGTGCTGCATTTTAGTTGTGCGCAGTATATAGTAGGAGGACAGTGCAGAATTTTGCTGACCACCAGTATATATATAGCAGTACGGTACAGTAGTCCACTGCTCTACCTCTGAGTCCTCAAGTATACTATGCATCCATACCTGTGCTGCATTTTAGTTGTGTGCAGTATGTAGTTGGAGAACAGTGCAGCATTTTGCTGACCACCACTATATATAGCAGTACGGTACAGTAGTCCACTGCTCTGCCTCTGTTTCCTCAAGTATACTATGCATCCATACCTATGCTGCATTTAAGTATTGCGCAGTATATAGTAGGAGGACAGTGCAGAATTTTGCTGACCACCAGTATATATATAGCAGTACGGTACAGTAGTCCACTGCTCTACCTCTGAGTCCTCAAGTATACTATGCATCCATACCTGTGCTGCATTTTAGTTGTGTGCAGTATGTAGTTGGAGGACAGTGCAGAATTTTGCTGACCACCACTATATATATAGCAGTGCGGTACAGTAGTCCACTGCTCTACCTCTGTGTCATCAAGTATACTATGCATCCATACCTGTGCTGCATTTAAGTTGTGCGCAGTATATAGTAGGAGGACAGTGCAGAATTTTGCTGACCACCAGTATATATATAGCAGTACGGTAGAGTAGTCCACTGCTCTACCTCTGTGTCATCAAGTATACTATGCATCCATACCTGTGCTGCATTTTAGTTGTGCACAGTATATAGTAGGAGGACAGTGCAGAATTTTGCTGACCACCAGTATATATATAGCAGTACAGTAGTCCACTGCTCTACCTCTGTGTCGTCAAGAATTATATGCATTCATACCTGTGCTGCATTTTAGTTGTGCGCAGTATATAGTAGGAGGACAGTGCAGAATTTTGCTGACCACCAGTATATATATAGCAGTACGGTACAGTAGTCCACTGCTCTACCTCTGTGTTCTCAAGTATACTTTGCATCCATAACTGTGTTGTATTTTAGTTGTGTGCAGTATATAGTAGGATGACAGTGCAGAATTTTGCTGACCACCAGTATATATATAGCAGTACGGTACAGTAGTCCACTGCTCTACCTCTGTGTCCTCAAGTATACTATGCCTCCATACATGTGCTGCATTTTAGTTGTGCGCAGTATATAGTAGGAGGACAGTGCAGAATTTTGCTGACCACCAGTATATATATAGCAGTACGGTACAGTAGTCCACTGCTCTACCTCTGTGTCATCAAGTATACTATGCATCCATACTTGTGCTGCATTTTAGTTGCGCAGTATATAGTAGAAGGACAGTGCAGAATTTTGCTGACCACCAGTATATATATAGCAGTACGGTACAGTAGTCCACTGCTCTACCTCTGAGTCCTCAAGTATACTATGCATCCATACATGTGCTGCATTTTAGTTGTGTGCAGTATGTAGTTGGAAGACAGTGCAGAATTTTGCTGACCACCAGTATATATAGCAGTACGGTACAGTAGTCCACTGCTCTGCCTCTGTTTCCTCAAGTATACTATGCATCCATACCTGTGCTGCATTTAAGTATTGCGCAGTATATAGTAGGAGGACAGTGCAAAATTTTGCTGACCACCAGTATATATATAGCAGTACGGTACAGTAGTCCACTGTTCTACCTCTGTGTCGTCAAGTATACTATGCATCCATACCTGTGCTGCATTTTAGTTGTGCGCAGCATATAGTAGGAGTACAGTGCAGAATTTTGCTGACCACCAGTATATATATAGCAGTACAGTACAGTAGTCCACTGCTCTACCTCTGTGTCGTCAAGTATACTACAAAAGTTCAGTAAAATGACCCAAAAATCTAAATTAAAAGCGTCTGATGAGAAGCGTAAACTTGCCAATATGCCATTTACGACACGGAGTGGCAAGTAACGGCTGAGGCCCTGGCCTATGTTCATCGCTAGTGGTTCAGATTCACATGAGGATGGAAGCACTCATCCTCTCGCTAGAAAACTGCAGTGCCACTCCTAGATGGGCCAGGTGTTTGTGTCGGCCAATTGGGTCGCTTAGGTTAGCCATCCAGCGACCTTTATTTATTTATTTATTAACAGTTTCTTATATAGCGCAGCATATTCCGTTGCGCTTTACAATTAGAACAACAGTAATAGAACAAAACTGGGTAAAAACAGACAGACAGAGGTAGGAAGGCCCTGCTCGCAAGCTTACAATCTATAGGGACCTTGGTGCACCTCTTTTTTTCTTTGCATCATGTGCTGTTTGGGGACTATTTTTTGAAGTGCCATCCTGTCTGACACTGCAGTGCCACTCCTAGATGGGCCAGGTGTTTGTGTCGGCCACTTGGGTCGCTTAGCTTAGCCATCCAGCGACATTGGTGCACCTCTTTTTTTCTTTGCATCATGTGCTGTTTGGGGACTATTTTTTGAAGGGCCATTCTGTCTGACACTTCAGTGCCACTCCTAGATGGGCCAGGTGTTTGTGTCGGCCACTTGGGTCGCTTAGCTTAGCCATCCAGCGACCTTGGTGCACCTCTTTGTTTCTTTGCATCATGCGCTATTTGGGGACTATTTTTTAAATCTGCCATCCTGTCTGACACTGCAGTGCCACTCCTAGATGAGCCAGGTGTTTGTGTCGGCCACTTGGGTCGCTTAGCATAGCCATCCAGCGACCTCGGTGCAAATATTAGGACTAAAAATAATATTGTGAGGTGTGAGGTGTTCAGAATAGACTGGAAATGAGTGGAAATTATGGTTATTGAGGTTAATAATTCTATGGGATCAAAATGACCCCCAAATTCTATGATTTAAGCTGTTTTTGAGGGGTTTTTGTAAAAAAACACCCGAATCCAAAACACACCCGAATCCGACAAAAAATTTTCAGGTAGGTTTTGCAAAAACACGTCCGAATCCAAAACACGGCCGCGAAACCGAATCCAAAACCAAAACACAAAACCCGAAAAAATGTCGGTGCACATCACTAATTGCGATACATCCCACCCCTTATTCATATGCATACTGTACCTACATTTCTTGACGCCGCAACGAGCAATGCTTACCCAACAGGACAGTTCTTCCAATTTAAAGCTATGCTGGAGAAGAATTGACTCCCAGGTTTAATGTGCAACCATCAACCAGCACATGCTCAACATCCTTTGGTTCCCTCCAGGGACTTTCAGCAAAACAAAACCCTTAGGCTTCTATAGGATCTATTGATGGCATTGCCTATCTGACCCAAGCTCTAGAAAATTATGCTATCTGGAGCTTGCTGCATATGGGCACATCCAGTATCAAATGGGCTGGACCGACAGCACCGGGAAGAACTGCAGCAAGGTGGCAACATCCTCAGGATGCTCTGGGGGGCTATATAGGCTACTGGCTGCATGTCTGGAGAGTCTAGGGCCGGGGTCAGGGAAATTTTTTACCTTTTACCCCAAAATATATTTAGATACGCCGACGTAACCCCCTTGATTTGAAAGGAAGGAAATCATATATTATTGTGCACATATACTGGTTATCACTGTTTATATGGCATTTCTGAGATACTGTGTATATGTATATAAATATATATATATATATATATATATAGTGATAATCATAGAACAAAGTTCCGGGAAGCCGCATTGACACTCTCAAATATTAAAATGCAGGTGTCCGGTTAAAGCAAAAAATTATATATCATCACATATCAATCTCGCAACTCCAGGGTTATGGTAAGGACAGAACCATCACACTGTCAAATTTTAAACAGTTTTTACTTCATGTAACAAACAAACATTAAGCCCTGGGCTCAGCATATACTCATCATTTAGAAGCAATTGATAGCCACTGGTATACTCCCGAACAGCCGTTTTCGGTAATAGTCCTTCATCAGGGGAACAACCGGCTAAAGTGCCATAGTGCCAAATGAGAAAAGTGTCTGCGTGCGTAAAATTATTATTATTATTATTATTTTTATTATTATTATTATTTTCGCCAATTATTTTTTGCCAATGAATGGGTTAATTAACACTTTCTCCCCAAAACACCAGAATGAATGTAAGAAAGATGGATGAGGGTGGAGGGGGGGCATGACTTTTAGGAGACAGATGATCACATCCTCACCTCAGTAATGTCAGTGGGAATATCCCACTGTTATGTGGGCCACTGTCTGATCCTGCGGAATTCCATCAGTGGTCAGCCACAGAACACTTCAAGTTCTGTGTGTGGGTTGGCGGGCCGCGGGCGGGTGGACAGGATAGCATAGGAGGGGTGGGCATGAGGGAGCACAGTGTGATGTCAGGACATCACACCGCAGCCAGGAACACAACACAGGGCAGCCAGGAGCACAACGCAGGGTGGTCAGGAGGGAGTGCGGTGTGACATCAACACGTCACATCGCGAGCTGGCCGGTGCTGGACGGAGCTGTGTCTCAGCAGCGCGACCATCCATTACCCCCAGGAATTTCATTTTTACCCCATTTGGGGTAATTTACCCCTGTTTCCTGACCACTGTGTCTAGGGATACTGGAATACTAGGGCTACTGGCTGCAGGGTGCCATAACAAAACCCTGCTAACCAGCAGCAGGGGCAGTGGGGCAGCAATGGTGCTGCCCACACTGCCCTGTGCTCTGTGTGTCTACGCTGCTTGCACACCCAAAGTTATGACACAGGGAACATCTCAGCTGTACATCAGGTCTGAAGCAGACTGCCCCATTAAAGGTCTGCAGCAGAATATCTGCTCCAGACCTTTAATGGGGATCCACATTTTTTGCAGTAGACCTCTGATACACACTGTGGTATATTTACTAAGATTTGTATTTTGGCCGATTTCAGTCGAAATAGAAGTCGCCTGACATCGGCCATGCAAAATTTTAATTTTTTTTATTTTAAATCTGTAATTTACTAAGCTACCGTGTTTGTCATATTGGTATTTTACGATGTCGATGTCATTCGTATTTCTGGTGTGTGTTTTCCAGCTGTATGTGTTTCTGTCTAGCCGAACATGGATATTTGGATGCATGATTCGTAAATTCAAATGCGGCAGTGTTTTGTGGACAGTGCGGCCGCATTTTTACATTTACTTTCAATTTTGAAGGTGATGTGTGATTGGTTGTGTAGAATATGTGGGAGTCATAGGTGTGCGCAGGGGGGGTGCCTGGTGCGCACAGGCACCCCCTAATGTCTGGCACTCCGATCTCACATGCCTGATGCAGCAATCGCCGAGCAGGCTGATTACTGTCCCCTCTGCGCTGCACCCTGTCAGGACTGCATTACTGACCGGACACCTGGGTTAATCAAGGGTGCACTGCCACCGGCTTTCAAACTCCCGGCTCCACCTCCATGTACAAAAACAGCGTGATGTGACGTGATTACATCATGCTGCTCACACGCCCACCCACCACATGCCCACCTCTCTCCTTCTATGCTATGTCAACGCCAGCCACTGATGAGGATCAGCATGCAGCCAGCGTTCCTCTTAGGAAGACAAATTCAATACTGGCAAACGTCCGGCAGCAGCATTGACACGTCACTCATTTTTCCAGCAGCAGCAGCAGCAGTACTAGTCTGCGACTGTCAGTGTCAGTGAGTGACTGACTTGTAAGTAAGCTGCTGCAGCTTGCAGGGAAAAGAGAGGGGGAGCCAGACCAGGCTGAGGAGGAGCAGTATAATTGCAGTGAGTGCCATCATGGGTGTTTGTTTGGTGCACACCACAATATCTGACAATGTATCTGCTTTATTAGGATTGCTACAAAGGTGGACATTTTATATGCGTTGACCGTCAGTAGATGGTGCTAGACACGCCCAAAAGGCGATGCTAGACACACCCCTCCAACGGTGCACCCCCTAATAAAATGTGCTGCGCACGCCAGTGGTGGGAGTGTAAAAGCGCAGCCATATAAATACGCCCCAAACTGTCCACACCTCATGGGTTTAGTTAGTGGAGAGGAGAGGAGAGAGATAGTGGTCTGAGGAGTTGGTGAGTGTAGTGCTTTTATATTATTCGAATTCTGATTGCTGTATTGTGTTTGAAAGTTGTCTTGTCTTTATTTTTGTATTGTTAGTTATTAGTTTGTCATATTTTCTGTCAGTGTTGTTTTCATTTAGTCTTGTGTCAGTGTGTGTGTGTGTGTGTGTGTGTGTGTGTGTGTGTGTGTGTGTGTGTGCGCTGTGTAGAGGTAGAGAAGGAGTGTGGTTTGTTTGTCTTTATTTTTTAGTGTTCTGTGTTGTTTGTCTTAACTATGTCACATGCAGAGGTTAGTGAGGTGGAGGAGGTTAGTGAGAGAGGTGAGGTGGAGGAGGTTAGTGAGGTAGATGAGGTGGAGGAGGTTAGTGAGGGAGGTGAGGTGGAGGATGTTAGTGAGGGGGTGAAGCAGAGGAGGTTAGTGAGGAGGGTGACGGGAGGAGGTGGAAGAGGATGCGCCTGAGTCTTCTAGTGAGAATGATGTGGCTCCGCAGCCACGCACCAGGACCAAGACAGGGTGCAATGTTAAATTCACTTTTGATGAAAATATGGCCCTGGCGTGGGTGATTATGAGGTACCATCTACAGCTTTTTGGCCCAGAGGCTGCTAAGGTCTTATCCCGTAAGAAAACAGCCATCTGTAAGAAGGTGGTTGATGCTGTTAATAGTGAGGGCTTGGTGAGGCGAACCGAGGAGACATGTAGAAAGAGGTTCTACGATATAAAGCGGCGTGTGAAAGCCAAAATGGCTAAGGAGGCCAAGTCTGCACGCCAAACAGGAGGTGGTCGTACTTTTGTGGCCTCTTATTTAGAGTATGAGGAGCCCCTGCAGAACCGGATTCCTCCGGAAGTAGTGAGTGGGACTTATGTCCAGGACTCAGATTAGCCCAAGCAGGCTGGTAAGTTGTGTTTTTTAATTTAATAATTTTGAAGATGCTCTAATTTTGAAAAAAAAATTAGAATGCTTTGTACTGTTTTTTTTTTTTTTAAATGAATTGGTCAGTAATAATGAAGCATGTTTTTAATGGACATTTTCTCATTGAGTATGCTGACAACACTGGAATGTATGTTGTAGTGAGAGTGTGAATTCATGGATTTTGTGGTAGAATCATGCACACCATTTTTTTTTCTTTGGGGGGGGGGGGTGTATTGTGCATAAACATTGTTCCAAACATACTGTGTTTTAATCTGCATTGTATGTTTTCCAAATAAAAGAAAGGTGGGGTTTTTTTTTAGATGTGGTTAGTCACATTTGTTTTATAGTTGTTTAGAAACTATGCAAACATTTTTGATAATGTGTTTTTTTTTAATATACATTATGTTGTTATTTTGATAAACATGATTTTTGAATTCATGAGTAGCAACATATGTGTGATGATTGAATTGTTTGGTTTAAAATTAAATGCTTCATATACATTTGCAGTCACAAACAGCCTCTGGGCCAGTCTCCACTCCTACTGATGCTGAGAATGCTGATGACGCTAGTAAGTACATTAGTATTGGATGTGTTTCACATCAATTCCATCCACACACGTGTAGCCACCATGGAAATACAGTCTGGGTGTGTCTTCACGGCCAGTACACATCACAATACCATGTTGACGCATGTCGGAGGTGTCAGTCGTCCCACCAATGCAACTCCTCGACAGCCCATAGCCATTGTCACCACATTTGCCACACCTGACTGGTGAGTATACAAAACAAAAACAAAAATTACACATACTTACACACACACACACTTTACCATAAGTCAAACATTGGGCTAAATTTTAGAAAATGGATTTTCTATTTAACCAATCAAATTCTACTTATTATTTATGTTACACCTTATAGTATAAACATCTTGGAATGTGATTGGTTGGTATGTGCAAGATCCCAGCTTAAAAAGAACACCCATTTTAGAAAAATTACCCATTTGTAGTTTCACAGTTTAAGGCAGCAGCTTAGTAACAAAGTTATTTAACAAACTTATCATTATGGTTTTCAATTACTTAAACTAAAATAATTGATTGACATATGTTGACAAAAGCCAGCAAACAAAAGAAAAAATTAATTTTTGCAAATTATTGACCCAAACAAATCAACAAATATACAAAATGTAGATAAGTACAACAGCCACTAATTAATAATTAAAGTAACTTAAATTTGTAGCCTTAGGAAACAACACATAGGATATTTTTCATTAGTTAATAAGCTTATGCTTACACACAACTGGTCTCTCATTTCAGGGGAACCCATTCTTCACCCAACTGAGCCAGGCCAAGTGACAATGAAGATACTTCACTTTAAGTCTCACAACAATATCACCGCCTGACCCAACAACTACACATTTGTCTCCTCGGGTGGTCTTCTGTTTGCCGGCGGTCGGGCTCCCGGCGCTCAGTATACCGGCGCCGGGAGCCCGACAGCCGGAATACCGACAATTATTTTCCCTCGTGGGGGTCCACGACCCCCATAGAGGGAGAATAAAATAGTGTGGCGCGCGTAGCGCGCCACCGTGCCCGTAGCGTGGCGAGCGCAGCGAGCCCGCAAGGGGCTCATTTGCGCTCGCCAAGCTGTCGGTAAGCCGGCGGTCGGGCTCCCGGCGCCGGGATGCTGGTCGCCGGGAGCCCGACCGCCGGCCAGCCGTAGTGAACCCGTCTCCTCTGCCTACTGAAAGGACACCACAACAGGACATAAACCCTACCACACCACTACCACAGTCTCAGGAACAGGCTTTCTGGGACAGCTGGACCACCCAGCAAGCCAATAACTTAGATTGTTTGTGTAGGAAAACCCAATGTATTGCTAGTCTGGCCCATCACATCCCAAGATTATGCAGGAGCAACACCAGACAAACCACAGAACTCACCAGAATGGCTAACACCCGGGAACTAATGAGGGCAAACAATAATAGGATGCTAGACACATACCAACAAATCATGGATGAGAATCACAGACTCTATCAATCATACCTATACTGTATTAACTGCAACACAAAACACACAAGAGAGCATGGTCCGAATCATGGAAGCCCACGCGACAGCCACTAGAGACTTGAATGTCACTCTAACTACCCTAACCCAGCATCTCACTCATCAATCTGAGCAAACATGTACTAGTTCAACAGCCACAACCCCCTTAGTGTCACCTGTAACCTCACCACCAAGACGTTCTATCCAAACACGACCAGACACAAGTGGGAAAGGCCCATCCAGATCCAGATTACGACCTGCAAAATAATTTATCTTAATCATGTGTTTGAATTGGACATTGGTAATTGTATGCATTTTACATGTTCTTGACAAAATTAAGGCCATGGTTTATTATTTGAAAACAAATGTTACTAATTAAAATATCCAAAACTAAAACCAAGGCCAAAAAAAAATGTTGTCTGTCAATTATTTCTAGAGTAATTAGAGTACAGTTGTTTAAGTATATATTATGCATGGTGACATTCAAGCAATAGTTTATACATGCAGCAGTGGTTAAAGTATTGATATAGAGAAGAGTGTCCTTAATAACAATTAATTCTATTTTTAATAGTTACCTTAGGGAGATGTGAAAGCACTGGCACTGGCAAACATAAACAAATCTAACACAATCCCACATAGAATAGTGTGCTACTATAATGTTTTTTCCAAATTTACGTGCATTTATTTTATTTTATATTTAAATGTATAATGCATACAGAAAAAAAGTGTTAAAACTTAAACACTATCTTCACAACCATACAGGGATATTATAACACTTACCTTAGCAATTGGACAGTAGTGAGAGATGTTAAACACGCCAGGCATAAGCATTTCTGTTTGAAATGTCTTCATTTCTATGAATCGAGGCCTTTTACAGCTGAGTTGAAGGTATTTCCGACCACATTCATAAATATGAATCCTTGGTAAATTACTGTGTTGTATGAAATAACAACCATATTTGACCGATGGTCTATTCATTCGTATTTGTGTAGAAGGCCGTGAAAAAAAATATGAATGGCCCAAACACTGCCGAGTTTAATGTTTAGTAAATTACCAAGATGCCACTTAGAAAAAAACTAAAAACTCGAAAGTATTCGAATGGAATCGGGATCTTAGTAAATTTCCATATTTGATTAATTTCGCCCATGGTCTCACGTTATGACTGGCTTTGGGGCATACTTGCCTACATTTTATTTCTCCTCTCCGGGAGAAGCCCGGAGAGGAGACGCTGCATGTGTCTTCGGGGGGCGGGGGCGGACTGTGACATCACTAAGCCCCCGCATCAGGAAATGCCGCGATTCACGGGTCCGCGGGAAGGGGGCGGGGCTAAAATTATGCGATTTGCATCATTTTAACCCCTTCTCCACCCGGTGGACCCGCGAATGCGGAAGGTTATCTCTCTATCCTGCTCGCATCACTAGGGTGCGAGCAGGATGCGGGAGACTTGCCCACTCTTCCGGGGGTGCGGGGGGCTACCCCAAAAAACGTGAGCCTCCCGCAGCTTCCGGGAGAGTAGGTAAGTATGCTTTGGGGACAGTGGTGGGTAACCTATGACAGATGTGGGTGTAGTAATGACTATCCTATCCTTTTATATAAGGTACTCCCTTAAAGTGTACCAATGATCTATAGCTATAAACGTAGGGTTAATTTAGGTCTATTATATATGGCAGTAAATCTCTGAATATTACCAATACATGTGAAATGTATTATGTTTCCAGATAAAAACCAGATCTGACAAACTTCTTCCGCGATTCCTCTCTCTATCGCTAGGCTCCAGCCTGCTGTGTGTTACAGAAATGTCTGCGTAAATGGTATTGCCTGTGCTATTTACATGAATAATTTGGCTATTTAAGTAGGTTTACAAGCCAGGACAAACAAAGCATGTAGACCTAACTTCCTATTTTTAAAAGCAAACAACCCAAATATATGGAAACATTTCTCATGCTTTATAAGCTGAATTAATATTTTACCACATTTACAAATGCTGAACAGATGCCAAGATATTTTACTCTGCCAAATGCTGCTTTTATTTTACAGCACATGTTGAGCATTCTGTTTAAAAATGAATACATCTGTTTGATTTTCTTCTTTTTACTTTGTCATTTTTTAACTGTCTGAGAATCGTCATGAACTAGCAGACTGGCAAATTCAGGATTTCAGCTAGAAATTTTTTTTTAGAAATGGAGCTGAAATATACTGTAAAGAACAATACAATATATAATACCGTACACATTAACTAAAATAATTATATTTTCTATCAATGGAAAATCATAGCTAAGGGCAAGATTAGTACTTTGGGCCTAATTCAGACCTGATTGCAGCAGCAAAAACATGTGCACTGCAGGGGGGTGGGGGCAGATATAACATGTACAGAGAGAGTTAGATTTGGGTGGGGGGTGTTCAAACTGAAATATAAATTGCAGTGTAAAAATAAAGCAGCCAGAATTGACCCTGCACAGAAACAAAAGGGGTCATTCCGAGTTGATCGTAGCTGTGCTAAATTTAGCACAGCTATGATCAGGCACTCAGACATGCGGGCGACGCCTAGCACGGGGCTAGTCCGCCCCGCATGTCAGTGCCGCCCTGCCCTCCGCAAAAATTTAAAAGCATCGCACAGCAGCGATGCTTTTGCATTTCAGGAGAAACTCCCGGCCTGTGCAGCTCCTGCGGCTGGCCGGGAGAACCTCCTCACTGCCTGGGTCACAGCGGCTGCGTGTGACGTCACGCAGCCACTGCGGCCCACCCCCCCCAACGGTCCGGCCACGCCTGCATTGGCCAGCCCACGACCGCTAAACGGCGGCTTATTGCAGACATCCAGCCCCCTCTCGCCCAGAGACCGCCTCTGCTTGTCAATCAGGCAGAGGCGACGCTACAATACAACGGTCTTGGGCCGCCCAGCATGTGCCGGTGCACCGTGGCGCTGCCACATGCGCAGATCCAACCCAATCACTGTGCTGTGATAAACTGCAGTGAACGATCGGGTCAGAATGACCCCCAATATAACCCACCTAAATCTAACTCTCTCTGCACATGTTATATCTGCCCCACCCGTTGTGCACATGGTTTTGCCCATTAGAGAACAATTTTGCTGCTGAGATCAGGTCTGAATTAGGCCCTTTATCTATAAGGGGTTGTGATAGCTGAGAGCATTAAAAGCCACCCACAGATTTTGACAGTTTTCACCGTAAGAAGAATATTGAAAAGGAGAGAGTGTTTCTGGCAGTGAAAACTGAAACATGATTGGTGAGCAGCTCATAACCAATAAGACCCTCCCTATTGCAGTGCCCAATGATCCCTCTCTTTGCAGCACTCCTCGTTAAAAGCCGTCAAGTCCATATGCTGGAATTTAACAGGTTTTTTTTTTTTTTTTTTAACTTTATATTCATTTTTATTGTTTATCAGCCAGGAAACATGACAAACCCCTTTATTTATTTACTACGCTTCATTCTCACAAATGAAAAATACACACAGAACAGGCAACGTAATTACAAGATAATATGGTTTGTTTGCTTTCTAAAGATGTCCACACAGGCAGTGATTTTAATGACCAATTTGGTAGTTTTAGATCAAAGCTGTTGCCTGTGGGTGCCAAAAACTATAAATAGGGACCACAGATGTATCCTGCCAAAAAGCAGGCCAAAGAGTTTGTGCAATCCGCACATAAAGTACAGTATGTAGCTGACCACACTAGTCCTTACAATCCAATTCCCAATACCAAAGATACAGGAAAGAGTAGGAGGATATGTATCAAGCAGTGTAAAAAGTAGAGACGTGCAGGTCCAGACTTAGGGTTCTATTTAGTACTAAGCCTTGGAGAGAGATTAAGTGGATGGAGCTAAAGTACCAGCCAATCAGCTACTATCTGCCATATTACAAGCTGTGTTTGAAAAATAACAGTTAGGAGCTGGTTGGTTGGTATTTTATCTCCATCCACTTTATCTCCCTCCGAGGCTTAGCAAATAGACCTCTTACTCTGTTCTTAACACCAAATTAGAGGAAGTTTGGATTTATCTGGATTTTTCTTATAGGCTATCCAAAAGAAATGACAGCTGGATAGCCAATAACATGCTGTTTTGAGATCAGAGTAATTCACGGTAAATTCAAACCCGCACATCTCTAGTAAAAAGCAGAGAAGTGGATTAGTGGAGAAGTTGCCTATAGCAACCAATCTGCTTGAGGTAGTATTTATCATTGATATTCTATAATATGATAGGTAGGTTGATTTGTTGCTATGGGCATCTTCTTTACTCTTTACACTGCTTGATAAATCCCCCTAGGTCATTTAGGTGCCGATACAGAGTTGAATGCAAGTCAGCTGTAATTACACCCATGTTGCGTGCACAAAGAAAACAATGTGGATATTCACTTATATGCAGAGTTGTATGTATCTATGGACCTGTATTGCCCAATCCATACACTCCAGTCTATAGCTATCATCATTATCAGTGTGCATATGCACCAGTATGACCTTGCAAAAGACTTGTAGCAAAACAGGCATGTCTCTGTGAACTCACTGCTCTGCACAGCCCACAATTTATTTGACGTGCCTGTGCAGAACTCAACATATGTGCCAAAGCTCTGACACCCCCACAGTTACGCGCCTTCAGTAGCAAGTAGAGAAGTAACTGAGATACAAGTATGACTCTGCATCGCCCATAGTTACTATCATGGTTCCGAGCCAAGTACAGAGCAAAATACTGTAGGTAAGATTCACCCACAGACTGCAGTATTCTTTAGAAAATTTCCTTTTTCTTTCTAGGCACACATGTTAGCACAAGAATTACTATTCCTTTACTGACTGCATTACTGTTCTCTATAGCTTACACTCACGTAAAACATCATCATTCAGTTAACCTTTTGTGTACCTAATCTGATTTGTATTAACAAATATAAGGAAGTCCCTTTAACTGATTACAATGGATATGACCTAGTAATGTCCAGTAATCCTCAGGGGTAAGCAATGCAGTCCTCAGTTAATACATTTTTGGCACTTAGATGGACTTTCCTGCATCTGTTTCCATCACTCAGTGAACTCTCACAATTGTGGCTTGCCCCTGGGTACAAGGAAGTCTCAGTTTATTGAAATTTATTAAAAACAAGAAGTGTAATTTTCCCTTGATGCATTTTATTGTGTTATACCTACAAGTTCCTCAAAAGGTATGTTTTGCAAATATTTTAGTAAGTCATTTTCTGCAATAGTTTGTAGAGATGAGTAAAATAATTAAAACTGTTGCACATAATAATCACCTCATTCCATATTTGGCAGCAGAACTTCAGACTCCCCAGTGATTGTTTATCTAACCCAGTGGTTCTCAATCGCGGTCCTCAAGTACCCCCAACAGTTCATGTTTTCCAGGTCTCCTCACAGGATTGCAAGTGAAATAGTTTGCTCCACCTGTGGGTCTTTTAAAATATGTCAATGAGTAATGAATACACCTGTTCAACTGCTAGGTGACCTGGAAAACATGAACTGTTGGGGGTACTTGAGGACAGAGGTTGAGAAGCACTTATCTGACCACACCACAGAGCAGAATGCAAGGATACCATTGTCATGCCAGCTCTAGTTATAGACAAGAAATGTTAATGTGGATGCGGTGATAACACATTTAGTTCAGAATGCCGTTTCCATGCAATGTTGAAGCAAAAGTGAAACTTAGTGCATTACAACTTTGTACCTTGGGAAAATAGTTTGCATATACAGGTTGAGTATCCCTTATCCAAAATGCTTGGGACCAGAAGTATTTTGGATATCGGATTTTTCCGTATTTTGGAATAATTGCATACCATAATGAGATATCATGGTGATGGGACCTAAGTCTAAGCACAGAATACATTTCTCTTTCATATACACCTTATACACACAGCCTGAAAGTCCTTTAAGCAAATATTTGTAATAAATTTGTACATTAAACAAAGTGTGTGTACATTCACACAATTCATTTATGTTTCATATACACCTTATACACACAGCCTGAAGGTCCTTTAAGCAAATATTTTTAATAACTTTGTGTATTAAACAAAGTTTGCGTACATTGAGCCATCAGAAAACAAAGGTTTCACTATCTCAGTCTCACTCAAAAAATTCCGTATTTCGGAATATTTGGATATGGGATACTCAACCTGTAATTAAATATGCATGACATTCTACTGTAACTTTAT
Organism: Pseudophryne corroboree; assembly: GCF_028390025.1. NCBI lineage: Eukaryota > Metazoa > Chordata > Amphibia > Anura > Myobatrachidae > Pseudophryne > Pseudophryne corroboree. The sequence goes on from NC_086454.1 coordinate 272,803,906, forward strand.
TCATCTGTAAAAAGCATTAATACAAATAATCCAAAACCACATGCAAACATATCCTAATAAAACAAAAGCTAAACATGTGATGTTTTTTAAACAGTCACTCAGTATGATTCAGAGGGAATAAAAAAATAATAATTATATATGCTATACCTACATATAGACTGTTAAAATTCTGTATCATATCTTCAAACTAATAATAATAATTTTATATTAATTGGTATTATTATTATGCTTGCTTAAAATGATGATGATGATGATGATGATGATGATATTATTATTATTATTATTATTATTATTGTTTATAGTAGCACCATTTATCCTAATCATTATCATGGAATATTATCAAAATTCAGTAATAATAATAATAAATAATACCCCCCAAAAAATCAACAATAATAATAACAATAATTACAATATTAGTATACAGGTTGAGTATCCCTTATTCAAAATGCTTGGGACCAGAGGCAGTTTGGATATCGGATTTTTCCGTATTTTGGACTAATTGCATACTATAATGAGATATCATGTGATGGGACCTAAATCTAAGCACACAATTCATTTATGTTTCATATACACCTTATACACACAGCCTGAAGGTAATTTTAGCCAATATTTTTTATAACTTTGTGCATTAAACAAAGTGTGTCTATATTCACACAATTCATTTATGTTTCATATACACCTTATACACTCAGCCTGAAGGTCATTTAATACAATATTTTTAATAACTTTGTGTATATAACAAAGTTTGTGTACATTGAGCCATCAAAAAAAACAAAGGTTTCACTATCTCACTCTCACTCAAAAAAGTCCGTATTTCGGAATATTCCGTATTTCGGAATATGTGCATATGGGATATTCAACCTGTATTATTTATTATCTTTTTGTTGTAGCAGTAGTCTATATAACTATGAAATAAATTGACGTAAGTTTTTCCTGATTAAAAAAAAAAAACATTAGGATTTTGGAGTAGCAAAAATGCAAATTAAAAATAACATCAAAGGTGACAAAATGCATCTGTTCTCGGCAGCTAGGAAATGCATTAAGAATGTCATGATTATAAAATGCAGTTCTGATAAAACCACTTGATATTTTCCCCTCCCCTGGATTTTGCTGATAGGGGCTCTTGAGGACATTGGCATTGATTACACTTGAAAGACTAGATGTATACTTACCTGGTGAAAACTGTTTTGAAGGCATTGTGTGTTTTCATCTTTCATCTATTCATCCAGTGACCTCATTCAGGACCTGGAGAAATCACTTCTTTAAGGTAAGAAATACTGCAGCCTACATGCTGGGTCACTGTAAATCTGTTTCAAGAGGTGATGTTGATCTCTTAGTGTTTTTGTTAGTCAGTGAATGTTGCTTCAGTTTTTTTTCTGTTGCTTGTATTTCATCACAAGAAGAAAGACCACTTTTATTCATTTTTTATTATTAACTGTTAATATCCGGTATATTACATATGAGATTTTTGTCAAATTAATTTTATTTCCCATATAAAACACTCTACTGGAAAAACAGTATTAATAGTATGAAACCATTCCAATAAGAGTTTCAAAATTGTTCCTCCTTCTTCCTATGCATAATAATCATCAGAGCATTTCTGCACTTCCATATTCTGTACATTGCACACTTTTACTGGTGCCTCTACTAATAAGGGGGTGAATAGGAAAGCCTTGCAAAATCAATGTCAGTTGATTTCTTTTATTTTTGGAAGGTCATCACATCATTGCATCATGTTTAATAAACAGATTGGTGTGGTTTAAGTTCAGCACAGTAGCAGACTGTCCTAGTACGGGGGACTTGTAAGACAGCAGAAGAAACAGGAAGAGGGGTACATGTGTGATTTTAGTCAAAAGTGTTTAGCAATAGGCTTAGTCTCTGCATAGGAAAATATAGATTATTTTGTTATTTTACTCCTACTGAAGGGAATCATGCATGGGTGCTTTCTCTGTGCCCATGTTACCTTATTCTGAGCATACCTCCCAACTGTCCCGATTTTTGCGGAACAGTCCCTTTTTTTGGGACTGTTCCGCTGTCCCACCTGCGGGTCGCAGTGTCCCATGGTGGGGGGAAGGGGGGCAGTTGGGAGGCTCCTGTCAGTCACCACTCAGAGCAGTGTGAATAGACACTGTGCGCATGCACTCAACGATACAGCGGGACTGGGGGCATGCCAGCAGCTCATAGAGCACTGGCCATGCCCCCACTGTGAGGTAAATGGTAGGCATGGCAGGTGGTTGTGGCATTCCCGTGAAGCCATGCCCCCTTTTACTGAAGCCACACACCCCTTTTAAGGTGGGCACAGTAAAAGTTGGGAGGTACAGTATGCTCTGAGGTGTGTTTATCAGCAGCAGAGTGAGGGTTTAATGTACCCCATTATGGGCTGGGCTGTAATGAAGTCCGAGTTCGGCAGCCATGCAAAATGTTGGCCAAACTCACTTTTTTTAAAGGGGCAATTGTTTAATGGGCGTGGTTTAGCCTTGTTAATGATTGCCACTTTGAAAAAATGTCAGCGTTTGGCCGACATCCTGCACTGCAGCCGAACTGGGACTTCATTACATTCCGCCCATGGGCCCTTATTCCGGGTTGTTCGCTCGCTAGCTGCTTTTAGCAGCATTGCACACGCTAGGCCGCCGCCCTCTGGGAGTGTATCTTAGCATAGCAGAATTGCGAACGAAAGATTAGCAGAATTGCTACTATATAATTCTTTGCAGTTTCTGAGTAGCTCCAGACCTACTCACAGATTGCGATCAGCTCAGTCCGTTTAGTTCCTGGTTTGATGTCACAAACATGCCCTGCGTTCGGCCAGCCACTCCTCCGTTTCTCCAAACACTCCTGCGTTTTTCCCTGACACGCCTGCGTTTTTTAGCCAACGCCGTGAAAACGCTGAGTTGCTGGCCAGAAACGCCCCTTTCCTGTCAATCATTTACTGAACAGCAGTGCGACTGAAAAGCGTCGTACGAACACCAGCAAATCTACTAAGTTTTGTGTTAAATAACTTAGCACATGTGCGCTGCGTACCATGCACATGCGCATTTTGCAACAAATCGCAGCATAGCGAAAATCGGCAACGAGTGAACAACTCGTAATGACCACCATAGAGTGTATTGGTCACTATGAAGAGAGAGATTACAGAAACAAAAAAAGCAAATATAATGTAATATGTTCATTTTAGAGATTAGCAAAACCACTAATTATACTCTGGATTAGTATACATCAGTCTTTTACTAAACGTCCTTTCTACGGAGTTCCAAATGGCAATCCTTATTTGAATAGAGCAGTGTTTTTCAACCACTGTGCCGTGGCACACTAGTGTGCCCTGAGCAGTCTCCAGGTGTGCCGCCATAGAAGCAGAGCCAGGCACGTCAGTATTTTGCCGCTACGGAGGCTCTGGAACGATCAATACTGGTGGGTTTAGTGGTTGCTGAGCCAGTTCTAATTTTGGGCCCGGGCAGTATTGGGCTCTTCTGGCTTTCTCAGATGTGGCTCAGGTGTTACCTGTGGAGAAGCTACAACATGACATCCTAGGACACGCAACTGCACCATGCAATCACCATTATATTTCAATGGTGTGCCTTGGCAATATTTAAATCTTGTTCAGTGTGCCGCGAGTTGTAAAAGTTTGAAAATCTCTGGAATAGAGCATGAGCCAAGCTGTTGCACTTCCAGTTCACATTATGCTGAACTGTAATGCCCACAAGTGACATTATGACACACAATAGTGCCCACAGTCCAAATTATGCCACACTGTGATACTCACAGGTGACATTATGTCACACAGTAGTGCCCCCAGTCCACATTATGCCACACTGTGATGCTCATAGATAACATTATGTCACACAATAGTGCCTCCGGTCAGCATTATGCCACACTGTGATGCTCATAGATAACATTATGTCACACAATAGTGCCTCCAGTCAACATTATGCCACACTGTGATGCTCATAGGTAACATTATGTCACACAGTTGTGCCCCCAGTACACATTATGCCACACTGTGATGCTCATAGATAACATTATGTCACACAATAGTGCCTCCAGTCCACATTATGCCACACTGTGATGCTCATAGGTAACATTATGTCACACAGTAGTGCCTCCAGTCCACATTATGCCACACTGTGATGCTCACAAGTGACATTATGTCACACGATAGTGCCCCCAGTTGACATTATGTCACACTGTGATGTTCATAGGTGACATTATGTCACACAGTAGAGCCCCCTGTCCACATTATGCCACACTGTGATGCTCACAGGTGACATTATGTCACACAGTAGTGCCCCCAGTTGACATTATGCACCGCTAACTTAAACTATTCCAGACTGTAGTGCATGCAGCTCAAATTATGCTGCACCGTAATGTCCACAACCCACATTATACCACACAGTGCTGCCATTCAGTTCACCCAACTGCTACTCATCTTGTAGCTCTATCATCTCCAGTAGTCCATACTTCTGCTCCTCTGGCTTTTCACTCACTTGGCCTTAGTGCACTCTTCTCAGGAAACCCAGGACTTTGCCATCTACTTTCCATCAGCCTCAAGCTGTGCATTTTTGTACTGTCACCTTTTCTATGAGGAGGGATCAGCACAGCAGGGATTCATAGTCATACTTAAGTGGCAGATTCAGGGGGAAAGGAAATCATCCAGAAAGAGGGTGGAAAGCACAGTGTGCTATGTTAGGCCAACATCTATCATGTTGATATGCATCATGTGAACATGGTTGAAATATCAACATGGTTATTATGTTGACAGTAGTCATGTCAACATTCATCATGTCTACATGGATGCCATGATAGGTCCTGGTGACTGCCGCTGCTCCAGTGTCTTCTTCTGTGTCCTGCTGTCATGTGATGTGCAGTCAACTGAGAAATGGTGTTCCAGTAAGTATGCTGTCCCTATCCCTAATTCCTACCCCTAGCCCTGGCACTCTCCCTTTGTCACCAAGACTTCATTAGTAGTACATACAAAATTCCATACCCTAATTTCCAAATGCATTAAAAGACTCTATACTGTACTTCTGTCACTGAATTAATGTACAGAATTTGGAAATTAGTGTGTTTTTAATCTGAGCAGCATAAATGTATTTCAAGGCGCACACACATATTATAAATCAGTGGTGTAGGTTCCCAGTATGACATTGTCGATGAGCATCCCCAGTTTGTTCATAATGTCCACTACGCAGGGCATAACTATTCCTAATTGGACCTCATAGCTAATTGTTCAGGCACCTCACTCCCACAACAACCCATGCACTAACCTCCTGAGCCCATTGCTTCTCCTTTTTTTAGCAGTATGCCGCTGCATGCACATCTGCTGTCAGAGTACTTCTGCCCATCCTCACTAATGCTGATGCACTTAGGACAGGGAGACAGAACCAGCCAGGACACTGACAGTAGATATGCCTGCAGAGTCACACTGTTAAGAAAAGGTGTAGCCATGGGGCCCAGGGGATTGGTGGACTCAGCCAGTGTGTCAACCAGTGTAAGTGAGTGCAAGGGGAGGGCTGGGCCCAGGAGGTGGCCTGGTAGCAGCCGCACATGCAGCATCTACTATAGCTATGCCCATTGTCATTTCTATAATGGGTGCAGTGTGTGCCGTGCACACTGGCCCCTGGGCCCAGGAGGGGCCCACACCGCACACACTGCACTTAAATTCTAATAGTTCCTTTTCCAGAGTCCAGTGCTGGGCGCTGCTCTTGCGGTGAAAATTGCAGCCATAATGGCCACCGCGCATACGCAGTAGCCAAATTGGTCTCCAGAACATGGCAGGCGCCATGTTTCTAGAGACCTGCGCATTAGATTACGGCATATTGCCGGAAACTACTGCACCGTGCAGAAAAGCGGGCCAACATGGTGGTGCACACGGGCATCATCCTCTGTTAAAACACCCCTGGCTATGCCTATGCCACAGTGACCCCAAGGTTTTGGTGTAATTTGGGCATGTTTTCCTTCTTACAGTATTATTAATCTCCTTAACATTAATTTCCAATCATTTCCAGTCAATTTTCAACCACCTTACAACTCTCAATATTGTTTTCACCAATATTGGCCAAAGGCTGCTGGCCAAACTAAGCAACATAGCACAAACACATGGCAGTTTATATCACATCTATGAAACATTGCTACACAGCAGTGGCAGACAGGAGGATGGCAGTTTAATAAACTATAAGACCCCACAGAAAGTAAGGCAACTGTGATCAAGCTGTACAAAGCGAAACGTACGTCACTTCCGGTTCCGGTCCGGGTCCATCTCACTGGGTGACGGACGCCGGGGATCGTGCCTCACATCACCGCATTCCAGCGCTCACTACACAGAGAGATTTTGGTGGTAATAAGCAAATGTAGATGGTGGCAACAATATTTCTCTTGTCCTATGTGCTTTGTCTACTTTCAATAGGAACGGGCTCTCTCATTTCTGCAGCCGGGATACCCTGCACTGCAATTAGAGCATCAGGGTTCCTTGTGCAGCAATATAGAAAAAGCAGAAGCCAGCTCCTCTCTGTACTTTTCGAAGCAGAGTGGAGCTTTGGATGTCTATCTCATCCTGGATTCGATGTTTTTATAACAGATACAGGACAGCAGAAGACTCTCTATCTCCGTATACTCTGACTCACTAGAATTTCTTAACTAAGGATCTAATTATCAATACCTAATTCCAGTTAGATATTTCCATCAATCTCTCTGAGTTACTGTATACACATGTATTTATAGATTTAACACACGGATAGAGGATTCCTGTATGTGATCTATGGTGCTCCATATTATTTGAGACAATTACTTAATTAAGATCTCTATTCAAATCTCCCTGTGCTATTGTACACACATGCATTTATAGATTGAATATACTGACAGAGGATTTTTGTATGTGACTTATGGTGCTCCATATTATTTGAGACAATTAGTATTGTGCATTATACACTCCAAACATAAAGGCCAATGAAGAGGTGTTCATATAAAATTAGAGCAGTTATTATTTGCAGGTTAGGTGGGCGCCCACACAAGTGAATGGTGGGCTTCTGCCTATGTAGTTAGAACTACGTGGTAAAAATCTAACAGCAACATATAATTTGAACACCTGTTTGATATTACATATCGTGGCCATTTTGTGGTTTATTAAGGACACCGGGGTGATTTATTATACACCAAGATAGTGGCAATACATTTTTATCTAACATGTGTTTGTAGGTTGTTTGCCCACACGACTGATTGGTGAGCAGCAAAGTAGAAGATTTACTCTTCAGTAAAATAACTATAAAAAGGGAGTATATATAAATTCCAACAAAAATTACTTTTGAGTATATTGGTGTTTCTTTTTTGATTTAATGGTGAGAGGTGATGAATAGGATGATCAGACCATTGTAATTAACCCTATTTATAGAGACATTTGAGGTCTTCGGATACCTTCTGAGAAATACATATTGCTAATTCATATTTTCGCTAGAGCTGTTTATTGATTTATGATAAATGTCATTATATACACCTTTTCAGAACAGCAGGGTTATGCCACAAAACCTGGTGTAAAAATTGGTATACTCATAATTTTATAAAGGTGAATTAAAAGTTTATTTTTAATTATGTAAAAAATTCATAATTTTACAAGTGTGCCCCAGAAAAGGCATTGTAGTCCCCTTTCTCTTTTTTTGCATCCTCTTGCAAAAAAAAAACCTTTTGTGTTGAGCCCACAGAAAGTAACCAAGAATGTTTTCTTTAATCAAGAGCTAGCTCAGAGACCCAAGGGAAGAGCAGGGAAATGAAGGTGGAGTATAAAGTGAAAGGGAAGTAAAAGAATGATAGATTGATCAAATACATAATTGAAAAAAATTGAGACATGGACTATATCGACATCTATTTTGCAGCAAATTAAGTAGAGAAAATGCCATAGAAGAATACAAAAATGATTGACTGATTGATTGATTGATTGATTAATTACATTTAACATGTGTGAGGCATAGATAAAAATCTGTACCTGTTCTGCTGCAAATTAGGAGAGAACGGCCATAAAATGCAATAATGATCGATTGATTAATTTATTATTCATTAATTAGTTAAAATGAATGTGTGAGGCGCCATATAATTTCTAGTTAAAAATGCGTTGCAAATTAGTACAGATTTCAGGGCAATAACCAAACAAATAAAAATGTTTCTCTGGCAAAGTAGACCATCGCCAATGCCCCAAGGCATCCCATAATTAAAGAAAAGTGGTGCAAGATGGAATTATTCTTTGCCCCTCCACCCACCATTATGTTGTATATTACAAATGACATGCACACTTTAAAAAACCAAGCACTTCAGGGGCTGACATTTTTGTAGCTGAAGTACTTGGTTTGTTTGGACCTTTACAAACCAATATTTTGGAAGGACTACCTCTGATCACTAATGAGGAGGTTGATAGTGAGGATGTTAGTGGTGGAGATTGTATAAGCTGGTACAAACTGCTGTTAGTTGATACTGGACTGCTTGTTATTATTTTTCAAATTATAATTTTGTAAATAAATTTCACCAACTCCCTGCAAATTATTTAACATGGAGGAGGAGCCTATGTGGTTAATATCCTCTACTTATTTTGGCCTCATAAATGTAGCAGATGCCTTCACAGACATTGTCAGGATTTGGGTTAGAATAATCACACACCCAAGAGGTGGCTCTTTTGGTCTTATGCCTGGGCATCACAACTATTTTCTTTTAATTTTAGGCAAGAACTGCTGCCACTGGTTGCTGACATACACAACCAACATCATTATTCTCATCATCATCAATATCCTCATTAGCATCAGATAGTACACAAATATCCCCCTCATCCTGTTGCACTTCCACACTAGTATACTCAATTTCTATTATATCATCATCACCATCTTTACTTGTACTGCTCATCTCTACATTTCTACTAGTACAGAGTTGGAAATGTCAGACTCACACATAGCTAATGTGGACACCCCTAGTCTCTCCTCAGAGATTTGTGAATAAATACAGATGGTGCCACACTGATTGTGGCTCTGTCTGCACCCCAGCGTGCCCGCCAAGTCCCACCTATCACTGTGAATGGGACATTCACTACAATGGGAGCATCTCTGTGCACTCCCATAGTGGGGATCGCTGGATCGCCTAGTCCCACCAGGAGTGTATGTTTGTGATGGAGAAGCACTAGATTAGTGTGGCTACATCTGTAGGGCCTTATTCAAGTTTTTTAGGTAATCAAAAAAGCAAGCAAATGTGCAAAACCATGTTGCACTGCAGGTGGGGCAGATGTAACATGTGCAGTGAGATTTAGATTTGGATGGGGTGTGTTCAAACTGAAATCTAAATTGCAGTGAAAAAAATAAAGCAGCCAGTATTTACCATGCATAGAAACAATGTAACCCACCAAAATTTAAATCTCCCTGCACATGTTACATCTGACCAACCTGCAGTGCAGCATGGTTTTGCCCATTAGTGTGCTTTTTTGGTTTGCTAACAATACTGAATAACCATCATCATAGTTCAGTGTTAGGGTTCTTTTTTTTGGGCACTGTGGACTTGACAGTTTTTAATATGACACCTCTGCTTTTTTTTAACATTGTGAAAGATTTTGATTTAAGGTGCCCTCTCCTAAACATGAACCCCCTGAACCACCTTTAGTAGATTTTGTAGTACTATCATTAGATTAGATTTAGACAGCAGATAAGAACTACTTGGCCCATCCAATTTGCCCTAAATACATGTACATGCATACACTTACACACTAGGGTTAATTTTTGTCAAGTGCCAATTAACCTACCAGGATATTTTTGGATTATGGAAGGAGTACACAGAGGAAACCCACATAAGTATGGGGAGAATATACAAACTCCACACAGTTAAGGGGATATCCAATTAGCCCCGGTAAATTACCGGGGCTAATTGTCCGGGGGGCTAGCTAATTAGCCCCAATAAACCGCGGCACGCGCCGGCTTATCAGGGATTTTGTTTCACCTGCCTCTAGCAGGCTACGCGGAGTCCCCTGAAACAGCCCATTTTCATCCAAAAACACTAAACCTGTTTGGGAGAAGGGTTTTTTTTTTTTTACAGGCGATCCATCTGGATAGCCTGTAAAAAAAAAATCGCTGAAACATCGGAAAAAAGTCTGAAAAATGGCCGTTTTTCGGACCCAATGTTTTACCAGGGATAATTGGATATCCCACTAGAGCCATGGTGGGATTTAAACCCATGACCTCAGTGCTGTGAGACAGCAATGCTAACCATTGCCCATCCATACATGACTGGCAGCAGCAATTCCACTAGTATTTGGTTACTGCTCCTGCTCTTCCATCAACTTATGGTGATTCATATCAACTCACAATGCTTTATTATTAACATGGAGGGTGGTACAGCACCTACTGAGCTTTATTGAACACATAAGTAAAAAAAAAAAAGACTTTTTTCTATTTTATCACGAATGGCAATTTCACAAAAACTTTTGCAGGTACCACACCGTGCAAGAATAAAAGGTGCTACCCTTTATTAGGAGCCCTGGGCTCTCTAGGCAGTGACAGAAAACACCAGTGTGCATTAAGTGTTAATGCTGCCCCTGTACTTTGGGCCTCATTCAGGTTTGTTAGCTAACCAAAAAAGTTAGCAATTGGGCAAAAAAATGTTGCACTGCAGGTGGGGCAGATGTAACATGTACAGAGATATTTAGATTTGGGTGGGGTGTGTTACAACTGAAATCTAAATTGCAGTGTAAAAATAAAGCAGCCAGTATTTACCCTGCACAGAAAAAATATAACCCACCCAAATCTAACTCTCTCTGCACATGTTACATCTGCCTCACCTGCAGTGCAACATGGTTTTGCCCAATTGCTAACTTTTTTGGTTTGCTAACAATCCTGAATAACCTTCAATATTAGGAGCTCTGGGCTGCACTCAGGGCAGTGACAAAAAACACCAGTATGCAACAAGGGTTAATGCTGCCCTTTATTCAGAGATCTGAGCTGCAGCAGCATTGCAGATGGGATGCGGTCATATGACTGCTGTTCAGGATCCCAGCGGTCACCATGCTGACGCCGGGATCCCAGGCGATCAAATGCCCGACAGTTGGCATGCCGACTAAGAGGGACTTTTCCCATGTACACGACACTTATAGAGTGGGAATAGAAACTGTGGCAAGTGCAGCGAGCCACTGAGCGCCCACTGCATGGTGAGCACTGTCTCTGTTGCTCTCCCCCTCCCCCCCCCCCACTCCCCGCCGGCATTCTGCAGTCGGGATCCTGCGGTCAGTATGATCACCTCTAGGATCCACACTGCCGGTCTCACAACCCAAACCCCTGCAGACTGTGACACAAATTAAAATACCAGTGTGCTCAGCACAGTGAGCCAAACTTAGGGTTACAGCACCAGTGTGACAAAATTATACAATATAGATATAACTTCCTGCACTATAAAAATAAAAAAACAATGTTTTGCTAACTGTCTATCAATTATCTATCTATCTATCTATCTATCTATCTATCTATCTATCTATCTATCTATCAGCCAAAATGGACACAAAGAGCCTGAGGACAGTCACATATGTCAGCACAGCAGTCAGTAGCACACAGCTCTCTGGCGGTCCTGTTTGAAATGGCGCATAAATCACAGTGAATCCAAAACTAGTATAATCTAACGCTGGGAAAATGACCTTTTACTTCATGTTCATCAGTTTAATCTTTCTGTACTTTTGTTCAAGTTTTACAGGCCATCTGAACATTATTTCTTTAAAACACAAATCAATGTGGAATAGTTTGCTTATATTTACCCAGTATGTCACATTGATAGAACATCGTTTACAATTAGGTTTGGAAAATGTAATTCGATGTGACACAGATAATAGTTATATAGAGCTGCAACCTATATCAACCAATCAGATTCCATCATTATTATTTTATCAATTGTTTGTCCAGTCCTACTCTGTGTGCATCACATATATGCCAATTAAAATGTTTGTAGATGCAACAAGAGGTTAATAAATAAAACCTTGAAGTTAAAATGCTAGCAATTAGTTAGCAATTTCTTATAAGTATTGTGATATTTGTGAGAAGAGAATATCTCTCCCATTAATGTTTTGTTCTTAGCATATGAAAATGAGATGTGAATGCAGCACTATAGTTTGCAATCAATACTCCTCAATTTGGCTGCGGAAATGGTAAGTCGAGAGAGAATGTGAGTAGAGTATTTAATATTCCAGAAAGGGGAAAAAAAGAACAACGTAAGTATAATCTTTTCTCTCTCGCTAATTTATCATTCTGTCGCTGTCTCATTCTATAAAGATGTCTCCTTAGCTGAAATCTTATCCGAGAAGCTTTTTTTCTTTCTTTCTTGGTGTAGACTTAGAAACCTTTAAATGAGACTCTCATCACAAAGCTTTCCAGGGTAACCTTGTTGTTCCTTTAACAGAACGACACAGAGAGATCTGATTAACTGACACACAGCTACTTTCAATTTTGCTGTGGCAAAGAAGACTAAAAATTAGAGGACGACATCAAATTGAACTGTTGAATTCAGCTGAGTTACTGAGATTAAAGTTGATCGCTGTCAACTATTTTTTTGTAGCACTTGACGACCGCAAAATACAGCCAGAAAAATAATACTTTAATAATGCCATCATTTTCTTTTCTTCAGGGTCCTCTATAGCCGTGTATAAGCAGGAGAATGGTAGAAAATTATCAGACATACAGTGTTGAGCCACCTACTGGGCTCTGAGGAAAGAACACTACAAAACGATTGCTTTCTCCTCTGTTAGAGTATTTGTAAATCAATTTTAAAACAAAACGCTGAATCATTATTTTTTTTTATAGAATATTTTTACATTGAAATAGTCACTTGCATATTATAGAATATATTATTAATATTTACAGATATTAAAACCAAAATATAAAAACTATTTTCAGTTTTTTTAAAACCATATTAAAACAAATGTATTACAGGTTGAGTATCCCATATCCAAATATTCCGAAATACAGAATATTCCGAATTACGGATTTTTTTTCGTGAGAGTGAGATAGTGAAACCTTTGTTTTCTGAAGCTCAATGTCCACAAACTTTGTTTAATACACAAAGTTATTAAAAATATTGTATTAAATGACCTTCAGGCTGTGTGTACAAGGTGTATATGAAACATAAATGAATTGTGTGAATGTACACACACTTTGTTTAATGCACAAAGTTATTAAAAATATTGGCTAGAATTACCCTCAGGCTGTGTGTATAAGGTGTATATGAAACATAAATGCATTCTGTGCTTAGACTTAGGTCCCATCACCATGATATCTCATTATGGTATGCAATTACTCCAAAATACGGAAAAATCCGATATCCAAAATTCTTCCGGTCTCAAGCGTTTTGGATAAGGGATACTCAACCTGTATATGAAAATGTGATACTGCCCATTTAAAGGAATTAAATGGCTTCTTAAGAAGTACAGTCAGGATATTGTTGCCAGTGCTAAAGGGTCCATTTTTTTTTAGCATGACGCTTAAAATAAATTACTTTTTAGGGTAGAGCTCTTCTATCTTGTGCCACAAAAATGTAATTAATTGGCTTGCAGTTTGCAAGCTAAATAAATGCTCTAATTGGTGGATTAACTTAAAAGTTAATGTGACTGTGAGTTGAATGCTCTATCTTCATACTGTAACATTCTCTCTGTATCCACTGACTTAAAAGTAAATAACAGAGGGTTAAAAATGTTCTTTAGTCATATGTTGTACATGGCTGAGAGCCCTTGTAGTGGATTTTGACACAAAATTAATTGTTGGTGGACTTTGGTATTGCCGCTACTCAGGTAGCAGGACCTAGTGGGCAGTGCCACTGCCATCACTTCCCCATAGCTAGAAGGATGTGGAATGGCACTCACCAGGCTAGATGACTGCCATTAATTTCTGTAGGATGCTCTGGTGCTGCCACAGAGATGCCCAGGTCATCCTTAAGACACTCCCAACATTCAACTCCTTACTGGTGATGGCAGCCCCTTCATGGCATCACATGTTCAGGTAGCGACGGCCATAGGGTAATATATCAGTGTTGTCTATTATCATGCAACTACCCTGCCTTATGGCATATGTATAACTTAGTGGCATCTTAAGAGAGGAGGGGGCCCATGTGCAACCTCTGTTGGGGCCCCTTTCCCTCTAGCCAGCAGCGTATCGATAATATGAGCGCCTGTGCGGAGAGCACTATTAGACTCTATGCACAGTCATAGAGTCTACTACAAGTCTCCAGGAAAATCACCTGTGTTAAACCTTTTTATCTCTACAGCACCCACCCAGTCATATGTAAGACTCCGTCTAAAAAACATGCGCGTGCTGACCATCTCTGCCACATCAAGAGTTAAATACTCGTATAGCCTGCCTGGGCATTATAAGGATTACAAAGAGGAAAGATGCATACAGTGCTGATGCCATTTTAAAACAGAAGCTGGGAGAAGTAACAACATTGCAGCACTGTGTGGAGTTTGTATGTATCCCATCCAGTTTCAGCAGACAGATTAGCCAAAACCGCATGCAGTTTAGCGATTTTTAGACCGCCACATATCATTAGTGATTTGAGTTTGCACCCTAAAAGCCTGATTCAGCGTTGGCCATAAATGCCATTGCTACTGTAATCCAATACAGAGCAGAGCTGCGAAAATATTCTACAGCCGCAGACACTGCGCCGTGAAACTGTGATGCATTATGCAGTCCAAAAACATCACTGAGATCTGAAAACATTGTCATTGTGTCCCATCTGTCTGAATCAAGCCCTCAGTATGGAAACAGACAAGTTAAATTGACTTTTATTATGAATTTGCTATTTGCAGTTTGATACAAAAAGTGTGAATTCTAAAGCAAGGATTGCCCAAACTAACACAAGATTCAGGCTTGTACTTGCCCACAGGGGTACAGGGGAAACCATTGGTGGGCCCCACTGCCTGGGGGCCCACCTCCTGCTCTAAGGATCAGGTTCTAGACTGTGCACTTGAATTATACATTATACATATGTTGCAAGAACCAGACCAAAACAAATTTAACTGTTATCAAAAGCGCCTCAATATAAAATGTATATAATATCTCATATGTATAACAAGGATATTCCTGAAATACTGCGCAGCCTGTAACTATGTGTGTAATAGTGAGAAATAGAGAACTAAGAAAAGGGAACCGGCTGCGCTGGATTTCAGAAAGATTAATTAATAATGGAGAGAGCCAATATGTCAATATAAAAGACAACCAATTTATTAAAACATGATAGACATTAAAAGTGTTGAAACTAAATAAAACAGATAGTTTTGCATAAGTAGTAACACTGTCCGGTGTCTCACAGTATCAGCACTGTGTGAACTTGTGTAAAATTACAGCTGTAATATATATTGTGCTGAAGTCCATATTCCGTTCAAAGTGCTCAGTGATGATGCATAAAAATGCAAGGTGTAGAATTTAAATAGTAGATGATATAAAAGAGCCAGTGGGTCCGTTAATAATATATTATTACCTCTCCAGTGGGTTGGTCCATATACCGGGCGTCCCCGGACAGGGATCCTGCGTTACCCACACACGGCACTGTAGCGGAGAGGAGAGAAGGTGCTGTTCGGGAATCACCCGGCTTGAGCAGTGTGGTTGGCGACGGCTATTTGAAAGCTTTGGAGCCACTCGGAATCGGGGCGTCTGAAGGCACTGAGCTGGTATCACATGTGAGACACCTGAGCAAGGTGTACGGGAGGCGGGTCCTAACGCGTTTCGTCACGCTCCACGTGACTTTTTCAAAGGTGATTTCCTTCCTCCAAGTTCCCCAGTATTTAACCGTAATGGGGGGAGACAGCTGTCTTCACTTAATCTCCATTTAAAAACGAAAATTAATTGTAACCATATGGCTCTCTCCTAACAATACATGAAACATGTATCTATTTCGGACTTGACTTGCAAATACAGATACATAAAAAATACATAAAAAATATATATATATATAAAAAATGAACAGCGATATTCGTTAAGGTATATATAAAATAACTAATAACGTGGTTGAAGGATAATATAATGCCAGGTCACAGGTGATGATTGACCAGGCATGGATCACTTCAATCTCATGTGTAGACTGAAGAAATTAACCCCTTGTGTGGGGCTTAGAACGCTACCAGAAAAATATAATATAATATAACTTGCGTATTATATCTCAAATAGATATATGTCTCTAAATCCATATATCTAGCCTCTAAAGGGGGTACATTAATGCCCCTTAGAAATAGTAAAGAGGGGAGACATTTGTCTATATGGATAACATATAAAATACCAGCGGAATCATAGATTCAAAATAACTGTTATCAGCTAACGGACTGAAGTCGGAATTGAACTAGGTATCGTACGTTCTTACAATGGGTGAACATCACTCAACCCTATGCGCCACTGAGTGCGCACAGAATATATTGAGATGTCAGACGGTATCTATCAACTCTGTGTCTAAGAACCGAGTTATATCGGATCCATCAGTATATGCATAAACCAACATTAGACCATTGTTTTAACAGAAAAAAATATATATATATATAAAGTAAACAAATAAAAAAAATAATAATAAATAAACTAATGAAAAACCAAAAATAAAAAATAATAAATAAATAATGAATAAGAAACAAAAAAACTAATACACTCCATATGCAGGAAATATGTATATGTATATGTACATTAACCAGTTTAATATGGTATGTCGTTACATGAAGTGTCTCCCACCTGAGATACTGTATTTTAATAATTTGAATGTATACTAAACATAAATAAAAATTGGAAACGGTGCAACTTTTGTCACTATTATTTATCATGATTGAGTAGTATCATTATACTGAGTCAAATTTTTCCACATATAGACCAGTAACGAGATACATATATATCATTTAAGATTGCACATCGCCAGAGTGTTATTGGACCGGAATATAAACCTAATACCTCAACATTAAGATGTTAAATCAAGATAATGATAATGAAAAAACAGTGACCAGTTAGATATAATGTGATTTAACGAATGGTGAAGTATAAATTATTAAACCCAGGTAGTGACGGAGTAAATTAATCAGAAAAAAGGAGAGGGACCGAACGATTTAAGGACAAAACTATATCTAGATTAAGTGAGGTCAAATTCGATAGCTTCATTCAGTCCATCAGGGGTGAGTGTTCTCAGTCTATGGATCCAGTAGTTCTCCCTAAGGCATAACTTTCTGTATCTGTCTCCACCCCTTACTGTCGGTTTGATATACTCAATACCTATGAGCTGAATACCTTCTGGGTTTTTCTGATGTTTATCTGAGAAATGTCGGGAGACACTATGGAACACAAAGCCCTTCTGAATATTGCGTCTGTGCTCAAGAAATCTAATCCTTAGTTTACGTGTTGTCCTTCCAACATAAATTAAATTACATTTACAGATAAGTATATATATTACAAAAGAACTATTGCAGTTAATGTGTGAACAAATATCAAATTGACATAAATCTGAGGAAGAAAAGGTCTTAGAATTGTTCTGAATATAGGAGCATGTGAGGCATTGACTTGCGCCACATTTGAAACAACCTACTACTCAGGGTAACCATTGGGTATTATTCACAGAAGTTTTGGAATCCCCCAAATTTCTTTTATCTACGAATAAACTAGGGGCAAGAGATTGTTGAAGATTAGTAGATTTCTTAAATATAACTGACGGTATTTCTTTCAACTCAGATCTAAGTACCTGATCTGTGAGAATAGGATAGTTTTTGCAAATGATGTTCCTAATTTTGGATGAGGAACAGTTAAATTGTGATAAAAAATGAGGTTGGTCTGATTGAAACTTTGGAGAATGATGTCTAGATAACAGTAGATCTTTTCTGTTAAGAGCATCAACTCTTTCACGTGCGGTTCTGATAATCCCCGCTGGATAGCCCCGATTCAAGAGTGAAGAGGAGAGTTCATCCGCTTGTGAGTGATAATCTACATCCTCACTACAGTTTCGTTTCATGCGTCTCAGTTGTCCAAATGGAATGTTGTTAAGCCATGGTTTATAATGTGCACTGTTATAATGAATATAGTTGAGAGTATCAACATCCTTACGGAACGTTTTGGTTAAAATTCTCCCATCTACTATATTGAGTGAAATGTCGAGGAAGGAAATAGACGATTGGTGCGCAGTGCCAGTGAACCGTAAATTAAACTCATTATCATTTAGTAAATCAAGAAAAAGAGAAGAGAGGGAAATATCACCATCAAATATAAAAAACAAGTCATCTATGTACCGGCCATAGTAGACGAGGTCCGCGCCAAAGCTCCGCCCCCAAACATGGATGAGCTCAAAGGCCCCCATGTATAGGTTGGCGAAGCTCGGCGCGAACCTCGTCCCCATGGCCGTCCCAAGCTTTTGTAAATAATAAGATTTATTGAAAATAAAGTAATTATGTGAAAGTATAAAGGCTATTGCATCAAGTATAAATTTCTGTAATTCATGGTCAATCGAATGTGTTTTCAAAAGGAAATCAGCAATCACAGATATGCCTTTGTGATGTGGGATGTTGGAATATAGTGCCTGTACGTCACAGGTCATAAAAAAGAATGTGTTTTTCCAATTAATGTTGGTCATAGCATTCAGAAAAAAAGTGGTGTCCTTAATATGTGAACGTAAAGAAGTGGCAAGTGGCTGTAAAAAATAATCAACAAAATGTGATAAATTAGAAGTGAGGGAACCCACACCAGAAATAATGGGACGACCAGGAGGTGCCGTGAGTGACTTATGGATCTTAGGTAAGTGATAATACGTGGGAGTGATAGGGTGAGAGGGAACTAAATATCTAAGTTCCTCCTTCGTGATGGTACCCTTCTCTAAGGCCTCCCTGACCATATTGGTTAATAGTCTATGAAAGTCCTGTGTGGGATTATCAGGTAACTTTACATAAGTGGTCCCATCATTCAACTGACAGTAAGCTTCAGTTAAATAGTCTTCGGTGTTCTGGATGACAATACCCCCCCCCCCTTGTCTGCGGGCTTGATGACAAGGGAGGGGTCACCGGCAAGTTTCTGCAAGGCTGTTCTCTCCTGGACAGAAAGATTATGTCTGTACTTAAATTTCTTTCATTCACGCTGGCACAGGTTATTAAAATCGTCCAGTGTCTTTCTGTAAAAAATATCAATAGGGGGACTCTTATAATGCTGGGGAAAGAAATGAGATTTGTTCCTAAATTTAAGGAAACGATCATTGGCACGTTCATGATTATAAATCTGTATCGTGGGTGTAGAAGAATTATTCTCAAGAAGTAAGGATTCTAACATATCGAGGCTGGTTCTATCCTGATCATCTAATATAATCGGTAAACCATCCTGGTTGTGTTTCTTAAGGTTCTTTGTGGCAAAGTATCTTTTGCGTGTTAATGTACGCACATATGAATTGAGTTCCACAAATAAGTTAAAGAAGGCTGGTGGTTTGGAAGGGGCATACTTGAGACCCTTAGCTAGTAATTGAGTTTCTGATTGACTGATTTGTGAGGAGGATAAATTAAAGATGTTAGTTTGACTTATGGTCTTAAGTCTCGCTTTTTTTCTTTGTAACCTGATGCCTCCTCTGCATCCTCTGAGCTTTCTTCTCTTACTCTTTTGGGGGAATCTACTCTGAGGACATCGTAACGACTGTGTGTATGATACGGGAGTCTGTATTTTAGAAGATTCGTATCCTTCTCTAAAAAAGGATGACTAGACTTGTTTACCAATTGTCCAGTTTTAGGCGGAGAATGTGTATAAATAGTGGTTTTGGGTCTCACAGATAAGTCAGTTAGAGGGGTTTTATTAGGGAGAGACTGTCTATAGTCATGCCCAGATGTGGCAGAGGTAGTGTGATAACTCCCTGATTGAGACTTCTGGTCTCTGTTGGGCATCCTGTTATTATAATTATTCCTATTTTTAAAGGATCTCTTATTGGAGGTACTTCTGGATCTCCCTCTATTTACTGATTGAAAATTCTTATTGTAACTACGGACTTTATTCAGATTATAATCCTCGGTGTCCCTCATGAATTTCCTATTTTTACCCTCGATCACCTCTTTCTCATATACTTCTATTTTGTGATTCAACTTGGAATCATTGTGTTGGAATTGTGGATGATCTGAATAGCTATTTAAACATATCTTAGTTTCTTCAATCTCCTGGGCAAGTGATAAGGTTTTATCTCTGCGGAAATTTACCAATAATTCCATTAATGCAAATGAACAGTCATCCAACGTCGAGTCCCATTTAGATTTTAATGTGGGATCATCAACAAAAGATAAAGTTTTAAAGATCCTGAGACCTCTGGGAATTTTCTTATTGTTAATATATTTCTGCAGAGTGACCATATCCCACCAGTGGCGGGTTTCCGTTTTCATAAGATCTTCTAGTTTATAAAAGAGAGCATTAAATTCTCTTTCTCGGTCATTCTGTATCATGGAAACAGTATGGGTCTCAGGATCTTTATTGAGGTTAGCCTCATAACAGCGTCTCCTTTTAGCACATTCTGATAGGCAAGTCAAGTCAGCCATAGCAAACAATAATTTCAGTACAAATCAAAGAATCTAGACAATTATATCAATACAAGGCAGCTAACAGAAAAAACACAAAAAGTAGCAAGAACCAGACCAAAACAAATTTAACTGTTATCAAAAGCGCCTCAATATAAAATGTATATAATATCTCATATGTATAACAAGGATATTCCTGAAATACTGCGCAGCCTGTAACTATGTGTGTAATAGTGAGAAATAGAGAACTAAGAAAAGGGAACCGGCTGCGCTGGATTTCAGAAAGATTAATTAATAATGGAGAGAGCCAATATGTCAATATAAAAGACAACCAATTTATTAAAACATGATAGACATTAAAAGTGTTGAAACTAAATAAAACAGATAGTTTTGCATAAGTAGTAACACTGTCCGGTGTCTCACAGTATCAGCACTGTGTGAACTTGTGTAAAATTACAGCTGTAATATATATTGTGCTGAAGTCCATATTCCGTTCAAAGTGCTCAGTGATGATGCATAAAAATGCAAGGTGTAGAATTTAAATAGTAGATGATATAAAAGAGCCAGTGGGTCCGTTAATAATATATTATTACCTCTCCAGTGGGTTGGTCCATATACCGGGCGTCCCCGGACAGGGATCCTGCGTTACCCACACACGGCACTGTAGCGGAGAGGAGAGAAGGTGCTGTTCGGGAATCACCCGGCTTGAGCAGTGTGGTTGGCGACGGCTATTTGAAAGCTTTGGAGCCACTCGGAATCGGGGCGTCTGAAGGCACTGAGCTGGTATCACATGTGAGACACCTGAGCAAGGTGTACGGGAGGCGGGTCCTAACGCGTTTCGTCACGCTCCACGTGACTTTTTCAAAGGTGATTTCCTTCCTCCAAGTTCCCCAGTATTTAACCGTAATGGGTCCGGGGGAGACAGCTGTCTTCACTTAATCTCCATTTAAAAACGAAAATTAATTGTAACCATATGGCTCTCTCCTAACAATACATGAAACATGTATCTATTTCGGACTTGACTTGCAAATACAGATACATAAAAAATACATAAAAAATATATATATATATAAAAAATGAACAGCGATATTCGTTAAGGTATATATAAAATAACTAATAACGTGGTTGAAGGATAATATAATGCCAGGTCACAGGTGATGATTGACCAGGCATGGATCACTTCAATCTCATGTGTAGACTGAAGAAATTAACCCCTTGTGTGGGGCTTAGAACGCTACCAGAAAAAATATAATATAATATAACTTGCGTATTATATCTCAAATAGATATATGTCTCTAAATCCATATATCTAGCCTCTAAAGGGGGTACATTAATGCCCCTTAGAAATAGTAAAGAGGGGAGACATTTGTCTATATGGATAACATATAAAATACCAGCGGAATCATAGATTCAAAATAACTGTTATCAGCTAACGGACTGAAGTCGGAATTGAACTAGGTATCGTACGTTCTTACAATGGGTGAACATCACTCAACCCTATGCGCCACTGAGTGCGCACAGAATATATTGAGATGTCAGACGGTATCTATCAACTCTGTGTCTAAGAACCGAGTTATATCGGATCCATCAGTATATGCATAAACCAACATTAGACCATTGTTTTAACAGAAAAAAAAATATATATATAAAGTAAACAAATAAAATAATAATAATAAATAAACTAATGAAAAACCAAAAATAAAAAATAATAAATAATAAATAAATAATGAATAAGAAACAAAAAACTAATACACTCCATATGCAGGAAATATGTATATGTATATGTACATTAACCAGTTTAATATGGTATGTCGTTACATGAAGTGTCTCCCACCTGAGATACTGTATTTTAATAATTTGAATGTATACTAAACATAAATAAAAATTGGAAACGGTGCAACTTTTGTCACTATTATTTATCATGATTGAGTAGTATCATTATACTGAGTCAAATTTTTCCACATATAGACCAGTAACGAGATACATATATATCATTTAAGATTGCACATCGCCAGAGTGTTATTGGACCGGAATATAAACCTAATACCTCAACATTAAGATGTTAAATCAAGATAATGATAATGAAAAAACAGTGACCAGTTAGATATAATGTGATTTAACGAATGGTGAAGTATAAATTATTAAACCCAGGTAGTGACGGAGTAAATTAATCAGAAAAAAGGAGAGGGACCGAACGATTTAAGGACAAAACTTTATCTAGATTAAGTGAGGTCAAATTCGATAGCTTCATTCAGTCCATCAGGGGTGAGTGTTCTCAGTCTATGGATCCAGTAGTTCTCCCTAAGGCATAACTTTCTGTATCTGTCTCCACCCCTTACTGTCGGTTTGATATACTCAATACCTATGAGCTGAATACCTTCTGGGTTTTTCTGATGTTTATCTGAGAAATGTCGGGAGACACTATGGAACACAAAGCCCTTCTGAATATTGCGTCTGTGCTCAAGAAATCTAATCCTTAGTTTACGTGTTGTCCTTCCAACATAAATTAAATTACATTTACAGATAAGTATATATATTACAAAAGAACTATTGCAGTTAATGTGTGAACAAATATCAAATTGACATAAATCTGAGGAAGAAAAGGTCTTAGAATTGTTCTGAATATAGGAGCATGTGAGGCATTGACTTGCGCCACATTTGAAACAACCTACTACTCTGGGTAACCATTGGGTATTATTCACAGAAGTTTTGGAATCCCCCAAATTTCTTTTATCTACGAATAAACTAGGGGCAAGAGATTGTTGAAGATTAGTAGATTTCTTAAATATAACTGACGGTATTTCTTTCAACTCAGATCTAAGTACCTGATCTGTGAGGAGAATAGGATAGTTTTTGCAAATGATGTTCCTAATTTTGGATGAGGAACAGTTAAATTGTGATAAAAAATGAGGTTGGTCTGATTGAAACTTTGGAGAATGATGTCTAGATAACAGTAGATCTTTTCTGTTAAGAGCATCAACTCTTTCACGTGCGGTTCTGATAATCCCCGCTGGATAGCCCCGATTCAAGAGTGAAGAGGAGAGTTCATCCGCTTGTGAGTGATAATCTACATCCTCACTACAGTTTCGTTTCATGCGTCTCAGTTGTCCAAATGGAATGTTGTTAAGCCATGGTTTATAATGTGCACTGTTATAATGAATATAGTTGAGAGTATCAACATCCTTACGGAACGTTTTGGTTAAAATTCTCCCATCTACTATATTGAGTGAAATGTCGAGGAAGGAAATAGACGATTGGTGCGCAGTGCCAGTGAACCGTAAATTAAACTCATTATCATTTAGTAAATCAAGAAAAAGAGAAGAGAGGGAAATATCACCATCAAAAATAAAAAACAAGTCATCTATGTACCGGCCATAGTAGACGAGGTCCGCGCCAAAGCTCCGCCCCCAAACATGGATGAGCTCAAAGGCCCCCATGTATAGGTTGGCGAAGCTCGGCGCGAACCTCGTCCCCATGGCCGTCCCAAGCTTATGTAAATAATAAGATTTATTGAAAATAAAGTAATTATGTGAAAGTATAAAGGCTATTGCATCAAGTATAAATTTCTGTAATTCATGGTCAATCGAATGTGTTTTCAAAAGGAAATCAGCAATCACAGATATGCCTTTGTGATGTGGGATGTTGGAATATAGTGCCTGTACGTCACAGGTCATAAAAAAGAATGTGTTTTTCCAATTAATGTTGGTCATAGCATTCAGAAAAAAAGTGGTGTCCTTAATATGTGAACGTAAAGAAGTGGCAAGTGGCTGTAAAAAATAATCAACAAAATGTGATAAATTAGAAGTGAGGGAACCCACACCAGAAATAATGGGACGACCAGGAGGTGCCGTGAGTGACTTATGGATCTTAGGTAAGTGATAATACGTGGGAGTGATAGGGTGAGAGGGAACTAAATATCTAAGTTCCTCCTTCGTGATGGTACCCTTCTCTAAGGCCTCCCTGACCATATTGGTTAATAGTCTATGAAAGTCCTGTGTGGGATTATCAGGTAACTTTACATAAGTGGTCCCATCATTCAACTGACGGTAAGCTTCAGTTAAATAGTCTTCGGTGTTCTGGATGACAATACCCCCCCCCTTGTCTGCGGGCTTGATGACAAGGGAGGGGTCACCGGCAAGTTTCTGCAAGGCTGTTCTCTCCTGGACAGAAAGATTATGTCTGTACTTAAATTTCTTTCGTTCACGCTGGCACAGGTTATTAAAATCGTCCAGTGTCTTTCTGTAAAAAATATCAATAGGGGGACTCTTATAATGCTGGGGAAAGAAATGAGATTTGTTCCTAAATTTAAGGAAACGATCATTGGCACGTTCATGATTATAAATCTGTATCGTGGGTGTAGAAGAATTATTCTCAAGAAGTAAGGATTCTAACATATCGAGGCTGGTTCTATCCTGATCATCTAATATAATCGGTAAACCATCCTGGTTGTGTTTCTTAAGGTTCTTTGTGGCAAAGTACCTTTTGCGTGTTAATGTACGCACATATGAATTGAGTTCCACAAATAAGTTAAAGAAGGCTGGTGGTTTGGAAGGGGCATACTTGAGACCCTTAGCTAGTAATTGAGTTTCTGATTGACTGATTTGTGAGGAGGATAAATTAAAGATGTTAGTTTGACTTATGGTCTTAAGTCTCGCTTTTTTTCTTTGTAACCTGACGCCTCCTCTGCATCCTCTGAGCTTTCTTCTCTTACTCTTTTGGGGGAATCTACTCTGAGGACATCGTAACGACTGTGTGTATGATACGGGAGTCTGTATTTTAGAAGATTCGTATCCTTCTCTAAAAAAGGATGACTAGACTTGTTTACCAATTGTCCAGTTTTAGGCGGAGAATGTGTATAAATAGTGGTTTTGGGTCTCACAGATAAGTCAGTTAGAGGGGTTAATGTACATATACATATACATATTTCCTGCATATGGAGTGTATTAGTTTTTTTGTTTCTTATTCATTATTTATTTATTATTTTTTATTTTTTATTTTTGGTTTTTCATTAGTTTATTTATTATTATTTTTTTATTTGTTTACTTTATATATATATTTTTTTTTCTGTTAAAACAATGGTCTAATGTTGGTTTATGCATATACTGATGGATCCGATATAACTCGGTTCTTAGACACAGAGTTGATAGATACCGTCTGACATCTCAATATATTCTGTGCGCACTCAGTGGCGCATAGGGTTGAGTGATGTTCACCCATTGTAAGAACGTACGATACCTAGTTCAATTCCGACTTCAGTCCGTTAGCTGATAACAGTTATTTTGAATCTATGATTCCGCTGGTATTTTATATGTTATCCATATAGACAAATGTCTCCCCTCTTTACTATTTCTAAGGGGCATTAATGTACCCCCTTTAGAGGCTAGATATATGGATTTAGAGACATATATCTATTTGAGATATAATACGCAAGTTATATTATATTATATTTTTTCTGGTAGCGTTCTAAGCCCCACACAAGGGGTTAATTTCTTCAGTCTACACATGAGATTGAAGTGATCCATGCCTGGTCAATCATCACCTGTGACCTGGCATTATATTATCCTTCAACCACGTTATTAGTTATTTTATATATACCTTAACGAATATCGCTGTTCATTTTTTATATATATATATATATATTTTTTATGTATTTTTTATGTATCTGTATTTGCAAGTCAAGTCCGAAATAGATACATGTTTCATGTATTGTTAGGAGAGAGCCATATGGTTACAATTAATTTTCGTTTTTAAATGGAGATTAAGTGAAGACAGCTGTCTCCCCCGGACCCATTACGGTTAAATACTGGGGAACTTGGAGGAAGGAAATCACCTTTGAAAAAGTCACGTGGAGCGTGACGAAACGCGTTAGGACCCGCCTCCCGTACACCTTGCTCAGGTGTCTCACATGTGATACCAGCTCAGTGCCTTCAGACGCCCCGATTCCGAGTGGCTCCAAAGCTTTCAAATAGCCGTCGCCAACCACACTGCTCAAGCCGGGTGATTCCCGAACAGCACCTTCTCTCCTCTCCGCTACAGTGCCGTGTGTGGGTAACGCAGGATCCCTGTCCGGGGACGCCCGGTATATGGACCAACCCACTGGAGAGGTAATAATATATTATTAACGGACCCACTGGCTCTTTTATATCATCTACTATTTAAATTCTACACCTTGCATTTTTATGCATCATCACTGAGCACTTTGAACGGAATATGGACTTCAGCACAATATATATTACAGCTGTAATTTTACACAAGTTCACACAGTGCTGATACTGTGAGACACCGGACAGTGTTACTACTTATGCAAAACTATCTGTTTTATTTAGTTTCAACACTTTTAATGTCTATCATGTTTTAATAAATTGGTTGTCTTTTATATTGACATATTGGCTCTCTCCATTATTAATTAATCTTTCTGAAATCCAGCGCAGCCGGTTCCCTTTTCTTAATTATACATATGTTACCTTATACTGGACTATGGTGTATTTTCTACAGCGTATTGCTGTTATAAATTTGGTACATTGTAAGGCATGCAGCAGCTGAATTTACTGTATATATTTATGAAGGAGGTCCAGACATTGTACTCTCTAATGGTTAGTCATACCAATGAGGTGGCAGGCCACACCCCCTCTGCAGACTGACCACACCCCTAAACATGGGCCCCTACCACTGCATTCCCCAGGTGGGCCCTACATGCCCCAGTCCGACACTGACAAGATTTATATTTTCATTCTTTAGTACAAGTGCTTGAGTCATATCACTAAACTGTGCTTAAGTAAGGCTGTGATAAAAGTTTATTCTGTCGGAGGCCACCAAGGACAACCCTTGAGAAACTCTAAGCAAAAAGATTGCTGCTCACATGCTAATAGAGTAAATACAATCTTATCATTCTTTGGCAGAAAAGTTCTCGTCTATGTTTTTGTAGATAACTGTTACTAGATGCTCCCATCTTTCGAAGGCAGCTAAAGCACTGGGTTAATAAACTGATAGTTTGGAGAATCTCAAAATCAGCGGTGTAACAAAGTGGTTCTCAAGTCAGCAATTTATACACCTAAAATTGGGAAGCGGGTTGAGAGCTCTGTGTCAGATCATTCAGTAACAATTGTGACCTTTTGCAACTTAGTGACAGCCATGAAAGCTGTCAGTGGAGATGAGTCTGAGACCCATACACTCAAATGCTGCTATACACAGGAGAGACCTTATTTTTAGCAGGTACCATTTGAAAGCTTAGCAATATGACTTTTTATTGATCTTGGAGGTGAGTGGCGCTAGCTCTTTTAACCTGTTAATTGCAAAAGATAAAACGGGCAGCAATTTTTTCAAAGGTTATAAGAATGACGCATGATACTAGAGGGACTGTAACTTTAAAAAATTGATAACTGTACCTAGCACAGGAGAAGAAGAAAATAATAATGCACTGTCTGTGCTCAGTTTTTTCTCCCCCTCTGCTTGTTTTATGTCACACGTTCCAAAATCATACAGGTAAGTTACGGCTGGGACTTGGTCATATGTGAATAAATTGAAAAAGTTCAATATGTTGGTGCTATATAAACAAAGAGTATTATTATTAATAATAATATCATCGTCTGTGTAGGCTATGTAAGAACCAGGGAGTTGTGGCAGCTATCTCCAAAGGGGTGGTCTTCTGTATGCCGGCGGTCGGGCTCCCGGCGCTCAGTATACCGGCGCCGGGAGCCCGACAGCCGGCATACCGACACTTATTTTCCCTCGTGGGGGTCCACGACCCCCATAGAGGGAGAATAAAATAGTGTGGCGCGCGTAGCTCGCCACCGTGCCCGTAGCGTGGCGAGCGCAGCGAGCCCGCAAGGGGCTCATTTGCGCTTGCCACACTGTCG